>NC_142469.1:48192507-48495537 GCF_049115385.1 Moschus berezovskii
GCTTTCCAACCCCTGCACTAGATAACATAAATAAAAATTCATCTCTCCTGTAAGTTTCTGCTTAAGGAATAATAGAGTAAGCTCCTTGAAAGCAGAGAACTTTGTGTACCTTTGTCTTGTCACATGGAACCCTGGAGTAGGATTGGGTCAAGGTTTAGAGCAGATACAGAAAATTAAACATGTCCTCCCCTATATTCTGTTTTCAACAGATGAGTGTCCTAGAATTCCATGGAAGACAGCACAAAACCACTGGTGTTCAGTTACTCTGGCTTTTAATTCCTCAGAGTTTTTACATCTAAGACTTCCAAGGCTCAATTTTTGGCCTCTATCCTTTGCATATTTATTTCCTGATCTGATGTGGAATTAGAGCTAAATAGGAGCTGTGTGCTTGAATTCCACGTGGCTGGCTCAGCAGGAAACTCCAGGGCAGGTTTTTTGGCATGCCAAACTCTTGTTAGCCTCAGCTATGCTAATTTCTAGAGCTGTTTGCTTTGCTCAAATAAACCTTAGAGGGGAATTTGCATTTGGATGCACACCTTTTTATGCACAAATTATGGGCATGATAACTCTAGGGCAGAATAAGGACTGAAAAAAAAAAGAATAAAAAGAGGCATGGTACGGACTGAACGGTTTCCACGGCAAGCACTATGCTGGTGCTTCACGTACATTTCCTCATCTCAGGGCCATAGCTATCTCAGGTGCTGAAACTGCGACCCCCATTTTATATATGTGGAAATTACATAGCGTCTCTACACTCACAGACCCGGTAAATGACAAAGTCTAGATTTGGACCCAGTCTATCTGAACCTAAAGCCTGTGTTCTTTTCATTAGTCATGCTGTTTTACTGGTATCCTCCTCAACTTTACCACGCACTGAAGCCACTGGACATACATCAAAACAAAGAATCCTACATTTACAAAATTAGTCAATTTTCTCTCCAGTTGTCCTATGCAAAATATATCTTCGACCCTTTAGGAGATAAAATTTGGGTCCCTCTGCACCATAAAACAATCAACCAAAGAATAACAGTGGCATTACAAAGACAAACATTACATGAAACAAAAATTATGTTAGTATTTAGTAGACAAACACGATCACAGG
Source organism: Moschus berezovskii (assembly GCF_049115385.1). Lineage (NCBI taxonomy): Eukaryota > Metazoa > Chordata > Mammalia > Artiodactyla > Moschidae > Moschus > Moschus berezovskii. The sequence continues at coordinate 48,193,610 of NC_142469.1, forward strand.
TGATTTTGATATGTAAATGGATTTTCATGACATATGTGAGGACCTCAGTATGAAAGGACACTTTTGCTGCTAAAATGTAATAGGTCAAGTAAGAGAATGTGCCCATACCATGAAGGAAAATGTTAGTAACACTTAGAAGATGGTATAAATATATCAATAATTTATGTCTTACAAACATATTCACCATTTATGGAAACATAACCAAACACCTATCTTCTCCCCTCGCCAAAAAAAAAAAAAAATACAAGCGTTACCTTTAGTGAGTTATGATAAGTACTGCTATCAAAATTCATTATTTATCATTGCTTAATTCAACATACAGAAAAATAACCAGCACAGCAATTAAGCATTCTAGCAAAATTCTAACATTTTACAACAAGCCAGATACAATATTACTGAACTTCTTTCTCCATGTGGAACATAACTGTAACCTAGCTTGCAACATAACATCATGCTCAGCCTATTGCCACCTAGCTTAATACACTGCCATCTAATTTTCTGGAAATATACAAGAATTGATTATATTTTCATCCAAGTAAAATTTGAATCCCCATTTTTCAAAAAGTTCTTAAAGAAAGCTTTCCAGGAATTAGAAACAACTCTGTACGAGATGAATAACCTGGGTTGTTTCTTAAGTGGATTTAGAAGAAAGGCCCACTGGGGAACAAGCCCGCCACACACGCTTTATAAATTGCCCCTTCCTTTGGGAACGCATCAGGGAGACGTGGTCCTCACTGCACCACACCAAACAGCTCACCACGGTTCCTTTTTTTCTTGTTCACCCATCAGTAGATGCCTTTTCAAATTAATTTATCCTTTTTAATTTTAAATAGATTTCAGAGAAGGAAAATAACGTTTTCTGTAGCCAAGTGTAGGAAAATTTATTGTTAGTTGAAGGTCAACAGCTTAAGCAGTAGTAGATTGGGCGTATTTACCTATTAGAGTAATGCTCCTCAAATGATACATACACTCACATTTCTTAGCTGCAATGTCCCTGAAACAGTCTTTTCCAAAATAAACTGAAGCATTTAATAATTAATCATAGGGCAGTTTAAACAATTTTCTGTAAATCATTATCACTGGAAACCCCAGTAATGACTTACCTGCCGGCGGCTTTATGAAAGGTGGCGGAATTAAAGGTACAATAATGGGCACATTGCCATGCTCCTTCGACCCCGCAGGTGAGTCACTGAGCCCATTTCCCGTGGCAAGCCCTGAATAGCCTGTGCTTATATTGTACGGTGAAATAACACTGTCCTCAGGTAATTTGGGTTTTGGCAAAGAATTTTCTGTAAAAAAAAAAGAAATAATTCAATATGATGAAAAGACTTACTTTCCTTACAACCACATTTTCTCAAGGAAAATGGCTATGGAATAAAATTTTTTTTCTTGCCAGTCTTTAAACACTTTACCAGAACTTAATCCTTAAACCTTTCTCAGCTGTATTACCGTAAATTTCTTATGGGCTCCTTTATAATTTGCTCCACCATGATAGCTAATATCTCTACTGTATCGTAGTGATGGATTTTAGCACTGTAAAAGCCCATAGAAAATTGAGAGGCAATTAACCTTTTACATGTACAAAGTGATATATGGCAGGCATCGCTCTCTGGCTACCAAAGGAGACGCTTAAAAAGTGCCCCCCTACCATGGTAACCAGGTCCTGATATATTACAAAGTTGAGTGGTAATATAATCAAAAGAACCAATGAGAAAGAAGCTGATAATTAGGAAAAAAGAACCTAAACTGTTATTTCACAGAGTAGACTCATTAAATTAACCCATTAATAGCCATTAAAAATTAACAAAAATGGGGCTTCCCTGTGACTCAGTGGTAAAGAATTCGCCTGCCAATGCAGGAGACATGGGTTCAATCCATGGTCCAGGAAGATCCCACATGCCTTGGAGCAACAAAACCCACACGCCACAACTATTGAGCCTGTGCTCTAGAGCCCAGGAACCACAACTGTTGAGCCCACGTACTGGCCGCACCTTGAGAAAAGCCCACACACAGCAGTAAAGATACAGCACAGTCAGAAACAAATAAATAAAATGAGTTTTACAAATTAACAAAAATGATCATAAAGAAAATGTATAATGATATGAACTTTGTGAATTTTATCCTTGCACATGAACCATTAAAAAAATAAAAAACTCAACGATGGAAAACAACTTTTTCCCTTCAGTAGCATATCATGGCATTCTCTCCAAGTTCCCCAGAGGCAAAGATTATTACCTAGACCAAATATTAAATGAGCTATTAGTTTATAGACTATAAACTCATGACTTGCATTTTTCATTTACAGTGAAATTGATGATATTATCTCTGTAACATGATATGTACAATTTCATAGCAAGCTTAACATAAAATTTGTCACGTACGTTCAATTCCACATGCCCGCAGGACAGCTCATTTACATTTCGTTGCTTGGCATATAAGAAGGAAAAGCACTATCTGAGAGACTGGAAATAAAGGGCATGAACAGGTAGTGTATGCCAAAAGATTTTGAATGCGATGAAAATACAGATCAAATTGCCAATGATATCACACAATTAGTTTAGCCAACATTTTATTCAAGTTCCCCAAATGGATAGCTTCTTCACATATTCCTCTTCTTTTCTTTGATAAACAAATCTTCAATCCATATCTAGGTTCATAAATTCAGTATGCAGAGTAACACCCACCAAGGGTTCTAGGCTTCCCTCATGATTATCTGGCATTGCTATCCACCGGGAGAATCAGTATTAATTCAACTCTGCCCAGCCTCTAATTTCTACTCTCTGGCCAGGCTTCAACGATAATTCCTAAAGAATAATATAGGATCCAATCATCCACTACTCTCTTACTTTTCTTCTTACCCTATCCAAGGATGTGGGGATAAGGTGAAAACTTCAAACAGAAAATAGAAGTAGGGCTCTCCTTTAGAATTCTCACCTAAAACTGGGGGGCAAGAAGAGAAATTACCAAATTAACCATGATTGTCTCTTGCAGTCTGAAACTTTTAACCTAACATTTCCCTTAACAGAAAGCACCAGCCCTTAACAATCGATATATCAAAGGGTTTAGGAAGGTAGACGTTAGCAAACACTGTCCCTTTCTCTACAATTGTGAGCGGGACTGCAGTGCTTAGGATCCCGAGCAATGTCTAGCTAGCCCTCCCATTGCTGGAAGGAGATTAAGCTGTGTCTGTTTTTGTTTTGTGTTGTGCTCTTATATTCTGCTTATGGGAAAGCACTCCTGGGGATGTACATTTAAATCAACTATTGGCATAATCAACAAAATGAGTCCCAGAGCAACTCAATCCTGGCAGGTTGAGATAGTTAATCCTTGTTTGAATGAACAAAGGGACATTAAATGTCATTACCTTTGAGAACAGAAATGTGCTGCCGGCTCTCTCCATCTGTAGGATAGCTCCTGAATTCAATATCTTCACCATCTTTCAATTCAACCTTATCATAGCCATACCAGCCAAGAAGTTCATTCATGGTGTTTTCTGCAAAGTTCTGAAAGAAAAGCATTGGCTACTTATGTATATAATCAATAACTATTTGAAAAAGAATGTATACTTTGAATTCTATTACCACCACCCCGTGTTCTGCCAGCCTCGCCCTTCCTTCCTTAGAGTCATGTTCATTTTTCAAATCACGTTTGAAACTGTCATGCATTTAAATCTCAGGATGACGCATCCAATTATGACAGGCCTCCAGACATTTGCAATTTAAAGATAATAAGAAAAAAGGCATTTGTCAGTTTTGCTTAAGAATAGGAAGTCATATTTTGGCATATCCTTCTGCAAAGTCTGTATCTTGAACTAATACAAAAATATTGAAAGGTAAAAGCACAAAAACAGCTAAGAAGAGATTTTGAAACTGAAAACAATCGAGCATTTTGTGGCTCAGATTAATTTAAATTAGAATTGCTTTCTAACTCAGGTGTTGTTTCTTAACATGACTCTGATCTCAGATAAAGCAAAATCTCAGCAAAGAAATAATTCCTCGGCTGTCAACCACTGCCATCCAGGAAGCTGAATAGGCTACAAGGGTTTTCCTGTTTAATTTTACCTTTTGTAACAGTAGTCTTTAAACATCAAAGCATAATTTCCTTTACGAATTCCATTAGTGACAGATTGTTTCCCCATGAAATCAAAGGTCACTATGATTGTCTTCTGACAAATAACGTAAAAGCACCAAATAACTTTAAGGTTATTAGTCAGCTCAGATTTTAGATAACACATGAAAACACTTTATGAACTATAAATCAATATACAATCAGCCCTCTGTATCTGCAGGTTCCATATCCACAGATTTAAGTTACCCCTGTGGAAAATATTTAGGAATAAATTTTCAGAAGTTTCCAAAAAGCAAAACTTGACTTTGTCATGCAGGCAACTATTTACACAGCACTTATATTGTACTTACAACTCTTTACCTAGCATTTACATTATATTAGGTGTTATAAATAATCTAGAGATGAGTTAAAGTATATGGTAGGGGTGTGCATAGGTTATATGAAAATGTTACACCATTTCATGCAAGGGACTTGAACACTGAAGAATCTGGTATTCCAGTGTGGAGGTGGGATGCCCTGAAATCAGTCCCCTGTGGATTTGGAGGGACAACTCTATAAATGTAAGGTATTATTATTGTTGTTAGTATAGATGTCAAGCTGTGGAAATAATGGGTAAATAATAGTTGAACAAATTTAAAGCTTATACTACCAGGTGACTATTTTTAATGAACTTAACAGCTGCTAGGTCTTAATTCTTGTGTGTGTCTTAAAGTATCTCTATCTGAGAAACACAGAGTAGAGAAGGGATTACCCGGGACTGCGGGGTGGTAGAAATGAGCAGACTGGTCAAAGGGTATAGTATAGAATGGTGTATACTACGGTGATTGTAGCTAAGAACACTATCATACACTTGAATGTTGCTGAGAGAGTTGATTCTACATCTTTTCACTGTAAAAAAGGTAACTATGTTACAGGATAGAGGTGGTAGCTAATACTGTGGTTGTAGTCATTTTACAATATATAAATGGATCAAACCAACACACTATACACCTTAAACTTATACAATGTTTTCTATCAATTATATCTCAATAAAGCTGGAAACATTAATAGATGGAAGAATCCTATACCATAGAGTAAGAGCTTAATAAATGTTTGCTGAATGAATTTTTTTCAGTTCAGTTTAGTCGCTCAGTCATGTCTGACTCTTTGCAACCCTATGAACTGCAGCAGGCCAGGCCTCCCTGTCCATCACCAATTCCCAGAGTCCACCCAAACCCATGTCCATTGAGTCGGTGATGCCATCCAACCATCTCATCCTCTGTCATCCCCTTCTCCTCCTGCCCTCAGTCTTTCCAAGCATCAGGGTCTTCTCAAATGAGTCAGCTCTTCCCATCAGGTGGCCAAAGTATTGGAGTTTCAGCTTCAACATAGGTCCTTCCAATGAACACCCAGGACTGATCTCTTTTAGGATGGACTGGTTGGATCTCCTTGCAGTCCAAGGGACTCTCAAGACTCTTCAACACCACAGTTCAAAAGCATCAATTCTTCAACGCTCAGCTTTCTTTGTAGTCCAACTCTCACATCCATACATGACCACTGGAAAAACCATAGCCTTGACTAGACAGACCTTAAATCTTTTAAGGCATCTAAATTTTCTTAAGGCATATTTATCAGGCAAGACAGCCTGAGTGCCCTAGATGGAGTTAGAAAAACTATATATTTTAACCTTCTCTGTGACTCAAACAATCTTTTCTCATTCTCCCTAGAAGTTGTCATTTCTGAATTACACTGGGATATATAATTTATACCTGAAACAAAGCACCCAGGCTCAACCAGCATGTGCACAGCCTCAACATGCAAGTTCCATGTTCTTTTGAATTTCACTTTAGATTTCAGCAGGTTGCATAAAAAAGAAAGGATATTATACTACTCCACAAAAACAAACCTGGCATTTCAAACCACCTACATGATGCTGGACTTTTTTCCTTTTTGCTTTAGTAACCACTTGAGCTCAGAGCTCCAAATGGGTCAATCTGTGATGGTATAATACACAAGCAATTTTTTAAAAATCTAGACAGATTGATTCAGTGTTACCATCCACAAGGCCAACAGTCAGCCATATCAAGCTTTAGTGAGGCATTTATTCTCTCTGATGGCTGGTCATGTCCACATTAAATAGACATTCCTTTCATGAATGTGCAAAGATGATATGATCGATATGTATGATAAGCTCAGCAACTTCCGGAATACCACTGAGGAGGATTCAGCTAAACACTGTACTACTCAATCAAAAGACATTCCTAATTGAATGAGGTGTCAGTCTTCCCTAGCTCTCAATTTCTTTCACTGAGCTGAGTGCCTGACTGGAGAATGACAGTCCTAGGCATACAAATAGAGGTCTTCCATCAGGGGTCTGGCAGCAGAAACCTCGAGGATAACGATTATACCTTGCATTAAAAAGCAAACCAACAACAAAAACCCCACAATTCCCAACAGTGTTAAAAGCCAACTTCAAGCCTTCCTACTGGTAATGTATACTGTCTGCCTGAATCTCTAAGAGAAATGAGCCAAAGATAACTGCTGGCCACCATATCTAATTTTCTAGGCCATTTGTATCCTGGGCGCCCCTTGCTGGTTGTGTCTAACCTCTGAAGTGACACAAAAGCTACTGACACATCACTCATGGAGCAACCTCCCAGTCAAGGATACAGATTTGTTTGTTTCAGTCCAGCTGCAAATCCATTCAGCCTTTCAGAACCAATCCCAAGGATGGGATCCAGAAGTTTCAAACATTTGGGTAAAAACTGAAATTGCAACTGGATTCAGTTCAGTTCAGTTCAGTCGCTCAGTCATGTCTGACTCTCCGCAACCCCATGAATCACAGCACACCAAGCCTCCCTGTCCATCACCAACTCCCGGAGTTCACTCAAACTCATGTCCATCGAGTCAGTGATGCCATCCAGCCATCTCATTCTCTGTCGTCCCCGTCTCCTCCCACCCTCAATCCCTCCCAGCATCAGAGTCTTGATTATTGATACCCAATTTGTATTATTTGGGCACCTTAACTGCATCAATCAGTTTATGGTTTGTGCTGAAAACTCATAGGCCTTATGGAACAATCAATATGAACATGATCTATTTCATGATTTTTGAGTTACTATAAATGTCAGTGAAAATAAACTCTAAGCATTTCCTTTCTTATCACTGAAAATAAAAAGAAACACCTTAATGTTTAGATATATGACTGCAAAAGCAGAAAACAAAAGGTTTATAAAGCCTTGAGCCATAAATCTCAAACCTTTCCTAAAAAAGGAACAAGATAAAAGAGAAAACAAACACCAAAGTTTCTTGTAGTATAACTACAAGAAATAGGTATTACCTCTGTTTTATATACTACACTACACTAAGAAACTGAAGAACTCCAAGGAATAAATAATTTTTAATTTGATTTAGAATTAAAACTTAGAATTTGATGCTAGAGATCATATGGGCTCGTTATGGTGCTAAACCAAAGGAAATGAAATGGATTTTTGCAGTAACCATCCAAGAAACATAACATATTCTAAGAGAAGTGGATTTAATGTTTATGGTCCATAAGGGTTTTCAAGTTTTTCTAACAGAAAATTGAGGTGATAAGAGTTAAGTGCAGAGAGATTCTTGAGGTAAGGATGTTCAATAAAAGGTCAAGCTACTGTACTGACAGAAATTGTAAATTTGGTTTCCCCCAAAATCTTCACCCAGAATTTCTCATGGAGACTTACAGCAGGAAACTCAAGGATAGTCTCTTAAAGTCCCTTCCAGCGCTAAGATTCTGTGAAATCAAAGAACTACTTACACATGAAATAAAATAGATTTCACAAAGAAATATCATAATTACTGTGATCACACATCATCAATTTCACTGAACAGCCACTATCTCAAATATTTTATCATTGTTCCCATACACCATCAAAAGTGCCAGAATTTCAATATCCTGGCACCCAAAACACATTTTGCAGACTGCCTCTCGCCCTTGGAAGTGACACAAAAATCCTCTCTCATACCATGTGGTCCAATTTGGGTTTGGAAAATAGGTCACTATAATTACAATGATAATGTCTAACACTCTTATAGCACTTGACAGTGTTTCCACATCCTTTAATTCTTGTTCCTTTCAACAACCCTGCGAGTTAGGTGTTTGGTTTCCATAGTAAACTTCTGGTGAACCTCTGTGATATCCTCATTTTACGAAAGAAAATTGGAACATACAGAAGGTAAATGGCAGGCATGAGAGATCACCTAGTAAAGTCAGAACAAAAACACAGATCTTCTGATTCTTATACCAGGACTCTTTCTACTATAAATTCTGTTCAGTCCAATGTGTCAGCAACTCCAAAATAACTACTTCCCTGGTCCAACAAAGGACTGCAAAGAAATCATATTACAGGATGTCAATTTCACATACAAAAAGCTTTCCAACCAGGACATATCTACCTATGGTAAACTTGTTTTCTGATTTGGTCATTGATCTCTACTCTCCTTAATTATCTGTACTGTTGGAATCGTGGTTCTTAAAACTCACAATTAAAATTTAATCTCATTTGACAACTTTTTGACATCACATCTGACCCTAATGGCTTTGCACTTTTAATACTTTACCCCCATACCCTTCCTCTCCCTTTCAGATCCCCCTCTCTCATCTCCAGGGTTAATAAAGAAAGAAGAACATTCTAATTCTAACATTTAGTCTGAAAGCATGATCTTTTCCTAGAATTAAAAAAAAAAAAAAAGGTGGAAATAATAAATAGTAGAAAGATGGGAAAGTTTACTTTTCCTCATTTTTCTGAGTTCTTTCTATGCTGGCAAAATTTACTTTCGTTGGAATTTAATTCCCAGGACATTCATTAGACATTCTCCTTACTCAACTAGAAATACTGTATGCACGTCAAAGTTCAATCTAAATGGTTTTTAATTGAACATTTTACCAGGTAAACAATAAAGACTTGACTTCAAGTCATTTTGAAAATCACAGTAATTACAAAAATCTCAAAATACCTCTGAAATGAAAGTACTTCAAGGTCTTCAAAGAGGACTAATGATTTTATTTTGAACACACCAATCCAACTTTAAAATATAGGGTGGACATCACTGATTTCTTTCATCTCAGGCCTTGCATAACCAAATGTCGATTTGTTTTCAACTCAGTATCCTACCCAAGAAAGCAGAAAGTTTTCGGAGAGCTCCCAATCATTCATTCAAATGAGAGGAAAGCCACATTCTCCCTCTTCTCACAAATATAATTTCCATTTTACTCCAAGTCCTATATCCCTTTCCAGTGCTAGTAAAATATATCCTCCATCCCAAACACGCTGTAAGTTACCTGAGGGCAGAAACTTTATATTTCATTTTATCCCTCATCCAGCACAATGCCTAGCACTTAGGAGCTAATCAATAATTGTGGATACATGTGGCTACATCCACAAATATTTTTTTAAATGTGTAAATACAGAAATATGATTTTTCCATATTTTTCTAATGTGTAAATATAGAAACAAAATTCAGGGCACATGATTCTAAAAAAAATGTGTGAAAGTTTAAAAAATTATAACATCTAATGTTAATTAACATCCTCAAACTATTAGGAATTCAAGTTGATTCATTTTTTAGAAAAGGTAACTTGACTGTATGCAATAAAAGCTGAAGAATTTACATACCCTTTGATTCAGCAATTTTATTTATTTCTAGGTATGCCTAGCAGTTTTATTTATTCCTAGATATAAACTATTCTAAGGAAATATGTGCAAAACAATGCATGTTTAGCGTTCTTTCTTAGAAATAAACTAAATACAATCAGAATTTGGTTAAATAAATATAGCTTAGTCATAAAATTACTAAAACGGAATACTATTTTGCCACTAAAATATTCTGTGGATAATTTTTGCCACCATGAAAACCTGTTAACACTATATTAAGTTCAAAAAGGAAGGTTAGTACACTATAAGACCATTTAAAAAAAATGTATCATACATAAAAAAGAACATGGAAAGACATACATCAAAATGTTGACAGTAATTGGGTCTGGGTGGGAAAATTACAAACTTTGTTTTTCTTTTTTTGCTATTTGTATTGCTTATTCTACTATTTCTGCCATGCCTGTGAATTATTTTATAAAAATAAAAAAATAGTTTTAATTAAAAATTAACACATAGTCTTCTCACAGACAACCATGTCAGTCATATTCATAGTCCTGATAACAGTAAAAAGGACCTGTCCATTACATTACTTAACTTCAAAACATTCTGACACACGTTATCCAAGAAAGTGGAGCATATGAGAAATGCTTTCAAAGGAAAAGGAAACCCCCAATCCTGAACAATTTACAAGGTGGGGAAAGAAATGCTAGTATCTCTGCCAGTTAAGGTTATGAATAATAGAATGATGTCTATTTTTGGAAAATATTTTATCTCCCTTTTCACCTCCATGGGTTCTGACTGAGCTGTAAAGTAGATTTCTATTAAGCATCATTGGACTCACTAATTAAGATTTTTAAAGGGTTGGGGACGACAGAAGATGAGATGGTTGGATGGCATCACCAACTCGATGGACATGAGTTTGAGTAAGCTCCGGGAGTTGGTGATGGACAGGGAAGCCTGGCGTGCTACAGTCCATGGGGTCACAAAGAGTCAGACATGACTGAGCAACTGAACTGAACTGAAATGAAAGGGCTTGGGGGAGGAAGCTGCAGAAGAGAGGCAATTTCTTCTGTAGGAAGTAGGAATTAAACTAAATTAGAAATCAGTTTCTAGCTCTATCTATCCCCCAGGTCTGAAAGTTAAAAAAAATTATAACATCCAATGTTAACAAGCACTCTCAGACTGTTGGGAATTCAAGTTGGTTCAACTTGAAGTCATCTCTCTTAACACAGATCTAATGGATCAGTTTCATTTTAAAGGTTTTACCAAGAAGGAGGTAAAAATTTAAGCAGTGCAAAAGAAATGTCTACACTACAAAGTGTCTCCACGCTCATGACTTCACAGGATCAGAAGGAATCCTAAGGAAAAGCCCCTCCCACAGACGTCTCATTAGAGAATCATTCACATGGATGTCATGAAGAGCTGCCAGATTCATACTCTGTATGCAGACTGCACCCATTGAGCCCTGTTGTTTGTCCCTGAACCACACACAGATTCTTGGCCTGAAATCCTTTGAAGAAGGTCACTGAGCTCCATTTGGGTCACTTTGCAGCATTGTTCTCAGCCACGACCCAAGGATTATAACATGGTTCTAAGGGCAGGGGATACATCAGAACACTAAAGTCCAGCTCCGACCTGGAGCAGGCCTGAGAAGAAAGTCTTGCTCTCTTATTGACACAGTCTCAATGGGAAGGTTGTATAATTGTCACATGAGACCAAAATGTGTGTGTTTCCACATGTAAAAATCTATGTTGCTTTATTGTCTTGTTGTGACACGGAGCAATGATGTCCCCATGTTCTAATCTGTGGCCAGGACATCAAATGTCCTAAAAAGGTCAAACAAATGTGTGAAATTGTGGAGGCCAGCCCTTGGGCTAACACTTTGGCGAGCATAGCAGGTGTGCAGCTGTGGGCAGCTGTGTCCTATCACAGCTGCAGCCCTGGCTTCAAAATCACCAAGACTTGTGACACTGTTTTCCTGTCCATGCCAAAGCCCCTGGCCTTAAAGCAGGAGTTCCACAGACATTTAGTTATATAAGAGATATTAACACCCATCAGTCTACAGATTCGAAAATATACATTCAGCAAATTTCACCCACCTCAGGCTTTCATGTCTGTTTACATGTTTCAATTGGCACCATCAAAAACAAAGTTGCTTTTTTTTTTTTCATTCTACCCTGGAATATCCCTTTTCTTTTAGGAAAATATTCAATAATCTTATTAGCTTAAGAGTGTAAATGTGGCTGAATTCCCATTCTGCAAAAGGAAGTTTTAGACTTCTGAGATTTTTAAAGGATCCACCTTCTACTACTTCTAATAATTTTTTCAAAAGAAAACGTATAAAGACTCGATAAAAAGAATACTTCCTTAGAAGATACAAAAAGTCTGGTCACACTAGCAAGATAGTCTGTTTCCCTGAACTCTCCTTTATCAAACAGTCACTTGTAGTGTGTATTCACTGATATTTGCCCTTTTTGAGGCCCTGTTTTTTGACTTTCCTTTAAAAACTGTTACCTCTCAGTTTCTATGAGTCTGTCTTTCACACAAGGAGAGTAGAGCTTGGCTTCTCAGAGCAGTGCTTGGCAAGCACAGAGGCAGGAAACGCAGAAGGGAATGAGTCTGTCAGACTCATTTTCTTCTAGTTCAAATGTTTATTTCAGATTCGGGAGGAAGTGGAGTGGTTCCTTTCCATTTCCTCCTCTCTGGAACCTGCGAGTTGTGTAAGGCTTAGAGAGTCTTGCTCTACCACACAGCATCCTCATAGGTTCACAGATGGAGAAAGAGACTCTTCAGAAAACTCCAGGTTTGAACAGAGCAGGATTCATAGCTCTTGGTGCCCTCCCAGGAACTTCTCTTACGGGTTGAGACTAGAGCCTCGAGCAGGACAACTGAGAGCCATGCAGAGGACGAGGCCAGTGGGCTAGGGAACATCCTACACCAGCTCCCAAGGGGCAAGGGCCACGTCCCACCTGACATAAGTTCCCAGTCCTGCCGCACAGCACACCCCAGACCACTTCTGAGCCAGGGAGTTCTGACAAAATTTATGAATGCCACAGTGAGATCTGGTCCCAAGCCCACTTCCTAGGTTCCTGAGACTTATGTTTCTGACATCAGGATGGAGTTTCAGGAGCAAAACTTAAAATATACCTGTTTTAGTAATGAGCTGGTTTCAACCTTAAACATGCTGACTTTTCCAATCCACATTCTGATATCACTGTTTTATTTTATGACAAGCTATTTAAATCACCACACTCACAAGCTCAACTCTGCAACTTGCTTTATTGTCTATGCAGTTGACACAGGTCATTTTTAATGCCAAATGGAGACCATCAGAAACTAAACTAGAAAATCTTATGGTGGGTTTACTACTAAACTCTAACAGATGTGCCTGACTCTAACATTAGGACTGAAGCATAATTTTAGGTACAAATTACTTATTAAGAATATTTATAGACAGAGAACTTCTTCAGCAAAGAACATAAGACATTTAACACAGCTTATCCTGTAGCTGAGCAATTGATAAGGAAGTCAAACATTGTAAATGCATTAATTTTGGTTTGTTTAGGAAAGTTTCCAGGGAAGAGTGCATGATCTAATCATATTGGTTTTGTCAAAGAGTTTTAGAAGATGAAAATCTGACTCATCATCTCTACTCATAGCTTAGACTTTTTTGAGCTGTATTACTGTTTGCTCGTCACTAATCATGTTCATGCTCACCAAGATCTCTGCATATAAAATACATACTCTTAAGTGCAACTATATTTACACTTACTCATATATTTACATTTACACATCCAATACTACATCAAGGTTCTATATTACGTTCTGGATGAACTCCTGAAACAAATTAACACTTCCATATGTCAAATTTCCTCCTAAGGGCCACTTATTATGATTCATGTGAGCTAACAATATATAGAAGGCATATTACATTAGATACAATCACAATATTCACTTTAGAAACCGAAAGTACTCAAAATATAAATTTAATTGCCATCCGATTGTTTAAAATTCCCTCTATTGGTCACTAACTAAACAAGGCAGACTGATTGTAAGTACAATAATGTAACAAGTCTTTTTAATTAAGAAAAACCAGGATGAAGTGGGGGAAAGGAAAGATAATGAAACATAGTAAAGATCATAATGAGACAAACATTTCTACTTGAAGATATTTTCACTAGAGGACACTAAAGGCAAGCTATGCCAAGTCATGTACTTTTCACACACAAAATTATATTGTATCAAATTTAAATTTGTTACAACTGCCATGTACATTACACCAGTGATAAGGAAAATGTAACTCAATATCTGATCTAGTGAAACAGCAACCAACATTAGCTTCTAGCCACATGAAGACAATCTCCAATGACATTACTGGTGTCAGCTAAACCTCTGCCAGTTTGTCTTCTCCGTCCATTTTTAAATAAATGTGTGACTATCTCAATTAGGAAATCTTGAAGTCTCTATGATGAGGCAATTTTGGTGCTCATTTTCAGTGCCCTGCATTTGCTGTACTTAAAATAGACACTTGTACCAATGTCCTTTCTATTACCCCAAGGGGAAAAAAAAAATCACATACACACCAGTCCTTTTTCTTTCAGCTCACAGAGAAGCAACTTGATCCAAGCAGTGTTGAAACCTGAGTAGGTCACTGTACACCACGATAAAATTCCCTAATCCCTGAGCCAACTCTCCCTAAGGGGGGCCTCCTCCTGATCCTCCACTTCCCAGGCTGACTTTTGCATTCGCTCTCTCTTCTTTCCCCCTTTCATTTCCCCTACCTTCAAGCCTTGATATGTGATCCACGGTGGGGGCTCAGGTTTCCGTTTTTACAGCTTAGGCCGTGCTAGCTGTATACATTCCTTTCTTTCTGCCGGGCAGTGATTACTTACCAGGGCTTAGTTTACACTGGTCCAGATGAAAGCCGTTCAGATGAAGGCAAACACAGCCAGGCAGCTCCAGCGGCACCGATATGAAGCTGCACAAGGCCACATTGTGTTCTCGGTGACATTCTGTTGCACATATTTTTACATAGGGCAATCAACTTGTTGCGTTCCTCTACAATTTAGGTTTGGGGAAATGGAGAGGTAGTAATACCAGGAGGTTTGGGGAGGGGCTTTATGGATGTGGTTATTAATATTAAAAGCAGAAAATATGGATGAGTTCAAGATAACCCACCTTTTGACTTTGAGAAATCACTTTAAAAATGAGAACTTTGGGCACTATTATATTAGAAGAATGCATACTGAAAAACTGCTCTAGAAATGGGATTTCATCACTCACTGGCATGGTGTGCACTGACCTGACTGAAGATTTTGACCTGGGGTCTCTTACACATTGTTCCAAACCAGGGAAAAAATATGGATCCTTCAGGCAATTGAATTCTTTGCTGCGTAAAACTTCTTATTTAATGCTACTCTGTACTGAAATGACAAGGATTAAAACTTCAAATAGTAGGTGGCGATATGAAAGAAAAATAACATTTTAAAAAGAGGAAATTCTGTGCACGAAGGTTAATTCCATACTTAGTCCTGCAGCACTGACTAAAAATTGTGTAATTTTTCCCCTTCACACAATGTTGTTTTTGTTTCTTCCTCACCAGTTCAGACAAACATCTGTTATACTGTAGAAGGACAACTATCTCCCAAACCACGGAGTGCTCCTGCAGCCAAAGTCAACAACGTGAGCCCCAAGCATCGAGCACAGTCAGCCTTTATATCCAGCCGGGATAACATTTCACATGTTTTGATTAAAATTAGCTAATTTGTAATCCTAGAACCTATGAAACTTAAAAGCTGCCATCCATATAGATCACATTAGGCAGAGTGTTTTAAAGGGCCAGTGCACACTGTGATTTCTTGGTGGCTTCACCTCCCTCCTCTTCCTCCAACTCCAATTTAAAATGAAATAGAAAAGTAATCTGGAAGTGCAGCACAGGAGGGAAGGGTGAGTGAGGAAGAATGGTTATCCTAAACTGTCTGAATTCCAGCCCCCATGGGAAGACAACTCCTACTGGTATCTTTAAAAAATAATAATAATAACTATCAATGGAATCAGTGGTGGTTTCCATCACTAGGAATGGCACTGATTTCTAAGGCAAATCTTCCTTAACTCTCCTTGGACTGAAGCTGCACCACACGCTTCCAGGTGCTAAGTTCCGCACCCTGAAATCAAAACTCTTACTCCAAAATGTTGATTGCTACAAACATTTTCTGAAAGAAAGGAACGCTAGCATACACACCTAGGTACTATATAATAATATATATAGTATTATTATCCATGGGCCCCTTTCAAGACACTCTCTAGAATATGCTTGTTCTAATCAAGACGATGTCAAACTGCAACAGATTTTACTTAGTTGCTTGACATTTTCCTCGTTTGTCTTTTAAATACCAACTTAACCAACCTGACCAAGTCAGTGGGCAGTGTTAAGGATTCTATGCAGAAGATGGGGAACACCAAGAGGGCTCCAGAATGAAAACCAAAGTGCTCCCTGAAATTTGCTACTTGCTTGTAACTCACAGAAAGACAAAAATTACAAAGAAAATATTAAAAATAAAAACCAAGGGAGACTCGGGAAATCAACACAAAACAAAACCCTCACCGGGCAAAAGCTGCAACTTCATGGAAAATAAGTTGGTGGGGGTGGAGGGGGACGAGGGGGGTCCGGAGCTGAGCGGGGCTCTTGTGCAATCACTCCAACGCGAACAGCTGGAGCGCCAGGCCTCCGCGCTCGCCACCTCTGGAGCACCGCTGGCCTGGCGGGGAGCCCGGCCTTGCCAACAGGACTCCGGGCCGGCCTTCGCGAACAATGGGCAGGCGCTCTGCGAAGGCCGCCCCTCAGACAGCTATCTTTTCAGCAGGGCTTGCCCGGGTCTGCTTAAACTGGGAAGTGAAGCATGCAAAGGCTGAGAGGGAGGCGGAGGCAACCTAGTGAGAGGAGCGAGCAGGGGCGGGCGAGGCGAGCCGGCCGTCAAAAACGGTACCTAGACCCGCGCCGCTCGGGCCACAACTCGCCTCGGCACTGACAGCCCCTTTACACCGATGCAGCAGGCTACTAGGAAGCGGTACGGAGGAACCGGGAGATGAACTAGGAAGAGGGGGGTGGAATCGAGCGCTCCCGGGGTGCCCTTGGCTCGGAGGCTTTCTAACTTTGGAGGGATCCGGGGATGGCAGCCGAAGAAGAGGGGAGAAAAAACTACCCCACCGACCAGGAAAGCCTCTTCACCATACCCACCCTCAACTTGGGCTCCGGGTCCCCTCCTCCCTGAAACGCGCCCGTCCCAACCTGGGGTTTATAAGGTTAAAGAGCCTGTGGTTTCCCGGTCGCCCCCCACCCCCACCCCCATCAAATCCGAGGCAGGCAAATCTCCGGGATGCAGCCCGACAGTTGGCCTCTGTTTTGCACCTGGAGGAGGAGCTGAGTCGTCCAGGGCATCCTACGGAAACTGACAAGCGCTCCCCTTACACCCCCTCCCCCCCAAAAAAAAAATCCATACAACAGCCCAAAGGGAGCGGGCGGAAGAAAGAGCTCAAGCTCTCTGGCCCCGAAGTCCAAAAAATACCTTCATTTCCTCATTGATCTCCCTCTTCACTGGGTGAGCCGGTTTCCTGCTCCTTTTATTTTCCGGAGGTCTCCCTTCTTTCTCCATTTCTGCCATGTTTTTGTGTCTGGTTTCGGCGGAGATGAAATGGCTGCTGCCGCCGCCGGCGGTGGTGGCGGAGGTGGTGGAGGTGGTGCTGATGGTGGCGGTGCTGGCGGAGGTGGCGGTGCTGGCGGGGCCGGGGCCGGGGCTGGGCGCGGGGCTGGGCGGGGGAGGAGGGCAGGCAGGCTCCGGAGAAGCGCGGTCTCTTCTAGCGGCGGAGAACGTCAGTGGCTGTCAGAGGGAAAGGGAGCTCGAGGGGTCTCGGGGATGCCGCCGCCGCCGCCGCCGCTCCGGCTCCCGCCGCCGCCGCCGCCAACGCCGCCGCTGCCGCCAACGCTGCCGCTGCCGCCGCCGCTGCTTCTGCTGCTCCCGCCGCCGCTCCCGCCGCCAACGCCGCCGCCGGGCTGCATCCTCGGTGCCCCGTGGAGTCGTCAGCCATCTTCCGGCGCTCTGTCCGTCTGCATGGGCGAGGGGGACGAGGGCCCGGCGCGGAGACAGCGGCTCTGGGCGTGCGTGCGTGGATGTGTGTGTGTGTGTGTGTGCGCGCCCGGGAGAGCGCGCCAGCCCAGGCGCCCAGCGCCTCCCGCGAGCCGAGCCGGGGGCGGGCCGGGGGCCGGCGCCGGGAGCAGGGGGCGGGCGGGGGAAAGGTAGGGGGGGCGCTAGGACAGCCCCCAGCTCCCGAGCGGGCGTGGCTTCCACCGTCACAGCAGACGCTGATGCTGCGCGGCTCCGGGGGGCTGCTCGCGGCCGCCGGGCTCATCCGAGGCCGGCCCCGGCGGGACACGGCGCCCCTCGCGGCCGCTACCTCGGTACGACGCCCCCCGGGGGCCCCGCTCCGACCCCGGCCGCCCCCTTCAGCTCCGTGATGAGCTCTCGGGTGGACTTGGAGTTGGGTTTCGAGCCCGAACTGGAAGCTGCTTAGGAAAAATGAATGGGGTTGCGGGGAGGAGATAGGGCGGTGGGAGGGCGTGGGGACCAGAGGTCGCGTTGATAGAAGGCCGCTTTCCGCCCCCTATCCAGAAGAAGGCAGACTGAGGTCGCCCCCTCCGGATGGCAAGGTCGGGGTCTCGGGAAAAGGAAACCACAGTCCTGACCTCCCCACAGCTGTCGGGGACAGTGTCGCCTTCTGGGGGCCACCTCAGGGCTCGGGAGGCTGGAGGCCCCTTGGAGATCCCTGCGCCTTGCTCGGCTGGTCCCCAACGCGGCGCGGGTGACGACTGCGCTTGCAAGAAAGCTTTTGCCTCTCAATGAACCACTTAGAAGTAGGACATCTCGGCCTACAGCTCCCTGGTCTCTTTCCTTTCTTTTCCCTCCAGTTCTCGCTCTCTCTCTCTCTCTCTCTCTCACACACACACACACACACACACACGTGTGTTTGACTACAAAGTTAACAGCGTTACCCCGTGCGCACCCGTCTCCCGGTGCGCTTGATATAACCCCCCCCCAAGATTAGGTGTCGCTGGGAGTGCAGCGTCCCGCGTGGGGTTCCATTCTCCAGGGACCAGGACTAGCTGACCACCCCCGGCGGGACCCTCCCCACCCGCTGGGTGACTCTTTGCCCTCGACTGCCCTGCGCGCGTCTTCTCTCCCCAGTCCACCTCGCTGCCCCTGCGCTCGCGCGCCTCCCCTTTGGCCCTCTGCGTCCACTCCCGGGGCCAGGCTCGGATGGCGTTTGTCCCTCTTTGGGTCGAGGCAGTGGCCTAAATGGTTAGATGAGTTTTCGGTGACATACGCAGCTCGTACACGCGGCGGGGACAAGCTGACATTCCCGGCTTCGCTTTCCCGCGCCGCGACACTTCGTAATTACCTGACACAATGCGATATGGGGGTGTCCATTGTTCCATTCAGTGTTATTGTAGAGTGTGCACTGTGACAGTGGTGGAACTTAAAATTGCACAATTTTTAAAATTTATTTTTACTAAAAGAATGAGTTCGGTGTGCAGGATATGAGTAAGCTTTCCATTAAAATCTCAGTTTGGCCTGTCAAACGAGGCTCATCCTGGGTATTACGCTGCCTAATTTGCATCTTGGCGTTGTTTTGTTTTTTTAAACGTCGAATTAGGGCTCTTTGGGAGCGTACTCGGGAGTACTGAGTACCTCCACGTTGGCTATTTTGCAGTTTAGCATCGTTTTGTTTCGTAAAGGTCAAATTACAGATGCTTGGGCGTGTACCCAGGAGAGCTGAGCACCTCCTTTCGTCTCTTCTCTTCCCTGTCTGGAGAAAGCGAGGAGAAGCCGCACCCCGCTCCGCGTGGCTCGTGGATCCCAGGCGAGCCAAGAGGCCAGATGGAGCGGGGCCAAACCAGGCTCCGCTCCTGCAAGGGGTCCACGCGAAACCCTTGCCCCCAGAAAAGTTAAAAATCCTGGGGCGGTTATCCCGGACGAGAAAAACTCAAGAGGACTGATGAGGTATTAGGGAGTGCTCTGCAGTACAAGAGTTCGAGATTTTTTTTACGGTAGCCTCTGGGAGCGTACCCAGGTATACACCGGTTTTGAGCCCAAGTGCTCTGGCCAGATCTCTGGCCAGGAGTCCTCAGGAACCCACGGTGGGACCCAAGACCATCCAGACAGCGAGAATACCCGGAGGAGCCAAAACCTGTTGGCGCTAACACAACCCCCGCCCCCTTCCTGGAACGCTAACACAACATTCTCATTTTTAAATGAGTGTGTGAGAGTGGGTGTATTTCTCAGTGAGAAATAGGCATCCTAATGCCATTGCTGGAAGAGAGAGAAGAAGGAATCTTTTTGATTTTTCAATCTGAATTTCATCCAAAACATCTGATAAATAGGATGTGGGTTGGAGTTAGTTTTCGCTGTTTTGTCCTCTCGGTCTTTAATGAGAAGTAGTGAGAAAACTTTTTTTTTTTTTTACTTTTGAATAACTGTGGAAAGGTATGTTGTAAAGTGTACACAGAAAGAAGCTTTTTGTCTTCTGGAGACATATTTAAGTCCCCTCTGTTTCCTTTGGTGCCAGAACCATTACAATTGATTCACTGTTGTTCAGTTGATATCAAATAACAAGTTATATACCCCAAGTCCTAAGATACAGTTTCACAAGTTAGGAATAAAATAAACAGAAAAGGTGAACTGTAGCCCAGAGTTATATTTAGAGGCAGCTACACTTCCTTTAAAGAAAATTACTTGCTCTGCCATAGTTCAGGCATTTAATACAAATAATCATATTAATCAGCCACCTGTTCCTTCACAGGCATATGTCCTCCAGAAAACTGAGGTGAGAACATCGAATTAGAATCCACAATGCATGTCATCATTGACAGAATGAAAGCTCATAAAGTATGTGTAAGGAGACTTTTAGTCTTGAATAAACCTCAGAGCTTATGATTTTTACACCTCGGCAAAGACAACGTGTAGTAAAAGTTGCTCTGTCGTGTCTGACTCTTTGCGACCCCATGAACTGCCAGGCTCCTCTGTCCATGGAATTCTCCAGGCAAGTATACTGGAGTGGGTAGCCATTCCCTTCTCCAGGGGATCTTGCCAACCCAGTGATCGAACCCAGATCTCCCCCATTGCAGGGAGATTCATTGCCGTCTGAGCCACCAGGGAACAGATGAAGACAATTATATAATGGGTTGCTGTTTTATGAATTTGGATATATCTTGAGTCCAGTAATGTTCCCTGGATAACTTCAGACACTCTGTAAGAGTATAACCCAGTGTGGACAGGACAATCTCTTACTTATCTTAGAAGAGCCACCCTTTACTCTATGAATTACTTTTATGCTTCCCAATCATTAGCGCCCTCCCACTCTCTCTCTCTCTCACACACACACACTCAAGCATACATCCAAGACAAACCCTGAACAGAGAAAAAAATTCCCTTTACTAGTCCTGCCAGTCACCAAAATAGGGACAAGACTGACCTTTCATTACATTCATTCCTCAGGTATATTTTTATGAATTTTACTCTTCAGGGTTGCTCTTAATGTTCATTCTAGCCTGATTAATCCAGAAAATACTTCAGAGAGTGGATAGGAAGGAGACCCCAGTGTGATGTGCCTTCAGCCCTCAACCTCTCAATCTGCTTCTTTGTTATCTCCAAGAACACCTAACTCAGAGGCCTCGTCTTCATGACTTAAAAGAAATTAATAGAAATTTGCTGATTGATTAGTATGATAGAACAACAAACTTACTTTTGTATATTATCTAAAATTAATGCTCATTTTGAACAAGCTCTGTAATCTAACCAAATGTGGAGACTAAAATATGTGGGAAGA
Source organism: Moschus berezovskii (assembly GCF_049115385.1). Lineage (NCBI taxonomy): Eukaryota > Metazoa > Chordata > Mammalia > Artiodactyla > Moschidae > Moschus > Moschus berezovskii. Next base: position 48,215,170 of record NC_142469.1, read on the forward strand.
TTACTATGCTAAACACATTATAAGAATTGTCTCATCTAATATCCACAAAACCCTATAAGGCAGCATCTACTGTGATGCCCATTTTACAGATGAAGAAACTAAGGCTTGAATAAGCTAAATTATTAAGTCACAAGCTAGTAAGTATTGGGATTTGAATCTATAACTTTCTTTTCAACTCTGGATTTGGAGTTCTTGACACTATACTAATCTACTTTGACATACTCCTTTTGACAATCTGTATTTTGTATAATCTAAGGCCCACATTTTTCAAATTTTAACATCTCTGAAATTGTGACATATCTTTTAAGACTTCTTTAAATTTTAAGTAACAGCTCCCCCGCCCCTGCCGCATTGGTATATGAAGAAATCACATATTTTCCAAAACAGTGGTGTATTTGGTTATGGTAGGTTATGCTGCAATATCAAATATCAGAAAATCTAAGAGACTTAAAATAGGTTTGGGACTTCTCTGGTGGTCCAGTGGTTAAGACTCCACACTCTTAATGTAGGGGGCCCAGGTTTGATCCCTGGTCAGGGAACTAGATACCACATGCCTCAACTAAAGATCCTGCATACCACAACTAAGACTGTGCAGCCAAATTAAAACACACACACCACACACACACACACACGCACACACACACACACACACAGGGGAGGTTTATACTACTTGCTCACACAAAGTTTGCTGAAGATCTATGTGACCCTCCAGGGGGCACTGCACCTTTGTACCAGCATATACTTCCCGTAGCTACAAAGTAGAAGGTAAAACCTTGGAGGATCTCACACAGCAATTAAATGCTCCAGCTTAGCGGTGACATAGGTTACTTCTGCCTACAAATCATTGACTAAAATTAGTCACATGGCTCTGCTCAACTGCTAGGGAAGCTAGGAATTGAATGTACCACATTCTCCAAAGGAGTGAAGAGCTGGATATGGGCAAGCATTTATGAAATATGGTCATTAGGATCAGTTAATGTAAATATCATGGATCTGTTTTAATAAAAACCAATGAGCAACAGTTGGCCTGTGATCTGTTATAGTCCATCATAAGTGCACTTTCAAAATTCATGCTTGTGTTTAACTTCAAAGAACAAAATTCAGAATTCTTCAAAAAGAATGTTATGAAACAGCGTAACTATAATTCAGGAAGTCTACAGGTGAGCTTCAGGGCTTTGGAACCTTCTAAAAGGATATACCAAATCTTCAGTGCATTTTTTCTGAGGAATGGGTCATTCTCTGTTGGGATTCATGATTTATTCATTCCTTTATTCAACAACTATGTGTTGAGAGCCCAGGATATTCCAGGCATGATGTTCTGAGTTGTTGGGATCCAGCAGCAAAGATGACACACAAGTTCCCAAATCTCGTTAAGTTTATAATCTGCAAAGGGGACAATAAATAATAAAAAAAAAGACAATTTTCGATCCAGATAGGTGAGAAAAAAGGACAACGTGATAGGAACTGGAATTGGAAAAAGAAGTTGGGGTCTACTTTTAGCTAAATAGTCAAGATTAACCTTTAGGAGGGAATATTTGATCTGAAATAAGAAAGATGAGAGGGACTGCCTCTGCAGAGGTCTTATAATCCTTGAGAAAAGTGTTCTGGTCCAAATTCTAAAGGAGCTGAAGAATACACTCATACACTGGAGGCACTGAAAGCATCTGGAGCATGGGGAGTAGTAGGAGAGGTAGTGGAAGAGGAATGCAGAGGCCTGATGTGCTGGGGCCTGTAGGTAAGGGATGGATAAGAGATCAGAACTGTCTAGGTTTGGAGTCTGAAGGCAGAGGGCAGAGGTGAAACGTGCCTCCTGCCTGAGATGGAGCCCAGAACAGCATCTGTGCAACATGGCACAGTCAGGCACAGTGGGGGTTGGCACAGTGGCGTGCAGGAACTTGGACAGAAGGGTCTGGGGTTGCTATCAATACCCTCCACTCACCATAGTGTGCATTTCATGTGTGGCTGAGAGTACAGTAGGTGTGACTCTGAGAGACTGCAGAATTTTTATTTTAATTTATACATAATCTTGTATTGGAGTATAGTTGAGTTACAATGTTTTGTTGGTTTCTAGTGTACAGCAAAGTGATTCATTGTACATATATATAGTCTTTTTCATATTCTTTTCCATTGTGGTTTACTACAGGATATTGAATATAGTTCCCCATGCTATACAGTAGGACCTTGTTGTTTATCTATTTTATATATAGTAGTCTGTATCTGCTAATCCCAAACTCCTAATTTATCTGTCGCCCTTCCCCTGTCTGTGAGTTTGTTTCCATTTTGTGAATAAATTCATTTGTATCATATTTTAGATTCTGCGTACAAGTGATATCACGTGGTATTTGTCTTTCTCTTTTTTACTTACTTCACTTAGTCCATCCATGTGTTACAAATGGCATTATTTCACTTATGGCCTAGTAACATTTCATTGTAGTATGGAATATTATACCACATCCTTCTTTATATGTTCATCTGTTGAAGGGCATGTAGGTTGCTTCCATGAGACTACAGAGTTAAAGAGACCTGCCCCTAAAATGTTTGATCAGAGACTCCACTAGGACTTCCACATCAGAGGCGGCCAGCTGGAGAGGTGACTGTGGCTGAGGAGTGAACGCCACCCACCCACCCACCCACCTGTTATGTAGGTGCCAGCCCAGTGAGAAGAGTGTAGGGGTGGACACGAGAGAAGATTAAACCAGCTGAGATTATCTGGAGGTTTCATTTCCACCTCCTAGCATGGGAGTCTTGTGAAACAGACGTTGGGTTCAGTTATAAAGAAATGATGTGTCATTTCAGTCCAGTCAGTTCAGTTCAGTCGCTCAGTCGTGTCTGACTCTTTGTGACTCCATGAACCGCAGCAAGCCAGGCCTCCCTGTCCATCACCAACTCCCGGAGATCATCGAGGTGGTGATGCCATCCAACCATCTCATCCTCTGTCGTCCCCTTCTCCTCCTGCCCTCATCTTTCCCAGCATCAAGGTCTTTTCAAATGAGTCAGCTCTTCCCATCAGGTGGCCAAAGTACTGGAGTTTCAGCTTCAACATAAGTCCTTCCAATGAACAACCAGGACTGATCTCCTTTAGGATGGATTAGTTGGATCTCCTTGCAGTCCAAGGGACTCTCAAGAGTCTTCTCCAACACCACAGTACAAAAGCATCAGTTCTTCGGCACTCAGCTTTCTTTATAGTCGAACTCTCACATCCATACATGACTACTGGAAAACCATAGCCTTGACTAGACGGACCTTTGTTGGCAAAGTAATGTCTCTGCTTTTTAATATGCTGTCTAGGTTGGTCATAACTTTCCTTCCAAGGAGTAAGCGTCTTTTAATTTCTTGGCTGCAATCACCATCTGCAGTGATTTTGGAGCCCCCAAAATCAAGTCAGCCACTGTTTGCAATGTTTCCCCATCTATTTCCCATGAAGTGATGGGACCGGATGCCGTGATCTTAGTTTTCTGAATGTTGAGCTTTAAGCCAGCTTCTTCACTCTCCTCTTTCACTTTCATCAAGAGGCTCTTTAGTTCTTCTTCACTTTCTGCCATAAGGGTGGTGTCATCTGCATATCTGAGGTTATTGATATTTCTCCCGGCAATCTTGATTCCAGCTTGTGCTTCTTCCAGCCCAGCATTCCTCATGATGTACTCTGCATAGAAGTTAAATAAGCAGGGTGACAATATACAGCCTTGACGTACTCCTTTTCCTATTTGGAACCAGTCTGTTGTTTCATGTCCAGTTCTAACTGTTGCTTCCTGACCTGCATACAGGTTTCTCAAGAGGCAGGTCAGGTGGTCTGGTATTCCCATCTCTTTCAGAATTTTCCACAGTTTATTGTGATCCACACAGTCAAAGGCTTTGGCATAGTCAATAAAGCAGAAATAGATGTTTTTCTGGAACTCTCTTGCTTTTCCAATGATTCAGCGGATATTGGCAATTTGATCTCTGGTTCCTCTGCCTTTTCCAAAACCAGCTTGAACATCTGGAAGTTCACGGTTCACATATTGCTGAAGCCTGCCTTGGAGAATTTTGAGCATGACTTTACTAGCATGTGAGATGAGTGCAATTGTGCGGTAGTTTGAGCATTCTTTGGCATTGCCTTTCTTTGGGATTGGAATGAAAACTGAAGTTTTCCAGTCCTGTGGCCACTGCTGAGTTTTCCAAATTTGTTGGCATATTGAGTGCAGCACTTTCACAGCGCCATCTTTCACATGTAGCAAATATCTGAAGTTTTTACATGGATACTTACAGCTGACACATATATTTTACCTTATAACTCAGATTTGCTTTTAAACAATTTTTAAATGAAGTTTTCTGACTCCTGAAGTAAATTTTGTACATTACCTGCCTGATTATTTACTATCTAAATAGTATCACACAAACAAGAATGTCTTTCCTTGGTATGGCCTTAATGTCATAATAAGACCAACTTAAACAGAGAACATTTTCAATAATTATCCCAAATTCTGGTAAATACAAATTTCAACTTAGTATCTGAGTTATCTTGAATTGTCATTGCCTTCTCCAATGACATCTGTTGATGAAATAAGATCTCTTCTCTGTATTAGATTTATGTAGATACTAATGTAGATATAATAATATCATATTTCCTTTAGACAATCAAATGCCATTAAAATGATTAGCTCTCTGACAATCTGATTTTGAGTTGTATCAGCAACAATCATGTCTTGAAGTCCTGCTAGAGCTAAGTACTTTGCGCAAACTGTGTCAATTATTTCCCTCAAGCATGCTTAAGAGTGTAATTATTCCCGTTTCACACCTTAGGAGACCGAGGCTGAGCTCAAGGTCACACTAGGAAATGGCTGATCCAGAAAAACATCTTCGGTTAGCCAACTTCCAGACAGGTGAGGTATGCTGCCACCTACTCCACTTTCTGCTCTTCTCTGCTCAGCACTTCTATCACTTTTTTGGGGGAAAAGAGAATATGCAGATACAGTAAATAATTCTAACTTCTACTTTATTCTAATTTACACCTGGATGTTATAGGAATTAAAATATCCATGACCAACACTCAACTTTTAAAAAATAACATACTACACTGTAATATTCTCAAACCCAACATGGTATTCAGTGAATGGTTACAGAGAATTGATATCTGTGTTTTGACCCACCTCCTTTGAGAAACATTACATGTTGTAAGAAACATTTTTCTTTCACAGAAATTTGTCTCCAAAGTGCTGTCGAGCCATAAGTTGTCTCTTTATTACATCCCAGAGGGAAGAATTTGAGTGGAAAAGATTCCACAGTTTAACCATGAGAGGACATTATACATTTCAGTGGAAGAAAAAAATTTTTCATCAAAAGCTAAGTAGATAAAGATGCTATAATAAGTCTTGGGATATAGGCTGTGCATTTGTTTTGCTTTGTTTTTTAAATCCATGAAAGTTACTAAATCTGTATACCAGATGCTGAAGTAGGACTCACTCAACTCAGTTTTGCCTTTTCCATCTGAAGTCAGTCAGTCTTTAGGGCAACTGATTGCTTTTGGAGTCTGGAGGTGAAGGAGAGCTGGCAGGGACAGACGGAAGAGAAGAGAGAAGATCCAGGGACAGTGACTGCAGGCTGCGCTCCCCCGAGGAAGTCTCGGGATGTACAATATGGGAAAGTGCCAAAGTCCTAAGCTGGAAAACAAAGCAAAACCAAACCAAACCCCAGCATGGGGAAATAAAAGGAAGTTCAACACTGAACAGAGTGTGCACAGGAGCATCTCTTTATGTGAAGAGCAGTAGAGTTTTGTGACCTGAACACACAATTACATAGAGTTTAGTAATACAAAAGCTACTATTTATTGAATGCTTTTTAATAAATAGGACTTTAATAAGTAGTACTGTGCTTACTATCTTACAGAAATCGTTTTATTTGATCCTCACACAGTTGACAGAGTCACAGACTGTCCCATTTTGCAGATGAGGAAACAGAAGCATGAAGCCGTTGCCGACTAAGTGGGCCAACAATCCGACTGGAATCTAGAATTCTTCCTGCCACCCTGCAATACCAATGGTTTTGATGAGGGGTCTTGCTTGCAAGCAACAAAATGAGCTCTGACTATCTAAAGGAAACAAAACTGTTGAAGGAAAGGGGGCTCATAGAATCCGAGAGGCTGGAAGAACAGGCTTGGGAAACAAGGAAGAACCCAGGGCCTAAGGAGGCCAGGCCATAGGAACACTCTATCCAAGATGCCACCATCTCTGCTTCTGCAGCACCACACCTTCTAGAAATGACTGCTGGACATCATGCTGACCCCTTGAACTGCTCCAGATGCTTCTCCTTCATCCCGGGGTGCACGGGCCTGTGTGGGAGGGTCCGTGGCCTGGCACTGGGGCCCCTGCTCCATATTTCAGGGTGAGGGGAGAGTGCGATTCAGTCTGTTTGGCATCTACAGTGGAAAGTGAGGTCTTATATCCCAAGATCACATGCAATGAAGAATTCCCCTAAACGCAAGGACAGATGGATTTTGACAGCCAAAGGAATGTTATAATGTCCTTCCAGACTACCCGCTGTAGCAGCTTTGTAGCAAATCATTCCATTAGGAAAGTAAATGTAGGGCTGTTAAAATAATTTTGAAAGGTCAGGCAAAGGTGGAATTATGCAAACATTAAATATTGCAAATCAAAACCTGACTGACCTAGAATTTCATCCTAATAGATTTATTTGCAATCTCTAAATGCAAACTTTAAAAAGACAAATTTGGTAACCCATATGCTAAACAGCAATTAATTGGAATGTTTAGGGAATGGAATAGTTCTCGTTAACTTAAATTTGTAACTAAAAGTTATTAAGCCCTTAAAAAGACCCACAAACCTTTATATTTGAAATCTTGTCACTGCAATTCTTTATAAAATATTTGGATTATGAAGATTTTGCAATGCCTCAGAATTACTGATGCCACCATATGTGGTTGTAAAATGCAGTGGGCGTAGATTGCGCTAAATGTGTATAGATCTCAGGGTATGCATTCTATATACATTAGGCAAACTTCTTTTTTTTCATTTTAGGCTAATCCTTTTGTAAACTTTTATTAACATCTTTATTTTTTAAAAAAGAATTATCATTTCCTAATGTAAAGGAAGAAATGGCTATATATTCAATTACAAATGCAGAAACGTATAGTACCATTTGACCTTGAAAATGTAATAGTCATGAAAGCATCCAATGTTAGTTTATTAGCCAAACTTCTGATATGAGTTTGCCTAGGGAGATGGGACGGAGAAGGCAATGGCACCCCACTCCAGTACTCTTGCCTGGAAAATCCCATGGGCGGAGGAGCCTAGTATGCTGCAGTGCATTGGGTCGTGAAGAGTCGGACATGACTGAGTGACTTCACTTTCACTTTTCACTTTCATGCACTGGAGAAGGAAATGGCAACCCACTCCAGTGTTCTTGCCTGGAGAATCCCAGGGACGGGGGAGCCGGGTGGGCTGCCGTCTATGGGGTCGCACAGAGTCGGACAGGACTGAAGCGACTTAGCAGCAGCAGCAGCAGGGAGATGGAAGGTAAGAAAAAGGGAGACTAATCCTAGTGAAGTTTAGAAATGGCAACCGTTTGAGTTGGGGCTTGATGAATGACGAGTAGGGTATTGACAAGTGAGGGAGGGAGAAGGAGGAGCATTCTAGGCAGGAAGAACAATATAAAGAAAGGTGTCAAGGCATGAAAATGCAAATAGAAGGCCCTGGGTTCTTCCTTGTTTCCCAAGCCTGTTCTTCCAGCCTCTCGGATTCTATGAGCCCCCTTTCCTTCAACATTTTTGTTTCCTTTAGATAGTCAGAGCTCATTTTGTTGCTTGCAAGCAAGACCCCTCATCAAAAGGGAAGGGGGATAATTCAGTGGGTTTAGGATGAGTGTATTAAAGGGGATCTGTGAGATCACCCCAAAGGCAGGATAGAAACAGATCATCAATGGCTGCAAATGCCATCCTAAAGGAGCTTGAATATTTGCTGAACTATAATCAAAATTATTTTATAATAAGGTATTATATAGGTATTTTTCATCCATTTTACAGATGAATAAACCAAAGCATAAAAAGGTTAAGTGACTTGCCTAAAGGCATTCAGCTAGGAAGTAACAGAACCAAGATTTAGATTTAGATCTAGCCTGATTCTAGAGCCTAGGATCTTAACTTTCAACCTATGTGATTTTAACAAACCATACTCCAGAAGGCATTATACAAGGAAACATAAAAGCAGTGTTAATTTTACAATTATTATTGTAATATAGTACCTGAGGAAAAGACATATGCAAGATAACAGACTATTTTGAGGTTGTAATCAATAAAGATGATTTTCACATTAGCTTTCATAGCTGCAAGAGGTTATATTGTAGGAACCCACAGAAGGATGTGGGTTCATTTATTTTTAGATCCCTCCCACCATACAAATATATTAACATTATATATATATAAATACTATCTTTGTTACTTATTTCCTATCTACCTCCTTTGAAAAGGAAATCTCATTTATTCTGGTCATTACAAGTAACCTAAAGGAATTATAAAGTGTCTCCTTGTAAAACACACTTGGGGGCTTCAGTGGTAGTCCTATTAAATCAATATTAAAAATGATGAAATCCAATAAAAACATTAAATCCAAGTCTTAAGAGGCAGGCAAAGAGTCTTGTATAAAGAGAACTGAGGCATGATTATTAAATATGAGAACCAAGGTGCAAATATCACCAATAAATCCTTTGGAAATATTTTTAAGAAGGAGACTGTCTCTCTTAGAGTCTGAGACAGATGAAAAACAGAAGGGAGTTCTGCACCCAGAGGACTTCAAAGATTGAGATGTTGACCAGTTCATTCGGCTTCAGTGTCTTGGAATGACCACAGACAGGCTGTTTTTTAGCTTCCTATGCTTAGTATGGCACAAGTACTTTAGAAGGATTGTTTTTCTTCTTTCTACAGTAGTAAAAGAATCTACTGTCATGAAACAGACCCCCGGGTCAGTGTTACAAGCAAAACCCGCACCTACTATGAGACTCCTACTTCTCACTCTAGCTTTCTCTCCTCTATTATCACGACGATTTCAATTTCAAACTGCAGCCGTGATCGTTCATTTCCCTTTAGAAAGAGTATGAAGCTGAAACATCTTCCGAAGCATAAAACCAGATACTTACAACTTAAACTACCCATTTCACATTGTTTGGAACTTAACTTAAATCAACCATGTGAAGACTTTCTTGAGACAATTGGAATATTAAGAGTTTTGGTCATTTGTTAGGTGTAATTGTAGTTACTTTTTTTAAAAAAGGAAGTCCTATTTCTTATAAATAAATTCTGAAATATTTTGAGGCAAAATATGATATCCAGGATTTGCTTCAAAATACTCCAGCATTGTTGAGGAGTGAAAAACGTGGATAACTGCCCAAACTGGGTAATAAACACATATGGTCTCATTATCCTATTTTTTCTACTTTTGTGTAAAGTTTGAAAACTGTAATAGAATGTAATAAAAAGTGAAAAAAAAACAAAACCCATTTAAAAACACCACAAAAATACCTCTGTAAGAGAAGTCTAATTCAAAAGAGGGCTTCAACAGTGAATGGAATTTTTATCTAAAATAAAATTCTAAGCCCTATAACTTGCAATATCTTTAAAACAACTCATGACCATAATATTTGCAAGCAAACAGCATTTCAATCATTCTTGCAGTGTGTACATGCTTATCCTATGTGGGTAAATTGCGTGCTTTGTTCTGGAGTTAAAAACAGCCATTCTCCTAGAAGTATAAGAAACAAAAGCACTTTATATCTATATTGTTTATTGATTTGAAGTTGGGAGGATCTATGGTTGAATAGTGGAGAATGATGATAGAACAAGCTTTCTGTGTGCTGGGCACTGATCTAAGTACTTTACATTTATGAACTCATGAGAATATTCAAAATTACTCATTAATATAGGTAATATTGTTCTTTCCACTTTACAACTAAGAAAACCACAGAACTGACAGTAAATGACATAATTTGCCCAGTTTGCACTATTGGTTAATAGCAAAGCTGGGGTTCAAATGCAGGGAATCTGACTCTTGTGTCATGAGCCCTTAATCACCAAGTTCTGTCACTCTCCATGGAAAGAGTGTCTTGTAGACTTGTTTGTTTAGACTTTGGGAACCTAGTCTCTTTTATTCTTAGAAAAACAAAGTAACTGTTACTCCCTTTGACATCAGCATATTCTTTTTGTTTTGTTATGTACTTCAAACCTATTACTCCCAACTTGGTCATACCAGCCCTATAATATTCAAACATATTTATTACAGATGTTTGTTTATGGCATAATTTCAAAGAAGAGAAAACATCACAGCAAGTTCTTCTGGTTTAAAGCAGGGAACTTTTGAGAGGTTCAACACCATAGTAGTTGACAATGACATCTCTCTTATGTGGGTGTCAGCTGTTGGGAAATGACCTTACATAATTTGTCCCAATCACTTATCACTTTCTCTCAGATGGTCTTCTGCGAATTCTTTTCAGCCCAGCAAGTTGATATCATGGCTTCCATATTTCTAAGTTTAATGAAATCTCTTTCTCGTTCTCCCTCTCATTTAGACACATTATTTGGGAAAGAAGAGTTTTTCAAAGATCTATTTATCTATGTGCCACATCACAAAAACCTTTCCGTAAGATGACTTTAATTTGGGGCACTTTTTATTCATGCAGCATGATTAAGAATTTATTTGAAATACCTATGCTATAACCTGAAATAAACTTGGCACACTACAATTATCCTGAAGTTTTAGTCCATGAATTCAAATTGACCTACTCCTGAAGCTTCTCCATCCCAATTCCTGGAAGACTTTTAATAGCTATTTCTAGATAAGAATTAGTTTGAGTCTACATGGGGCTTCATATTGACTTATTTAATTGACTTAATCATTGAACTTATGAAAAGAATGGCTTGATTGACTTCTTTCAGTAAATTTTGTGAAAAGTGACTTCTTAGAATTAACTGGCCATACTGATTTGATTGTTCACCCACAGATACATCTATCCTTCAATTTTCCATTTTCCAATTTGAGAAGAAAACTGCCTTTTAAGGCAGAGAAAATATTTTCAGGTAAAATATTTTAGGGGTTATATTTATGACTGCAGAGCAGCAGATCCTGACAAGATTCCTTGACAACTCTATAATTTGAAGTTGTCAACCTTTGTAAATATAATAAATTCAGTATGTCTTAATCCCCTTCTGCCTGATGTTACCTATATATACATTCCATGCAACGAAAGGAGGTTTTTCTCTATATAGAATTCTATCACCATTTCTCTAAAACCTTAGGTAATGTAGTCTGACATATAAGTTTATTTAAAAAAAAAAAGAAACAAAGAAAGAAAATAAATAGGGAAATTAGATATGAGAGAGAGAGAACCAATAAGAAATAATAGGAGAAAAGTTTAGATTACAGTTTTTTAAGAATAGTGATGCTCAGCCCTGGCTGCATATTCGAATCTCCTGAGGAATATTTGAAAAATACTGATACCTGGTCCTCAAGTCCAAAGATATTGATTCAGCTGGTTATGGTGGCTTTTTGGTCTTCATAAGAAATGTTTACGTGGCAATGAAGAACAAGCTGAACTTGTAGTCATGGAGACATTTTCTGCTCTGGACTTCCTGCTCTGAAAACACAACTCAAATAATTTCTGAACTTGAGTGTGATGGTGAAGTGAAGATAGGAATGGATAATAAAGATCCAGTTCATTCATTCATTATTCAACTGGCCAACAAATATTTACATAGTGTCTGTTTTTCAGCAGACACTGTATTAAGAGTGAGGATGCAATTACAAACAGAACAGTTAAAGAAGAATTATGGGGTCCTCTCTAAAATCTTCCTTGGGGGCTTAGTGTTTCAGCCTATGTTAATGTCAAGATCAATTGGGTTGCTTGGATCGGAGAGACAGAGAATGAAATGATAGTAAGAACCAGATTAGTCTACTAGCTAATTTTTCATAATGGAATAAAAACATTTTGATATTTAGCTGGACCTCAGAGATGATCTACTTTATTTTAGCAGATGAGTAATTGTAATCTCAAAAGGTTTAATGACTAACCCATGATCGTATAGTGATTAGGTCAGAGCTGTATAACTCAGATTGCTAGTCATTTTTAATACTGTCTATGTTCAAGTAAAAACCTTCTCAACAGATTTTTTTTCCATCCTAAGCTCCTTAAAGAAAATTGTCTCCCAGAAAGACTCTTTGTAAAAGAAAAGACCAAGTTCTTCCCCTGCATTGAGCTAATCTTAGTGTGAAATTAACTAGCAGCACTGCTAGTCAATTCAACATTGCTCCTCTGTAGGGTGGCTCAGATGGTGAAGAATCTGCCTGCAGCACAGAAGATCTGGGTTCGATCCCTGGGTCAGGAAGATACCCTGGAGGAGGGACTGGCAACCCACTCCAGTATTCTTGCCTGGAGACCCCCATGGACAGAGGAGCCTGGCAGACTACAATTCATAAGATGGCCAACAGTCGGACACGATTGACTAACATTAGGGAGATAAACTAGGAAAAAAGGAGAATAGAGGTCCATCTCCTCCCTGATTACTGTTGCTCTAAGGTAAAATGCTCAGAACATAAAAAGATGCCAAGAAAAGTCTATTGTGAACATGGGGAGGTCAAGATTGCTGGGAGAAATATCAATAACCTCAGATATGCAGATAACACCACCCTTATGGCAGAAAGTGAAGAGGAACTCAAAAGCCTCTTGATGAAAATGAAAGAGGAGAGTGAAAAGGTTGGCTTGAAGCTCAACATTCAGAAAACAAAGATCATGGCATCTGGTCCCATCACTTCATGGGAAATAGATGGAAAAACAGTGGAAACAGTGTCAGACTTTATTTTTGGGGGCTCCAAAATCACTGCGGATGCTGATTGCAGCCATGAAATTAAAAGACGCTTACTCCTTGGAAGGAAAGTTATGACCAACCTAGATAGTATATTAAAAAGCAGAGACATTACTTTGCCAACCAAGGTCCGTCTAGTCAAGGCTATGGTTTTTCCCGTGGTCATGTATGGATGTGAGAGTTGGACTGTGAAGAAAGCTGATCGCCGAAGAATTGATGCTTTTGAACTGTGGTTCTGGAGAAGACTCTTGAGAGTCCCTTGGACCGCAAGGAGATCCAACCAGTCCATTCTAAAGGAGATCAATCCTGGGTGTTCATTGGAAGGACTGATGCTGAAGCTGAAACTGCAATACTTTGGCCACCTCATACGACAAGTTGACTCACTGGAAAAGACTCTGATGCTGGGAACGATTTGGGGCGGGAGGAGAAGGGGACGACAGAGAATGAGATGGCTGGATGGCATCACCGACTCTGTGGACATGAGTTTGAGTGAACTCCGGGAGTTGGTGATGGACAGGGAGGCCTGATGTGCTGTGATTCATGGGGTCGAGGAGAGTCGGACACGACTGAGCGACTGAACTGAACTGAACTGAACTGAAAAATTAAACCAAAATGAAAACTATAATGAAGAATTATATATACTTTCCCACATCATCTTTGAAGGTTAAACTGTAAGATGGAAAGGACATTCAGTGATGTGGGAAATGCAGGTTCCTACTGTAAAGAGATTTCATTTTATACCAATTTGTTGGAAATTTAAGAAGTTTGACAATATCAAAGTTTGATCAATTGGATCTCTCATCAATACTTGGTGGAAGTGTAAACTGGAAAAGCTACTTTGGAAAACTGTTTGGCATTATCTATTAAAGTTGAATATTTACATACATTGTGTGTGTGTGTGTGAGCAACCCAGTAATTCCAGTGGTAGATGTAAACTCTTTTTTTTTTTTTGTCTCTCACCTTTATTTATTTATTTTGAATCTTTATTTTTATTTTTTTAAATAAGGCTTTTAATTAATGTTTGACAGAGCTGATTCAAGTTGAACAGACTAAATTTCTTTAAACAAACTTACTTATACTCCAGAGTCCTTTAAAAACTTAATAGCATTTATACATTGAAGGTATTTGATTTTCTTGTAACTAGCAGTTCAAATGCAACAAGCATTTGAAGCAACAAGCATTTGACCCAATCAAGTAAAACTTTCTACAGTTCATAACTTTTATAAATAAAATAAATGTACAGTGAATAAGTTCTCTGAAATATTTCAATATTTCTGCAGGTTTAGTAACATTGTAAAATACATTTCAACTAAAATTCACAAATCTAAAAACCTGTTAGGCATTTTTAGGTGTTTTAAGTTGGAAATGAAGGCCAATGTTACATCGTAATATGCCAATTACAAATAGTACTTCAAATAGCAAATACTACAGCTTGTCCCAAACTTTAAAAACTATTCATGAACTCAACACTGAACTATTGATGGCTATGAGAATTGTTTCCTAGCCTTTTTGAAAATTTCAACCCATTTATGTTTAAGGTAATTATTGATAAGTACGATCCTGTAGCCATTTTCTTTATTGCTTTGGGTTCAAGTTTATACACTCTTTCTGTGCTTCCTGTCTATAGAAGATCCTTTAGCATTTGTTGGAGAGCTGGTTTGGTGATGCTGAATTCCCTCAGCTTTTGCTTGTCTGTAAAGCTTTTGATTTCTCCTTCATATTTGAATGAGATCCTTGCTGGGTATAGTAATCTGGGCTGTAGGGTATTTTCTTTCATCACTTTAAGTATGTCTTGCCACTCCCTTCTGGCCTGAAGAGTTTCTGTTGAAAGATCAGCTGTTATCCTTATGGGAATCCCCTTGTGTGTTATTTGCTGCTTTTCCCTTGCTGCTTTTAATATTTGTTCTTTGTGTTTGATCTTTGTTAATTTGATTAATATGTGTATTGGAGTATTTCGCCTTGGGTTTATCCTGTTGGGGACTCTCTGGGTTTCTTGGACTTGGGTGATTATTTCTTTCCTTATTTTAGGGAAGTTTTCAACTATTATCTCCTCAAGTATTCTCTCATTGTCTTTCTTTTTGTCTTCCTCTTCTGGGACTCCTATGATTCGAATGTTGGAGCGTTTAACATTGTCCCAGAGGTCTCTAATATTGTCCTCATTTCTTTTAATTCGTTTTTCTTTTTTCCACTGTTTCATTTATTTCTACAATTCTATCTTCTAGTTCGCTTATCCTGTCTTCTGCCTCTGTTATTCTACTGTTTGTTCCCTCCAGAGTGTTTCTGATCTCATCTATTGCATTATTCATTGTATATTGACTCTTTTTTATTTCTTCTAAGTCCTTATTAAATCTTTCTTCCATCTTCTCAATCCTTTTCTCCAGGTTATTTATCTGTAAATCCATTTTGCTTTCAAGATTTTGAATCATTTTCACCATCAAAATTTGAAATTCTTTATCAGGTAAATTCCCTATATCTTCTTCTTTTGTTTGTGTTGGTGGGCAATTATCTTGTTCCTTTACTTGCTGGGTATTTCTCTGCCTCTTCATCTTGCTTATAATGCTTTGCTTGGGGTGGCCTTTCCCTCTTCTTGCAGTTTGTGGAGATCTCTTTATTATGTAGTTACCTCGTTGTGTGTGGGGTTGGACGGGTGACTTGTCCCGGTTCCCTGGTTAGGGAAGCATGTGTCGGTGTTCTGGTGGGTGGAGCTGGATTTCTTCTCTCTCCTTTAGAAGACAATGGGCTGCTTTTCTGGGAGCCTGATGTCCTCTGCCAGTATTCAGAAGTTGTTTTGTGGACTTTACTCCGCGTTCAAATGTTCTTTTGATGAATTTGTGGGGGAGAGAGTGGTCTCGCCGTCTTATCCCTCTGCCATCTTGTTCCTTCCTCCCCAGAACACTGGATTCTTATATTCCACTTGGTCATGGAGTATCTCTTCCCAGCTGCTCCAGCAAGGTGCAGCCGCTATACCTTACCTTGGACGAGGGGTATCTCCTCAAGGCCGCCCCTCCTGCTTTGAATGTGGATCAGCTCCTCTCGGCCCTCTGGTGCCCAAGCAGCCACTGCCTCTTGGACGTGGTACAGCTCCTCTCGGCCACCGCCCTAACCTTGGGCACGGGGTAGCTCCTCTCAGCCACGATTCTCGATGTAAACTCTTAACACGTGAACCTGGTTACATTTGTAAACCTCTTCATGGCAACATTGTTGTAATAGAAAAAAAAAAATCTGGAAGAAATCCAAATGTCCATTGACTGGAGAAGTGATCAAGTGTGATGTTTTCACCCAGTGAATATTATACAGCAGTCAAAACAAATGAACTGTCTCTACAAACATCAGCATGGGTGAATCGCAGCAAAATAAGTTGAGTAAATAAAAAAGATCACAGAAAATTACATCTAGCATGTGTATGTGTATGTTAGTTACTCTGTCGTGTCCAACTGTTTGTGACCCCATGGACTGGAGCCCACCAGGTTTCTCTGTCCATGGAATTCTCCAGGCAAGAACACTGTAGTGGGTTGCCATTTCCCTCTCCAACATCTATCATGGGGCCACTTTTTTAAGCTAAAAATAACCAAATAATATACTTTTAGGAATACATATAGTGTTAAACTATGTGTTTTAAAAATCATGGGAATGATATATACAAATTGAAGATAAAGATAACCTCGGATTAAGGAAGAAATGAGAATAGTATGGAGGAAGGTCACATAGTCAGAAATAAGCTATTGTCACTATTCGAGTTCTTATGCTGACGATGGGGTCACTATATATGTTATACAAAGATTTATAGATAATTGTATTAGTTCTTAAATTGTAGCATAACAAACTATCCTATAACTTAGCAACTTAAAAATAGTTATTATTACACATAGTTTCTTGGGTCAGGCATCCAGTGCATCTTGGTTGGGTGGTTTGGCTCAGAGTTTCTCATGAGGTTACAGTCAAGCTGTGAGTCAGAGCTGTAGTCTCTGAAAGAGCTGGAGGATCTGCTTCCAAGATGGCTCATTCACGTGGCTTTTGGCAAAAGGCTCAGTTCCTTGATCCCTGGGCCTTTTCATAGAACTGCTTATGACTTGCCTTCTTCCACCAGAGCAAATAATGAGAGAGAGACAGAGACAGAGAATATGAGCAATCAAGAGCCCATGAGGGAAGCCGAGCCTGGTCTTCATCGCAGTACATGATACCTTCGCTGTGGCATGTGGGATCTTCTGTTGCGCCATGGGGGATCTAGTTCCCTGAGCAAGGATTGAATCCAGCTGCCTGCACTGGGAGCACGGAATCTAATCCAATGGACTGCCAGGAAAGTCTCTGCAATGTCTTTCATAGAACTAATAATGAATTAACACATTTTCACTTTTGTCGGACTTTATTGATCATTCATACCTACCCTGAGACAAGATGGAAGGGGACCACAGGGTATGACTATTAGGATACAGGGGTCACTGGATATCATCTTGGAGGGTGCCTACCATCATAATAAAACAAAAAAGAACAATGCATGGACCAATGATAAAAATGTGTTAAGAAGCAATTATGTGGGAGCTGAGGCTGGAAAATAAACGAATAAATAAACAAATGCTTTCAGTTCTGAAGACAACAGGATACAGGGGAAGCAGTGAGATGAGCTTTAATTCTAGCTCTACCACTTCTCAGCTTTCTGACTTTGGGAGATTCATTTGACTTCTTTGCATTTATAAAAAAGGATATTTACTTACTGCTTTAAATTTTTTATTATGCAAATATTCAATCATACACAAAGTTGAATAACAAATACCATATACTTATCATCCTAAATCAACAACTTTCAAGATTTTGGCATACTTGCTTTGTCTATTTTTCCCCTCCTCAAGTGTCTTAAAGCGAATTCTTGACATTGTGTTATTCTATCTCTGTGTACTTTAGTATGTATCATTTGAAAATATGGATATTTTTCTTACAGACTCACACATAAGATTAATAATAATTCCTTTGCAATATCTAATATATCAAAGCTATGACTTGAAAGTGAAAGTCGCTCAGTTGTGTCTGACTCTTTGAGACCCCATGGAATTTTCTAGGCCAGAATATTGGAGCGGGTAACCTTTCCCTTTTCCACGGGATCTTCCCAACCCAGGGATTGAACCCAGATCTCCCACATTGCAGGCGGATTCTTTACCAACTGAGCCACAAGGGAAGACTTGAATTTCTTTAAATGTCTCAAAACTTACTTTTTTATAGTTGTTTTTTTAGAATCAGGATCCAAACAAGGTCCACACATTATACTTGGTTTGGTACTCCCCTTAGAAATCATTTGATGTAGAAGGAGTCCTTTTACTTGTTTCCATCTTAACCTCCTTTTCTTGTTGAATAAATGCAATCAATTGTCTTGTAGAACATTTTATAAGCAGTTTTAGTCTATTTGCTTCCTTGTGAGGCTGTTTCACTTGTCCAATTCCCTCCTATGTTTCTACAAAATTGGAAGTTAGACCTACAGACTTGAGATTTAGATTCAACTATTTGGGAAGAGGGCTTCCCAGGTGCCTCAGTGGTGAAGAATCCGTCTGCCAATGCAGGAGACGTGGGTTCGATCCTGAGGTTCGGAAGACCCCCTGGAGAAGGAAATGGCAACCCATTTCAGTATTCTTGCTTGGGAAATCCCAAGGACAGAGGAACTTGGCAGACCACAGTCCATGGGATCAAAAAAGAGGGCAGACACAACTCAACGACTAAACAACAACAACATTTAGGCAAGAATATTTCATAGGTAGTTTTGTGCTTCATAATGCACCACATCAGGAGGAACGTCAGTGTGGACCCCCCACTCCTAGTGATGCTGACATTGGTCAGTGCTTTCAGGTGGTGTCAGCTTGAGCCTTTATTGTGAAGTTTTCTACCAGCCTCTTGTCTATTGATGACTGTTGCCTGGATCGATTGTTTCATGAAGAATTACAATATGGTGATTTCCTAATCTTACCTTTTATTCCCCTTGTATTTGATGGAATTGTGTGATAAACGTCCTCCTCACCAGCCTGAGCTATTTGGTTACCCATTAGTTGTTCCCAATATCACATCCTCTCAGTCTGCCTCCTACTATAGCCATCGCTGAAGGAACCTGCTTCCTGCAGGTATAACCTGACAGCATCTCTCCCCATATGCACTGCATACATCTCACATTCTGCCCTTGAGTTCCTCTGACGCTGTCAGGGTGGGACATCTGCACTCACAGGACAGCTTAGAGATGCAAGGGACTGAGGTTCCAAGGGGGAAATACGGACCAACAGGCAGTGCAAGTTGGTTGATAACTGCTCCTCTCTTGCATCAAGCTGATAATTATGAAGTGTATTCTACATAGCAACTCAAGGAGCTCCCTCAGGCTCAAGGCCCTTTTGCCCACTGTGACTAACTAACGACTAACTGAAGAACACCCTTGTATTGACGTGCTCTGTTTCACTCTCCCAGTCATCTGTTGCTGTTTCCTGAGATTTCTGTCCAAAATAAACCACCTTAAAGTAGGCCCTTGTCTCAGGGACAGCTTTCAAGGCAGTAAACCAGGCTAAGACACCACTAAATATAATTCATACAGGGAAGGCAGGATAAATGCTCAATTCTTTCATTATATTGCAAATATTCAGAGTACTACCTTCAGTTCAGTTCAGTCTCTTAGTCGTGTCCAACTCTCTGCGACCCCATGAACCACAGCACGCCAGGCCTCCCTGTCCATCACCAACTCCCGGAGTTCACTCAAACTCATGTCCATCGAGTCGGTGATGCCATCCAGCCATCTCATTCTCTGCCGTCCCCGTCTCCTCCTACCCCCAATCCCTCCTAGCATCAGACTCTTTTCCAGTGAGTCAACTCATCACATGAGGTGGCCAAAGTATTTGAGTTTCAGCTTTAGCATCAGTCCTTCCAATGAACACCCAGGATTGATCTCCTTTAGAATGGACTGGTTGGATTTCCTTGCAGTCCAAGGGACTCTCAAGAGTCTTCTCCAGCACCACAGTTCAAAAGCATTAATTCTTCGGCGATCAGCTTTCTTCATAGTCCAACTCTCACATCCATACATGACCACGGGAAAAACCATAGCCTTGACTAGACGGACCTTGGTTGGCAAAGTAATGTCTCTGCTTTTTAATATGCTATCTAGGCTGGTCATAACTTTCCTTCCAAGGAGTAAGCGTCTTTTAATTTCATGGCTGCAATCAGCATCCGCAGTGATTTTGGAGCCCCAAAAAACAAAGTCTGACACTGTTTCCACTGTTTTTCCATCTATTTCCCATGAAGTGATGGGACCAGATGCCATGATCTTTGTTTTCTGAATGTTGAGCTTCAAGCCAACCTTTTCACTCTCCTCTTTCACTTTCATCAAGAGGCCTTTGAGTTCCTCTTCACTTTCTGCCATAAGGGTGGTGTCATCTGCATATCTGAGGTTATTGATTTTTCTCCTGGCAATCTTGATTCCAGCTTGTGCTTCTTCCAGCCCAGCGTTCCTCATGATGTACTCTGCATATAAGTCAATATACAACCTTGACGTACTCCTTTTCCTATTTGGAACCAGTCGGTTGTTCCATGTACAGTTCTGACTGTTGCTTCCTGACCTGCATACAGGTTTCTCAAGAGGCAGGTCAGGTGGTCTGGTATTCCCATCTTTTTCAGAATGTTCCACAGTTTATTGTGATCGACACAGTCTAAGGCTTTGGCATAGTCAATGAAGCAGAAATAGATGTTTTTCTGGAACTCTCTTGCTTTTTCCATGATCCAGTGGATGTTGGCAATTTGATCTCTGGTGCCTCTGCCTTTTCTAAAACCTGCTTGAACATCTGGGAGTTCACGGTTCACATATTGCTGAAGCCTGGCTTGGAGAATTTTGAGCATGACTTTACTAGCGTGTGAGATGAGTGCAATTGTGCGGTAGTTTGAGCATTCTTTGGCATTGCCTTTCTTTGGGATTGGGATGAAGACTGACCTTTTCCAGTCCTGTAGCCACTGCGGAGTTTTCCAAATTTGCTGGCATATTGAGTGCAGCACTTTCACAGCATCATCTTTCAGGATTTGAAATAGCTCAATTGGAATTCCATCACCTCCACTAGCTTTGTTCGCAGTGATGCTCTCTAAGGCCCACTTGACTTCACATTCCAAGATGTCTGGTTCCAGGTGAGTGATCACGCCATCGTGATTATCTTCATCGTGAAGATCTTTTTTGTACAGTTCTTCTGTGTATTCTTGCCACCTCTTCTTAATATCTTCTGCTTCTGTTAGGTCCATACCATTTCTGTCCTTTATCGAGCCCATCTTTGCATAAAATGTTCCCTTGATATCTTTAATTTTCTTGAAAAGATCTCTCATTTTTCCTATTCTGTTGTTTTCCTCTATTTTTTGCATTGATCGCTAGGGGAGGCTTTCTTATCTCTCCTTGCTATTCTTTGGAACTCTGCATTCAGATGCTTATATCTTTCCTTTCCTCTTTTGCTTTTCGCTTCTCTTCTTTTCACAGCTATTTGTAAGGCCTCCTCAGACAGCCATTTTGCTTTTTTGCATTTCTTTTCCATGGGGATGGTCTTGGTCCCTGTCTCCTGTACAATGTCACGAACCTCCGTCCAGTGTTCATCAGGCACTCTATCTATCAGATCTAGTCCCTTAAATCTATTTCTTACTTCCACTGTATAATCATAAGGGATTTGATTTAGGTCATATCTGAATGGTCTAATGGTTTTCCCTACTTTCTTCAATTTAAGTCTGAATTTGGCAATAATACTACATTAGCTGTGTCTAATAATAAGTTTTAGGATTTATATGTCGTCAATGAATTTCAATCAGTTGTACTTGTCTTAATCTTTTTAGATGCTCAGATTGTCCTTTTTTTCAACCAATGAAACTGTTAGTCGCTCAGTCATGTCGGATTCTATGCGACCCCATGGACTGTAGCCTGCCAGGCTCCTCTGTCCATGGGATTCTCCAGGCAAGAATTCTGGAGTGGGTAGCTATTGCCTTCTTCAGGAGATCTTCCTGACCCAGGGATTGAACCTGGGTCTCCCACATTGCAGGCAGATATTTTACTGTCTGAGCCTCCTTTAGGTTGATAGCTTTTCCCCTTTGACCTGTCCCATTAGACTTTACACTTTAATAGCTTCTGGTAGCTCCTTGGAAGGAAAGTTATGACCAACCTTGATAGTATATTAAAAAGCAGAGACATTACTTTGCCAACCAAGGTCCGTCTAGTCAAGGCCATGGTTTTTCCAGTGGTCATGTATGGATGTGAGAGTTGGACTGTGAAGAAAGCTGATCGCCGAAGAATCGATGCTTTTGAACTGTGGTGTTGGAGAAGACTCTTGAGAGTCCCTTATACTGCAAGGAGATCCAACCAGTCCATTCTAAAGGAGATCAATCCTGGGTGTTCATTGGAGGGACTGATGCTGAAGCTGAAACTGCAATACTTTGGCCACCTCATGCGACGAGTTGACTCACTGGAAAAGACTCTGATGCTGGGAAAGGTTGGGGGCGGGAGGAGAAGGGGACGACAGAGAATGAGATGGCTGGATGGCATCACCGACTCTGTGGACGTGAGTTTGAGTGAACTCCGGGAGTTGGTGATGGACAGGGAGGCCTGGCGTGCTGTGATTCATGGGGTCGCGGAGAGTCGGACACGACTGAGCAACTGAACTGAACTGAAAGCCGATGTATATTCTGGAGACCACTCCACATCAGTGTAAAGAGATCATCTTTTTCAGAGTTGCATAGTATGTTTCATTGTATGGATCTACCCCAGTTTATTCAACTAGTCCCTTACTTATGGTTATTTGGTTTGTTTCCAATCTTTGTTGCTGTTGTTGTTGCTTCCAATCTTTTGCTAACACAAATAATATTGCATGAATACATTTGTGCATATGCACACAGATGTGGAGTGGTCTCCAGAATATACTATATATAAATATATGGGCTTCCCTGGTGGCTCAGAGGTTAAAGCATCTGCCTGCAATGTGGGAGACCTGGGTTCGATCCCTGGGTCGAGAAGTTTCCCCTGAAGAAGGAAATGGCAACCCAATCCATTATTCTTGCCTGGAGAATCCCATGGACGGAGGAGCCTGGTGGGCTACAGTCCACGGGGTCACAAAGAGTTGGACACGACTGAGCGACTTCACTTTCACATAAATATATGGGTTTCCCAGGTGGCGCTAGTGGTAAAGAACCCACCTACCAATGCAGGAGACTTAAGAAACAGGTTCAATCCCTGGGTCTGGAAGATCCCCTGGAGGAGGATCCCATGGCAACCGGCTCTAGTGTTCTTGCCTAGGAAATCCCATGGACAGAGGAGCCTGGCAGGCTATAGTCTGTAGGGTCACAAAGGGTTGGACACGACTGAAGCGACTTAGTATGCATGCATTTAAATGTATATATAATTTTGCTGGGGATTATCATTTCCCTTCCACAGGTCCTGTTTACACAGCATTTCACATTCTTACTCGCAATATGTGCCATCCCTGTTCTCCAGCCTGCCAACCCAGTAGGTGGTCAAACTTTTGGGTATTTGCTAATCTGATTACTTGCCTCCTTTTATTCTGCCCTAAGATATATGCCATGCTTTCATCTACTTTTTGAAGAACTCTGTTAGCATAAACAATAGGTGATTGTATTGAGGGTAATAGGAGGGTGGCTATAGTGTCCCTATGTATTTCCACTCACCTAATCATGGAAATGCCAAAGCCCAAAGAACACACCATCCGTGTTAAGACCTTGTATTTCCAAAAGCTGGTTTGGGTTTCCAGCCAAAGTAAAGGACAACAAATACGACCTCACTTCTTTCTAAGGTCAGGAGAATGCAGAGAGGACAGGAAGTGAAGTCCACTGGCACTTTACCAGGTTCAGGATCCTGAGAAAGATGAAAAGGAACTGTGGCCATCTTTTGTCAGGTTTCTGTCTCCAGAACAATCCCAGAGCCAAGGAGGAGGCATCCCTGGGTATGGGTGGTTTCCACAGGCTGTGGCAAGACTACTCTCTCACCTGCAGGGCTGCCTACACCCAGGACCTCTTCTTTTGCTGCTTTGTAGGAGGAGTAAATGTCATGGATAGAAATTTTTTTCTTTCAGTAGCTCCAATTTCCCTATACTCTCATGGGTGATTTTGTCCCCCAGGTCACATTTGGCCAGGTCCTCAGACAAATCTGGTTGTCACAACCTGGACAGAGGCACTCCTACATCTCGTGAGTAGAAGCAAAGAATGCTGCGAAACATCTACTATGCACAGGGTAGCCTTCACCTCCCAGCCCCCTGCCTCCCCTAACAAAGCATTATCTGGTCCAAAAAGTCATTAATGCCAAAGTAAGGAACCCTGCTGTATTCTTTCTTTATGCACATATTCACAGACATCCTCAAAATGACTGTAATCCGTGGCAGGGGAAGGGCAGAGTCACTGAGACTCCCTCTCTTTGCACCTCCAAAAGTCAGTGGCAATTTAGAAATCTCTTTATTCAAACTCTAAGGAGTTATGTATTTATCTGGAAGATTAAATAACAAATACCATTTTAATCTTCTAAAAACTGATAATCATTAGGTATAATGCAACCTTTTAACTGTAAGAATAAAGGAAAGTGCTATTTATTTAAAATAAATGGGACTGAAAGTCCCATGAATAATCAAAAACTTGGTTAATAGAGTATGACCAGAGAATAATGCACTTGGCTTCTGTGGAGAAATTAAAGTACATGCTGTGAATTGGTATTAAGGAAATTGCATGAAAAGTTAGTCTTAAAGTACCATGATCCTGAGGAAACAGCCTCAGGTGCACAATTTATCACATTCAGTCTTTATCTCCCTTCATTTTTTCATGACTTCTTTCACCTTGGATAACCCAGATGCTCAGACTTTGGAACTTTTGAGAATGGTAAGGTATCTCACTCTCCACATTATTTTCATCTAGAACAGACCTAAATTTTATTGCCAGAAGGCTATTATCTCTTTCACAGGAACTGTTTTTGAACTTTGGCTTGCCTTATTTATTTACTGGGCATAGACTGTTTTTTTAATACTTCTGAGCATAATTCATTTATCTAAAATGTACCCCTGAAAAGTTATGCCTAAACTGAATTTTTGGAAATACAATTTTTAAATCACAAGGGAAATTTGCCATTCAAAGGGAGTCTGAGGCGACATCTTTTTAGAGAAAGGCATCTTTTGTACAAAGAGAATAATAACTCTTTAATTTGCCCGATTTTAAGTCTGAATTTTTTTTAATGTAGCCCAATTCTTGCCCAGTGTTATGCATGATGCTAATTTTAAAAATATCAAACATGAATTTTAAAATATTTTGAAAGTTAAAGAGCATTTCACAAGCTATTTTTTAGGGTGTAAAATTCAGTGATAAATCTTTAGTATTAACAAGGGTTTGTTAATATTTGTTTTGGGTGATGAGAAAGGAAGTAGGATGCTAGGCATACCTGATATAAGAATAGGTAGCATTATAGAACCACATTGACAGAGTGAGAAGAGTGGCTGGTAACCCGTTACTTATACAGTAATGTTATGACTAAGAGCATGGATTCAGAAACCAGATTGCCTGGGTATGGTATCCTGCCTAGTGTGGGCTTAGGCAATTTACACTACTCGGCTGTGCCTAAGTTTCCTCATCTGAAACACAGAGAGTGCCAATATTATTTACTTAACGGGGTTGATTTGAGGATTAAATGAGCTAATACATGAGCTATAAATGAAAGCACTAGAGTAGATGATAATTATGGATCTGATGGGGAAAGTTCAGCTTCTCTGTACATCGGTGCTGAATTGAATCTCAGAGACAGAGTTCTGAGTGAAGTAGAAAAGGATAGCTTCATTACTTTTCCAGGCAAAAGGGGGGCCACAGTGGGCTAAATGCCCTCAAAACCATGTGTCCCAACATGGAGAAGACAGTGGGACATTTTATTGTAATTGTTCAAAGAGGGTGTGATCAGCTCGTGGACATTCTTTTGATGGGTCGGTGGTGAGGTGAGTAGGAGTCAGCATCAACAATCTTCAGGTCCAACTGGTCATCTACATGCTTGGGGGCAGCATACCGTTGTTAATCTTTAACATCGCCCACCTGGGGGTGGTTTCAGCGTCTGCAAAATAGCTCTAAGATACTGTTCTGTGTATCCATTGATGGGGAAACAGGACCTTGCCCCAAGAATGCTCCTGACTGTTTCTCCCTAGTTTTGTATCCCTTCCCTTCCCTAACCAACAGCTACTTAAATCTTAACATTGGAGCTCAGGGAAGGTCTTGGTTGCTGTTGCTGAGTTGTGTCTGACTGCTTTTGACCCCATGGACTGCAGCAGGTCAGACTTTCCTGCCCTTCACTATCTGCTGGTGGTGGTGGTGGTGGAGTCACTGAGTCATGTCTGCCTCTTGCAATCCCATCTACTGTAGCTGGCTAGGCTTCTCTGTCCATGGGATTTTCCAGGCAAGAATACTGGAGTGGTTTGCCATTTCCTTCTCCAGGGGATCTTCCCGTCCCAAGGATTGAACCCGAGTCTCCTGCACTGCAGGCAGATTCTTTACCAACTAAGCTACCAGGGAATGCCATCCATACATTTCATCCTCTGTTGCCCCTTTTCCTCCTGCCCTTAATCTTTCCCAGCATCAGGTTCTTTTCCCATGAGTTGGCTCTTTGCATCAGGTGGCCAAAGAATTGGAGCTTCAGTTTCAGTATCAGTCCTTCCAATGAATATTCAGGGTTGATTTCCTTTAGGATTGACTGGTTGGATCTCCCTCCTGTCCAAGGAACTCTTAAGAATCTTCTACCGCATCACAGTTCAAAAGCATCAATTCTTCAGCGTTCAGCCTTCTTTATAGTCCAACTCTCCCATCCGTACATGACTACTGGAAAAAACCATAGCTTTGACTATATGGACCTTTGTCAGCGAAGTGATGTCTGCTTTTTAATATGCTCTCCAGTTTTGTCATAGCTTTTCTTCCAAGGGGCAAGCGTCTTTTAATTTCATGACTGCAATCACCATCTGCAGTGATTTTGGAGCCCAAGAAAATAAAATCTGTCACTATTTCCATTGTTTCCCCATCTATTTGCCATGAAGTGATGGGATTGGATGCCATGACCTTAGTTTTTTGAATGTTGAGTTTTAAGCCACATTTTTCACTCTCCTCTTTAATCTTCATCAAGAGGTTCTTTAGTTCCTCTTCGCTTTCTGCCATTAGAATGGTATCATCTACCTATCTGAGGTTGATATTTCTCCTGGCAATCTTCATTTCAGTTTTTGCTTTATCCAGCCTGGCATTTCACATGATGTACTCTGCATATAAGTTAATTATGCAGAGTGACAATATATAGCCTCGACATACTCCTTTCCCAATTTTGAACTAGTGTGTTGTGCCATGTCTGGTTCTAACTGGAACTTCTTGATCTGCATACAGGTTTCTTAGGAGGCAAGTAAGGTGGTCTGATATTCCTATCTCTTAAGAATTTTCCACAGTTTGTTGTGATCCACACAGTGAAAGGCTTTAGCATAGTCAATGAAGCAGAGGTTTTTCTAAAATTCCCTTGCTTTTTCTATGATCCAGCAGATGTTGGCAATATGATCTCTGGCTCCTCTGCCTTTTCTAAATCCAGGTTGTACCTCTGGAATTTCTCAGTTCATGTACTGCAGAAGACTAGCTTGAAGGATTTTGAGCAAGACCTTGCTAGCATGTGAAATGAGTGCAATTGTACAGTAGTTTGAATATTCTTTGGCATTGCCTTTCTTTGAGGTTAAAACGAAATCTGACTTTTTCCAGTCCTGTGGCCACCACTGAGTTTTCCAAATTTGTTGACATATTGAGTGCAGCACTTCAACAGAATCGTCTTTTAGGATTTTAAATAGCTCAGCTGGAATTCCATCACCTCCACTAGCTTTGTAATAATGTTTCCTATGAATGAAAGCTGTTTCCTATACTTTTTTAAAAATGGGGGACACAAAGGCTTTGTGCCCAGGAGTCCCATAGGGCTCTGCTCTGTATCAGATCCTCTATGGTGAGGGGGTACATCCTTCTAGAAGTGCCTGTCTGCACCCTTTCAGGAGGCACAGCTGGTTCTGCCTGAGCTGCACACAGGGGAACCCAAGGCTCAGTGAGGAGCCAGAAGCAAGGACCCAAGACAGACCCTGGGGAAATAAAAAACAAAAACACCCTTTCTGCGAGGCCGTGCCACATTTCATAGGTTGGGCACAGATGATACGAGAGAATGCCCTCACGCCAGTTCACTACCACTGCCGGAATCTGACAGGATAGCTTTCCAGAAGAACTGGCGCCTCGGCTCCATCCCTTTCTCCCGTGAGCGCTGAGGGCCAGCAAAAGATACTTAGCAGACACCGACCCTGGTTCAGAACACATATTTATGCGTGCCTACTTCGTGGTGGGCACTGGGTATCCTACGATGAATCGGACTCTGCCCAAACTCCAGGGGCTGGGACACCACTCGCCCATCTCTGTCACCCTCTGCCCAGACAGGTCAGGAAGAGGCGGGGGGAGCTGAGGTTTGCACCCTACCCCGCCTTCCCAGGATCACCTCCAGAGCCCCGCCCCTTCGGGGGCGTCCGGGCTGCGCCGCAAAGTAGGGAAAATTCTTTGCCGCAGAACAGCCCGCCTCCGTCTTTACGGCAAGTCGTATTTCACTCCTCTAATATGGCGTTCCCCATTTAGGCAGCGGCCGTGGTTTCTACCATAGATGGACGTGGGCAGTGCTGTGTTGAGAGTGTTGTGTGTCTAACCCAGACTGCGGGATCTGCAGTTAAAGTTCGTTTCTGGTCACGACTCCAAAAACCCACCCTCCTCTTGAGGGTCAAGAATCGCCGCTTTTTTTCTAGTTCCCGCAAGTTCCTCATCTGTCCCTGGCTTGTTCCCCGCGCCACCTCCGGACACCCTCAAGTCCCCGAAACCCTCAGACTCAAACTATGAGCCTTCGGCAGCTGCTTTCGCGCTTGCCCCGTTGCCTTGGGGCCTCGGGTCCCCTGCGTGGCCCCCTCGACACCATCTCCTCGGTGATCTCCTGGCGTGGTCAGTCCTCCAGGTCCCCGGCCCAGTGGAACCAAGTGGTGTCAGAGGCGGAGAAGATCGTGGGCTACCCCACGTCCTTCATGAGCCTCCGTTGCCTGCTGAGCGACGAGCTCAGCAACATCGCTATGCAGGTGCGGAAGCTGGTGGGGACTCAGCACCCTCTGCTTACCACAGCCAGGTGAGCTACACCTTCGCCCTGACACACTCGCACCCACCCTAGTCCTTTTTCCTGGCCGGTACACTTTTCCTGTCTCTCTCAGACTGACTGCCTGTTTATTTCTTTTTATTCCTTAGTTTCCTCAGCCTTCCTAGACATTCGGTGTTGTGTCTTAGTCCACTCATCTTAACATACTTTTATTAATATTTGCGATGTAAGAATGAGAACACGTGCGATTTTCGCGTTTTTGCTTTTTAGCTATTGAAGGTGAAGTTGCCTCGATGATTTGTGGAAGCATCGAGTAGGGATGTGGGTTTGAGTCACTTCCTAGAAATGGTCTTTTAAAAGTGGGATAGTTTTATTTTCGGTTCTGCATTATTCAGGAAGTCACCTCTAGAAAGAATGGGTTAGGGGGAGATAGGCCAAAAGTTAGGCAGTCATTTGCAACTTTTGTCTCAGGCTCGAAGTAGGAATTTATGCAGTCAGTATTCATTTTCCCTTGGGATTTTTATCACTTACGCTGGACTGCTACTGTGAAACGTGTTTTTAGGACTTTTAAGGACCACAACTTTTGGTTCCATTTTTAAAACCCCCACCTTTGTATTAATAACTGAAAACACATAGAGAAGTTGCAGGAATAAAATTAATAAGTAACATACTTTATATTCACCTATTTTATATATACACACACACATACTATTCATGTATATGTAAATAAAATATATACACACATGTTTTTCCTGAATCGTTTGTGGTACATTTCATGTCATTCCTTTACCCCTAAAGTACTTCATTGTGTATTTCCTAAGCATAGGAATATTCTTTACATAACTCCAGTACAATAAGCAATTTACTTGTCCCCTAGGGAACATTTGGCAGTGTATGGAAATGTTACAATGGGGACGTGCTACTGGTGTTTAGTAGTTAAGAGGCCAGAGATGTTGTTAAACACCCTGCAGTGCCCAGGGCAACTCCCTACCGTGAAGAATTAGGTGCACTAAAATGTCAGTAGTACCATTGTGGAGAAATCTTGGACAAAATTATCATTTTTTTTTAATGTTTTCTTAAAGAAAAAGCACAAACTTTTGAAATAATTGGAGTTTCACATGCTGTTGAAAGAAATACTGTAGAGAGGCCCAGTGTATCCTTTGCAGTCTTGTCCCACAAGCAGGATGTTGACACTGATACATTTCCATCACTACAACGATCTCTCAGATTGCTCTTTTATAGCTACCCTTACTTCCCTTGCCCATTCTCTTGCTTTAATTTTTTATGAGACATCTGCTATTCTTTGTTACTATAAACGTTACCGAATAGCAATACCAAATAGCAGTAGTAAAGAGATTTTATTTCTTGGGCGTCATTCCCAGTTATCAGGAATGTCATTTTATGAGTAGGTTAAACTTGTTTTGAAGCTGAAATGTTAGTTCTCCAGAGATTCTAGATGGCACACACTCAGAACACACAACATGTATCTTTTAAAGCTTAATAGTGAGAGGAATGAGCTTACCACCCAGTTGAGGAAATAAAACTTTTATCAATCCTGTTGAAGCTGTCTCTATTCACTAGTTTCTCCCTGATCCCCACTGAACTGAATTTTGTGTTTATTTTTCCTTTTTAAAGTTGCATGAGTGTTTTCTTAAATAGTAATCAGTTTAATAATGCTCATTTTTAAAATTTACAAATATTGTAGTGTATTGCATGTCCTTTGTGACTTGCTTTTTAAATTCGTCATTATTTCTAAGTTTATCCCCATTGTGTTAACTATACTTCATTAGTTTTTCACTGATGTGTGAGATTCTACTGTGTAAATACCATAGTCTTCTTTCAATCAACATTTGGATTATTTGCAGTTTGTGGTGTTATGAAAAGTACTGCTGTGAATATCCTGAACGTGTCTTCTGATGTACTTGTCTTGAGAGAATAAAGGACTGTGTACACATGGTCAGCTTTAGGAAATAATGACAAATTGTTTAACAAAGTGGTTCTACCAGTTTATATTCTTACTAGCAGTGTCTGAGTTCAAGTTACTCTGTGTTCTCACAACACATGAACCGTGAAATGTCTTATTTTTTGCCAGTCAAGTAGTGGGTTTCTCTGTACGTGATGGGAATATGGTAGTGTTAGCAGTGGAGGATGTGGGGTAGTACGGTGAGCCCTCCAGATCCGTGAGTTCACAACCACAGGTTGAACCAATTGTAGGCTGAAAATATTCAGGGGGATGTTTCAGAAAGTCCCCCTGAAACAAAACTTGAGTTTGCTGTGCACCAGGAACTATTTTTATAGCACTAATATTGTATATACAACCATTTACATAGAATTGGCATCGTAAGTATTCTAGAGATGATTTAAAGTATAGGGGAGGATGTGCCTTGGATTATATGCAGACACTGTGAGGGACTTGAGAATCCTCAGATTTTGATATGCATGGGGGTTCCTGAATCTAATCCCCTTGGACTACATATTACATTACGCATATGCATCTTGTAGTGTCTATAATAAAGCATTGACATGAAAAGGGCAGAACTAGAAAAAGTCTTAGTAATGTGCGTATTCTGAGAATTGCAGTTCATCTACTTGTCAGAGTATCAATTGGGGTCTTAGAGAAGATTCCTTCTGAGACCACCAGAGACACTCTAAATGAAAGCTTGTAAGACTAATGGCTCTGAAACTTTCCTGATTGTAGCCTCCCCTGCCTGCCTGTCCCTGATCTAATACAGTGAAAACATTGGAGAAAGTTTCAGCAAAGCCATAGAAACATATGTGGATTACTTTATTTTGTAAGAAAAGAAGGAGTTAATCTGTATGTAGTTTTGTTACATGTTTAAATTCTTTAAACAGTCTAAACTCACAGGCAGTCAGTGAACAAAAAACTTTTGGGGAGGCGATCATGTATACATCTATTTCAGCAAAGAAGCAAGCATTTGATCCACAGGGTAGGCAGATTGTGGTTATTGTAAATTATAGCTAAAAACATGGATTAAGTAGCTATATTGTTTCACATGCGGCACCTTACTTTGGTGAAATCTTGTTGGCAAAGCATTGATAATTAAGACAGAGAGTGTCTCAGTATGCTAGCCAAAGGACACAAAGACCCCATATAGTTAATATAGATAAGACCATAAAAAATTGGATTTGATAAATTCTTTTACTTAGTTCCGTTTTACATTTTGAGATTCCATTATTTACTTATATTGATATTCTGATCCCTTGGGTCATTTTACTTTTTGGGTAGATAAACATGGTTTATTAGGGATGAATCATATCTGATAGCCCTAAATTTAGATGTACAGTGACATTTTTTGGCAAAGAGGAGAAAAGAAGGAAATCACCATAATTCATTATTCACTACTTTCTCTTTCTTTACTTAAGCTATCTCATCAAGAAGAAGGGAAAGAGCCTAGAACTTACTTTTATAACAGTTTGAGAAGTGAGATTAAATTTAAAATCTTGAGATTTGGTGAGATAATGATCATATTGCTAACAACATTGAAGCAGTTAATTTTTTTACTCTTGTTCTTCTAGGTGTTCTAGTATCTCTGTGTTGTAAGTTCCAATTAGATAAATAATCCTTAGTTCATTGTTTATTAAAGCTTATGTAGGAGTATAAAGAACTCTATAACATGGACCATGTCCTCTGAGAATAGGCATCGTGTTGGACACAAGTATATTTACAGATAGCATATTAAAAAGCAGAGACATTACTTTGCCAACAAAGGTTCGTCTAGTCAAGGCTATGGTTTTTCCAGTGGTCATGTATGGATGTGAGAGTTGGACTGTGAAGAAAGCTGATCACCGAAGAATTGATGCTTTGAACTGTGGTGTTGGAGGAGACTCTTGAGAGTCGACCGCAAGGAGATCCAACCAGTCCGTCCTAAAGGAGATCAGTCCTGGGTGTTCATTGGAAGGACTGATGCTAAAGCTGAAACTCCAGTACTTTGGCCACCTCATGCGAAGAGTTGACTCACTGGAAAAGACTGATGCTGGGAGGGATTGGGGGCGGGAGGAGAAGGGGACGACAGAGAATGAGATGGCTGGATGGCATCATCGACTCGATGGACATGAGTTTGAGTGAACTCCGGGAGTTGTTGATGGACATGGAGGCCTGGCGTGCTGTGATTCATGGGGTCGCAGAGGGTCGGGCATGACTGAGTGACTGAACTGAACTGAACAGAAGGAGATAAATGACTTGTGACTAGTGAGTAGTAGAGATACATTAGCTATAACATTTAGAGACACTAAAGTGACCTGGCGAAAGATAAACACTGTATGATATTAATTATATATGGAATAAAAAATAATCTAGTGACTATAACAACAACAAAAACAGATTCACAGGTATAGAGAACAAACTAGTGGTTACTGGTAGGAAGAGGGAAGTGGGGAGGGGCCAGAAAGAAGTAGGGGATTAAGAGGTATAAACTACTGGGTATAAATTAAATAAGCTACAAGAATATATTGTATAACAGTAGGAATATACCTAGTATTTTTATAATAATTGTGAATGGTGTATAACCTTTAAAAATTATGATTCACTTTGTTGTACACCTGAAATATATACCATTGTACATTAACTGTCCCTCAAGAGCAAACATAAAAAATGAAATAAAGTGGCCTAGAATAGTAGAGAATCTTTCATGAAGAAATTGGGGTGTGATGAGAATCGATGGATGAAAACTACATGTATAGTCTTTTGAGGATGGTGGTAATATATTCAGTTTTTTTCTTCTTGATTCTTTTCATTTTCCTTTCTTCTCCAGGCTGTCATTCTTCTTCTAGGCATAATGAGTGAGTGAGTGAAAGTCGCTCATTCGTGTCCAACTCTGCTACCTCACAGACTATACAATCCATGGAATTCTTCAGGGAGAACCTTAAAAGCAAGAATAAGCAGTGTGATAAAGCGAACAGTATTAATGGAACTATAATAGCTAAAGCAATATTGAAAAAATAGAAAGAAAATGGAAGGAGTCATTCTACCTAATGTTAAGTCTAATATATATATAACTTCATTGATTAAAACACTGTGGTATTGGCAGAGGAATAGATAGATCATTGAAATAGAATAGGGAACTCAGAAATGAATCAACACAAATATACCTGTTGATTTTTGACAAAGGTGCAAAAGCAGTTCGATGGAGGGAGAATAGTCTTTTCAATAAATGGGACTGGAACAATTTGGACATTATATAGGCAAGAAAATAAACCTTGACCTAAACTTCACACCATATTAAAAAAAAAAAGATCTGCGTTGAATAGAATTAAATGTGAAATATAAAACTATCAAATAAAACTTAAGAAAACAGGAGAGGATTTTTGGAATGTGGACTCGGTAAACAGTTTTTAGACGTGAAACCAAAAATGCAGTTCATTAAAGAAAAAAAGATCAATAATTGTACTTCAGCAAAATTGAAAACTTTGTTCTGCGAAAAGACCTTGTTAATAGATTGAAAAGATTAACCACAGGGAGAAAACATTTGTAAATCACTTATCTGAAAAAGGACTTACATCCAGAATATATAAAGATCACTCTGAACTCAATGGTAAGAAAACAAACAATTAGAAAATGGGCACAAAGCCTGTAAAAACAGAAAATGAATATATGAAAAATTGTTAAACAATATTAGCCATTAGAAAAATGTGTGTTAAAACCATGATGAGATACCACTGCATACCTATTGAATGACTAAAATGAAAAATACAATATGGAATCTTGGTGAGGATGCAAAGAAACTAGATTGCTGATTGTTGTTTAGTCATTCAGTTCAGGCACTAAGTCGTGTCCAATTCTTTCTGACCTCTTTGTAGCACTCCAGGCCTCCCAGTCCGTCACTGACTCTGGGAGCTTGCTCAAACTCATGTCCATTGAGTCGGTGATGCCATCCAGCCATCTCATCCTCTGTTGTTTCTTTCTTTTCCTGCCTTCGGTCTTTCCAAGCATCAGGGTCTTTTCCAATGAGTCAGTTCTTTGCGTCAGGTGGCCAAACTATTGGCGTTTCAGCTTCAGGAATATTCAGGACTGATTTCCTTTAGGATGGACTGGTTGGACCTCCTTGATGTCCACAGGACTCTCAAGAGTCTTCTCCAACACCACAGTTCAAAAGCATCAATTCTCTGGCGCTCAGCTTTCTTTATAGTCCAACTCTCACATCCATACATGACTACTGGAAAAACCATAGCTTTGATTAGATGGACCTTTGTTGGCAAAGTAATGTCTCTGCTTTTCAATCTTATGTATAGGTTGGTAATGACTTTTCTTCCAAGGAGTAAGGGTCTTTTAATATCATGGCTGCAGTCACCATCTGCAGTGATTTTGGAATCCAAAAAAATAAAGTCTGTCACTGTTTCCACTGTTTCCCCATCTATTTGCCATGAAGTGATGGGACCAGATGCCATGATCTTAGTTTTTTGACTGTTGAGTTTTAACTTTTTCACTCTCTTCTTTCACTTTCATCAAGAGGCTCTTTAGTTCTTCTTCACTTTCTGCCATAAAGGTGGTGTCATCTGCATATCTGAGGTTATTGATATTTCTCCCAGCAATCTTGATTCCAGCTTGTGCTTCATCCAGCCCAGTATTTCGCATAATGTACTCTGCATATAAGTTAAATAAGCAGGGTGACAGTATACAGCCTTGACATACTCCTTTCCCAATTTGGAACCAGTCTGTTGTTCCATGTCCAGTTCTAACTGTTGCTTCTTGACCCACATGCAGATTTCTTAGGCAGGTCAGATGGTCTGGAATTTCCATCTCTTGAAGAATTTTCCAGAGTTTACTCTGATCCACACAGTCAAAGGCTATGGCATAGTCAATAAAGCAGAAATAGATGTTTTTCTGGAACTTTCTTGCTTTTTTGATGATCCCACGGATGTTGGCAATTTGATCTCTGTTTCCTCTGCCTTTTCTAAATCCAGCTTGAACATCTAGAAGTTCTCGGTTCACATACTGTTGAAGCCTGACTTGGAGAATTTTGAGCATTACTTTGCTAACCTGTGAGATGGGTGCAATTGTACAAGTTTGAACATTGTTTGGCATTGCCTTTCTTTCTGATTGGAATGAAAACTGACCTTTTCCAGTCCTGTGGCCACTGCTGAGTTTTCCAAATTTGCTGGCATATTGAGTGCAGCACTTTAACAGCATCAATCTTTTAGGATTTGAAATAGCTCAGCTGAAATAGTTGAAATAGAAACTTGAAATAGTTTAGTTGCTCAGTCATGTCCAAGTCTTTGTGACCCCATGGACTGCAGCATGCCAGGCTTTCCTGTCCTTCACCATCTTCTGGAGTTTGCGCAAACTCATGTTCATTGAGTCAGTGATGCCATCCAACCATCTCATCCTCTGTCACCCCTTCTCCTCCTGCCTTCAGTCTTTCACAGCATCAGAGTGAAAAGTGAAAGTGAAAGTTACTCAGTTGTGTCCAACTCTTTGTGACCCATGGACTATACAGTCCATGGAATTCTCTAAGCCAGAATACTGGAGTGGATCGAACCCAGGACTCCGGTGTTGGAGGTGCAGCTGAGCCACAAGGGAAGTCCAAGAATACTGGAGTGGGTAGCCTATCCCTTCTCCAGTGGATCTTCCTGACCCAGGAATTGAACCAGGATCTCCTGCGTTGCAGGCGGATTCTTTGCCAACTGAGCTATCAGGGAAGCCCTTTCCAGCATCATGGTCTTTTCCAGTGAGTCAGTTCTTCACATCAGGTGGCCAAAATATTAGAGCTTCAGCTTCAGCATTGGTCCTTCCAGTGAATATTTAGTGTTGATTTCCTTTAGGATTGACTGGTTTGATCTCAGTCCAAGGGTCTCTCAAGAGTCTTCTCCAGCACCACGGTTTGAACATTGCTGATGAGAATGTGAAAATGTTATAGCCACTCTGGAATACCTGACCTGCCTCTTGAGAAACCTGTATTTAGGTCAGGAAGCAACAGTTAGAACTGGACATGGAACAACAGACTGGTTCCAAATCAGGAAAGGAGTATGTCAAGGCTGTATACTGTCACCCTGCTTATTTAACTTATATGCAGAGTACATCATGAGAAATGCTGAGCTGGAAGAATCACAAGCTGGAATCAAGATTGCTGGGAGAAATATCAATAACCTCAGATATGCAGATGACACCACCCTTATGGCAGAAAGTGAAGAAGAACTAAAGGGCCTCTTGATGAGAGTGAAAGAGGAGAGTGAAAAAGTTGGCTTAAAGCTCAACGTTCAAAAAACTAAGATCATGGCATCTGGTCCCATCACTTCATCGGAAATAGATGGAGAAACAGTGGAAACAGTGGCTGACTTTATTTTTCTGGGCTCCAAAATCACTGCAGATGCTGATTGCAGCAATGAAATTAAAAGATGCTTACTCCTTGGAAGGAAAGTTATGACCAACCTAGACAGCATATTTAAAAAGCAGAGACATCACTTTGCCGACCGAGATCCGTCTAGTCAAGGCGATGGTTTTTCCCGTGGTCATGTATTATCGGGGACCAGCCTTGATATGACCCAGGGTATCCTCGGGATGAACGGCGTCGGCGTCAGAGAGAGAGAGAGAAAAAGAGAGAGACAGGGGCTGATGATTCCTTGGTTTACGCTGGAAACCAATAAAACCCCAGCACGGGGCTTGCTCTGTTTACGTAGGCCGCAGGCGCCCTCTCGAATCACTGGAGGCACCCCACCAGGGCACCCCCTCGAGTGGGTCTTAGAAGCCCAGGCAGATAAGTAAACTCAGAGGGCCCAGCGCTCCAAGAATCTCAACCAGAAAAAGGAGAATAGAGAAAAGGATGGAAAAAGAGAAAGAACGACACGGGGAGACCAAGCTTCAGTGAGCAAGGCCCAAAACTTTATTTTCCAGTGCTGCTTTTATACCCTAAGTTATGCGCATAAGAAACAGAGAAAGGGAGGTATAGAGTCACGCCAAAATCGCGTGGGGTCAGCAGTCTTGACCCTTATCAGGATCAGGGCTTATTTTTGTGTGTCTTGTGATAAAAGTTTTAGGTGGTTTACATCCTCTTCTGGCCAGGGGGCCTGCTAACAGTTTATGGCCCTCTCTCCTAACAATAGGTTAGTTAGCAAGTAAAAGGCTTATATTCTTTTAAGGTGACTTTCCTAGAGTCAGGTGCTAGACACATAACAAAGTTACATTCCTATAAGGCACCGGTGTAGTGAGCTGCAAGAAAGGAATTTATTAACTTAAGATCTGATGTGGTTAAATCAAAGGCTACTACTTATATTCTCTATATGTGATTAATATATTTCCAAGGATACAATAGATAGAGGAAACTGCAGCAAGCATTGATTCAACAATGAAATCTTTTTTAGTACTACTCTAATGATTTTAACTTCTTCAACAGATTCCTGTATTTTAGAATATTAGGCTTTCTGTCCTTGCATGGCTGGGAGGCTATAAACAGTCACACTCATAGTTGTAAGAGCCCGGACAAACTTGTCATGCAAGTTAGAAAGCTATCAGAGGGTCTTGGATTGGAACACTCCTATTAAGCCGAGGAGAACTTTTAAACTACAGCTCTGAATTAATGTTTTCAGAGAAAGGTGGTTGGGGGGAAGCCCCCGTAAGTATTAGAGGACTTGGTAAGAGGCGTAAGATAGTAAAGCAGTCAGACTCCAGTTTTCTTTGGGGTAGATGCTCAGGTAAGTCCAGGGGGTTCCTCGAGCCCTGATTAGCCTTTGCCCGTCAGGCCTCTTCCCCAATTAACCTTTGCCATGGGTAGGATTTCCCTCGCTGGCTCCCGGCAATGTATGGATGTGAGAGTTGGACTGTGAAGAAATCTGATCACTGAAGAGTTGATGCTTTTGAACTATGGTGTTGGAGAAGACTCTTGAGAGTCCCTTGGACTGCAAGGAGATCCAACCAGTCCATTCTAAAGGAGATCAGTCCTGGGTGTTCATTGGAAGGACTGATGCTAAAGCTGAAACTCCAATACTTTGGCCACCTCATGCAACGAGTTGACTCACTGGAAAAGACTCTGATGCTGAGAGGGGTTGGGGGCAGGGGGAGAAGGGGACGACAGAGAATGAGATGGCTGGATGGCATCACCGACTCGGTGGACATGAGTTTGAGTGTACTCCGTGAGTTGGTGATGGACAGCGAGATCTGGCGTGCTGTGATTCATGGGGTCGCAAAGAGTTGGACACGACCGAGTGGCTGAACTGAACTGAATTGAACTGAAGAACTGGAAACAACCCATACCTCACTGAACAGTGAATGGCTGAACAAACTGTGGTGCATCCATACAATGGAATAGTTGTTTAGTTGCTAAGTTGTTTCTAAGTCTTTGTGACCTCATGGACTGTAGCCCTCCAGACTCCTCTGTTCATGGGATTTCCCAGGCAAGAATACTGGATTAGGTTGCTGTTTCCTTCTCCAGAGAATCTTCCTGACCCAGAGATGGAAGCTGGGTCTCCTGCGTTGCAGGTGGATTTTTTTAACCACTGAGCCACCTGGGAAGCCCTGGAACGCTATATGGTGGTGGTGTTCAGTCGCTCGGTCACATCCAGGTCTTTGTGTCCCCATCATCTGCAGCACGCTAGTCTCCTCTGTCCTTTACTATCTCCCAGAGTTTGCTCAAATTCAATGTCCATTGAGTTAATGATGCTATCTAGCCACCTTTGCCACCCTCTTCTCCTTTTGCCTTCAGTCTTTCCCATCATCAGGGTCTTTTCCAACGAGTAGGCTCTTTTCATCAGATGGTGGAAGTATTGGAGCTTCAGCTTCAGCACCAGTCTTTCCAATGAATATTCAGGGTTGATTTCCTTTAGGATTAACTGATTTTATCTCCTTTCAGTCCAGGGGATTCTTAGCACCGAAATTCGAAAGTGTCAGTTCTTCAAACTATATGTACCTGCACACAAATGAATGCAGGTTTTTAAGAAGTGTCGAAAATGGAATAAAGCCTGTAGTTTTAACTGTAATATACTAATGTTATTTTTTAAAAATTTTACTTATTTTTGGCTGCACTGGATCTTTATTGCTGTTGTAGGTTTTCTCTAGCTGTGTTGTGCAGAGTCTACTCTCTAGTTGCAGTGAGCACGTAGGCGTCTCATTGCAGTGGCTTCTCCTGTTGTAGAGCTCATGCTCCGGGGTGTACAGGCTTCAGTAGTTGTGGTGCATGGGCTTAGGAGTTGTGGCTCACAGGCTCAGTGGAATCTTTCTGTTCCATGGATTGAACCTGTGTTCCCTACATTGGCAGGCAGATTCTTCACCACTGGACTACCAGAAAAGTCCCAGTGTTAACTTTTAGTTTTGGTATTATCCTACAGTTGTGTATTGAAGGAAGCTGGGTGAAAGATACATAAGGACTTTATATCCATGAGTTCTGCATATATGTGGATTCAGCCAACCACGGATCAAGAATATTTGGGGGGAAGAATTCCAGAAATTTCCTGAAAACAAAACTTGAATTTGCTGAGCCAGGCAACTTTTCATATAACATACATTGTATCTATTACTATTTGCGTAATATTTACACGGTATTAGGTGTTGTAAGTAATCTGGACATAATTTAATGTAAACTAGAGGATGTGCATAGGTTATATGTAAATACTACACCATTTTATATAAGAGACCTGAGCAACACAAATTTTGTGGTCCTGTAACCAATCCCTCTCTGGATACATAGTGAAGACTGTACTATTTTTATGTCTTTCTGTGAGTCTATAATTTTGTTATTTTGAAAAGCTAAAAAAAAAAAAATCACTTCTAACAGAGAGAATGAACGGATGGATGGATGGATGAACAAATGAACAAACAGTAAGTAACCTGCAGGACAGGAAGCTTAACATGTATGTTTTAGTTTCATCTCTGTCAGTAGGTGTCAACAGTGTGACCTTAAGTAAGTTGTTCCATCTCTGGGCTTTAATTTCCTAAGCAATGAAATAAGAAGTTTGACTAAATGATTTCCAAAGGTGTTGCCAATTCTGCCTAGTAGAAATTGGTATTGTAACTGAGCATGGTAGCTAAGGGAGCTGTCGTCACTTCTCAGACAGGTAATGATGAGTAGATTGAATGCAATATGTAATACAAATTTATCATCCTTTTCCTACTGTTTAAAAATCCTGAAAGGTCAGGGGAAAAAAATGTTTTCTTAGACTCATAAATCTGACCTGAACTGACGTGAGATCATTCATAGTCTTTCTTTATCCAACTTAATGTGAATGTTCTTGCATTTTGCTACAGAAATATAAATTTGATTCCAGGGTGCTGCCACAGATTATTCTGGAGTGCTAGGTGAATTGCACCTTACTAAACTCAGAAAAATGTTGAATTTTGAAAGACATTCAGTTTCAGGGACTTTGGATGAGATTGTGGACCTGTCCAAGCCAGACAGTGGTATGCAGGGTGGAGGAGAAGTCCACGTATGTGGATGAGTCATGTGGGAGAGGCTGAAGGTCATGACGGTTTATCAGTCTCCATCTTCTCCAGTACCCCCTGTACCCCATGGCCATTGCCATCTTGCTGTTGTTGTTGCTTAGTCGCCCAGTCGTGTCCAGCTCTTTTGCAACCCCATGGATTGGGATTATCTGGGCTAGAATACTGGAGTGGGTTGTCATTTCTTTTCTTCATGGGGTCTTCCCAACCCAGGGATAAAACCCACATCTCCTGCATGGCAGGCTGATTCTTTACCGCTGAACCACCAGGGAATTAAATGTAATTATCCATTTGTGCAAAATATACATTTTTATATATTTATTTTAAAAACTAATATTTATTTAATTTTTGGCTGTGCTGGGTCTTTGTTGCTCACAGGTTTTTCTCTAGCTGTGGTGAGCAGGGATATTCTGTAGTTGCAGTGCATGAACTTCTCATTGAAGTGGCTTCTCTTGTTGCAGAGCATGGGCTCTAGGGCACGTGGGCTCAGGAGCTGTGGCTTCCGGGCTGTGGGGCACAGGCTCAGCAGTTGTGGTGCATGAGCTTAGTTGCTCCAAGGCATGAGGGATCTTCCCTGATCAGGGATCGAACCCATGTCTCCTGCATTGGCAGTTGGATTCTTTACCGCTGAGCCATCAGGGAAGCCCTATATTTTTATTTTTAATCATTTAAATTTCTAGAAATCGTATTATTTTTGAGTACTTCTAGCTTTTATGAATTCACTGCATATGCTGCTGCTGCTGCTGCTAGGTCGCTTCAGTTGTGTCCGACTCTGTGCGACCCCATAGATGGAAGCCCACCAGGCTCCCCCGTCCCTGGGATTCTCCAGGTAAGAGTACTGGAGTCGGGTACCATTGCCTTCTCCACTGCATATGCTGCTGCTGCTGCTAAGTCACTTCAGTCATGTCCGACTCTGTGTGACCCCATAGACGGCAGCCCACCAGGCTCCCCGATCCCTGGGATTCTCCAGGCAAGAACACTGGAGTGGGTTGCCATTTCCTTCTCCAATGTGTGAAAGTGAAAAGTGAAAGTGAAGTCGCTCAGTCGTGTCCGACCCTTAGCGACCCCATGGACTGAAGGCTACCAGGCTCCTCCATCCATGGGATTTTCCAGGCAAGAGTATCTATTGTCAAAAACTTAAAGCTTTTAGTAAACATGGAGGACACTTAATTGTTTGAAAGGTAATGAAAAATACTTTTTTTCATGTAGAATTGGTTAAATTTTTGTTGTTTAACATAGCTGATTCCATTGTGCAATATGGCTTTGTTTTCATTGATTACTCTTGACAGATTTGACCCTTAGGATAAAATTTTTGTTCTGAATAATTTGTGTTTTTACTGTTGCCTTGAGAAAACTGTGATCTCTATTTCAGGTTTAGATAGATGGGATCAATTTGGTATGCATCTATTGGAGACAAATTATGACATTTAGTCCCTGTCTTAGAGGGTGTTGATACCTTGGTAGAGACTTTTTGTTCCTGAGTTTACTGCAGTTTCTTACTACCTAAAAAACCTTATTAGTCTTTTCTGCGTGGTAAAATTCTTCAGAGCTCTTTGAATTTATTATTGGGTATTTAATTTTAGTCTCTTCCATGTTTATGAAAGACCCTTTCTAGATTCAGTTCTGTAATTACTGTACTGAAAGTCTACCTTACTTATGAAGGACTTTTTCTTGGATGACTTGGAGAAAATTATAAATTTTAATTCATTCCACAAATATTTGAGGTGCTCTCGGCATGGATACACAAACAAGAATAAGACATAGTTGCTGCCCTTCAGGAATTCATGAGAGGCAGTATAGCGAGCACGAGCTCTGAAATCAGACTATCCTGCTCGGCCCCTACCAAGGTACGGGATCTCAGGAGGTTTACTTAACCTCTCTATGCCTCAGTTTCCTCATGTGTAAAATGAGAATAATGGTACCTGTTAATATGTCTTAGGCTTTTATGAAGAGTAAATGGGCAAATGTAGACATAAAAAGTAGTCACAATTTAGCAGTTATCCTTATTATTAGAAAGTTTTTTTAGTTGGGAGGCATGCAGATGGAGGATATTGAGATAAATTCTGTAGTATGTATGAGCAGTATGCAAAGACGAAAAAAATCTCTAGAGAAAACTGAAGACTTCCAAAGTTGAGGTGACATATGAGTTGGGACATGTTGGATAAGGAAATGACTAAGGCTGGAAAAAATAAGACAGGAGACGTTGCTTAGCAAAGTGTAGGGAAGTAGTAGTTAGGTGTACCCTGAACATGGGATGGATGAGGCAAAAAGAATAGATTGGAAATGTCTGCTTCTTCTAAGATAGGATAACATGCTGCAAACAAGTAGGAAACTGGATAAAAAATATGAACAACCGTATTCTGCTTGGGGTACGGGGAGCACAGGCTTGTGATCCCTGTGAGTGAGGAAACAAATGGGGTGAGAGCTGTGATCACCGTAACTTTCTGCTGAGAGGTGCATTCCAAACAGCAGCACAGAGAGAAGAAACTCCAGCAGAGGATGCTGGCACTGCTGAATTGAGATGGATCAGATTTGGGGG
Source organism: Moschus berezovskii (assembly GCF_049115385.1). Lineage (NCBI taxonomy): Eukaryota > Metazoa > Chordata > Mammalia > Artiodactyla > Moschidae > Moschus > Moschus berezovskii. Next base: position 48,259,061 of record NC_142469.1, read on the forward strand.
AGGCTGAGGCAGCTGGAAATGTGGGGCAGAATGCGGAAGAGGAGAGAGCATGCAAGGAGGGCTCCAGAGATCTCAGGTGCCCGCTTGAGTCTGTTGCTGAAAACTGAGCAGCACACACGCAGGGTGAAGCTCGCTGACGCTGGAGCACTGTAAAGCTGTATAACTCTCAGAGTTCTTGGGGAACTGGGAGACATGCAAGTTGACTGGACAGGGTGGAAAGAACTCTTGGATCAGCTGGACACTCCAGAGAACCCAGAAAAATTACGCCTTAGTAATGGGACAAGAAGTATTCTTAATGCCTACTAATTAATGTTAGCTCAGAGCTAGTAGGTAAAAATCCTCAAGAGGATTGGGTATTTTCCTATTGCCAACTCTCCATTATCTGGGTAATGGCCAGAGATGCATTTGGGCAAAAAATCTTCCAGAAGGGATTTAGTCTCTTACCCCAGAACCGAGCGAGGGTCTTGGATTTGACTGAGAGGCCAGGACTGTCTATAGTAGTGCCTCAGACAGGTCTCTGTTCACTAGACCTGGAGTTATTTGTTTTTCATTATTTAAATCAAAACAGATCTTAGTGGGATGGCTGTTGGTTTGAATTCTTGGGTTTGATCAATTAAATATAGACAGGGATTTCTGCCTATCACAACAAAACCTGAGATTACCTAGTATTCCCAGTATCCACCTTGCTGACTCTAAGAGTCAACATGCCCCTTTACTTCTGGCAGTTAACTACTTCCGCTAGATCCAGCCTTCCCTGGGCTACTACCATCACTTTCTGAGTTCGGGGAATCCATTTCATTTGTAATCTTTCCCACCTAAATCCTTAGCCCTTTCTAGAAGCCACTAAAGTGGTTAGTAACGACTGTGGGATACCCTTCACTAATCTTTTTCTTGTGTCAAGAGTGAAGATGTTACCGAATTACAATTCCGTGTGCCTGACGCACAGTGAAGCCAATCAATACTAAAACATTAGAGTTTGGAACAGATAAAGGTTTATCACAGGTTCATACAGAGAGGTGATGGGTGTCTCATGCCCTCAGAACCCCAAAGTTAGTGAAAGCTTTCAGCAAGTCCCTTTAAAAGCAAAAAGTGAGAGATGGGCGTGGTTAGCTGTTGCAGATTTCTTGGTGCCAGATCCTTTGCTCTTGAGGTCAGGTAACGATGTTGCCTTGAAATCTGTACCAAATGAATGTTATTCTCTGTCTCGATAAAAAAGGGCAAGGTCCAAGGCACAACTTTCATTCTCTAAGGTTCCAGTCCTGGCTAAGAGGAGTAGATCTCAGTTGGCAGCTCCTTTAGGGCCAGGTTCCCACACCTTGCCCAGCTGTCATCTCTAAGGGAGCCAGGCACCCAATCCCACTGGCCCTCAGTCTCCTCAGGCTGCCCAAGTTGGGGAGACCAGGTCTCACGGCCTGCAACCCAGGCAGACGACCACTGCTGTTACGTTGCAGAGACAGGGATGGGGGAGAGGTTCACTGTTGCTTCAAGGTCTGGGCCAAGACAGTCAAGGGCCTTAATCAGGGCTCTGGACCCTGCAGGATGTAGTCCCCAATCTGTTCCCTGGGTCCTCTAGCTCACCCACTGGCCCAAGGTTGGGTGAGCTGAAGGGCCTCCAGGAGAAGTCCTAAATCTGCCTCTTAACTCACTCTACGTGATGACCGTTACACCACTGACTCTTGGCTGAATCACTTCTCTAGTAGTCTCTCATTGAGGGTTACTTGTGGGCAGGACCCACTGTGGCACTGACCAGTAGCTGAGCAGGACAACCAGCAGTTGCTCATGGACAGTTGGTTGCTTGTGGGCAGGGCCCTGAGGACCGACCAATGGCTGAGCAAGACCTGTTGCCTAGTAATGGGGTGTGGTGTAATGAGGCACAGCAATGGGTGCCTGCTAAGGGCTGGGCTTCAGTTCGGTTCAGTTCAGTCGCTCAGTCGTGTCCGACTCTTTGCGACCCCATGAATCACAGCACGCCAGGCCTCCCTGTCCATCACCAACTACCAGAGTTCACCCAAACTCATGTCCATAGAGCTGGTGATGCCATCCAGCCATCTCATTCTCTATTGTCCCCGTCTCCTCCTGCCCCCAATCCCTCCCAGCGTCAGAGTCTTTTCCAGTGAGTCAACTCTTCGCATGAGGTGGCCAAATTATTGGAGTTTCAGTTTTAGCATCAGTGCTTCCAATGAACACCCAGGATTGATCTCCTCTAGAATGGACTGGTTGGATCTCCTTGGCTGGGCTTATCCTGCTCTTTTACAGAGTCTTCTGGGCCCAGTCAAGAGACCTGGTAAAAGCAGTGTGTTAAATGAATAAACGTTTCATATAGTTTGAATAAAGAATAATGGTGAGAGGATAGCATCTTTCCCATGCATGCGTGCTAAGTCACTTCAGACATGTCCAACTCTTTGCAACCCTATGGGCTGTAGCCTCTCAGGCTGTTCTCTCCATGGGATTCTCCAGGCAAAAATACTGGAGTGTGTTGCTGTTTATTCCTCCAGGGGATCTTCCCAACCCAGGGATTGAACCCACATCTCTTACATCTCCTGCACTGACAGGCAGGTTCTTTACCACTAGCGCCACTTGGGAAGCCTGTCTTTCCCATGGGATTTCCTTATTCCAAGATCCGCCCCATACGGTCAGAACCATTTTCATACTGGGCATTGCAATTTAGCTTTGTAATAGCACGTTGCCAGTGCAGCCCTTAGCACACAGCCCTTGCTGTGCGCCATTACCTGGACCCCTCCCACAAGCAACCAACTGTCAATGAGTGACTGTTGGTTGTCCTGCTCAGCCATTGGTTGACACCACAATAGGCCCCTCCCAAAAGCAGCCAGCTGTCAGCGAGCAGCCGTCAGTGGGCCATTCAGCCAACCATCTGGGGAATGGTGGTCATCTGGTATAGAGTGAGGTAAGAGGTGAATCCTGGCCTCCCCTGCAGCCCTCCAGTTCACCTGGCCTCAGGTCAGTGAGTAAGCTGGGAGGCCCAGGGAACAAACTGGAGGCTGTTTCCAGCAGGGCTCCAGAGCCCTCATCAACCCACTGAATTTGGCCCAGGTCTTGAGGCAGCAGTGAACATCTTCCCTGTCCCTACCTATGGGACCTGGTGGGGGCCTGCCGCTGCCCCTCCTCTGCCCGCCTTGAGCGGCCTAAGAAATCTGAGGGCCAGTTGTGTCCTGGGAGCCTGGCTATGGATGGGCGGTATCAGGGGACTTGGCCCTGAGAGAGCTGCCAACTGAGATCTGTCTGTTTTTGCCAGGACCAGGACCTCAGAGGAGGAAAGTTGTGCCTTGGGACCTGGCCGTTTCTTGTCAGAACAGGTAGTACCGTTCATTTGGGGGAGATTTACAGGAATATCGTTACCTGGCCATAATCTGACCTCCAGACTGACACCACGAAGTTGGCAACAGCTAACCAGGTCTTTCCCTCACCTTTCCTAGAAAAGGGCTTTGCTGAAGGCTTTTGGAGAGTTTAGGGTTTTTGAGGCATGGACCGTCCATCTCCTTGCACAGCCGTCAATAAACCTTTCTCTGTTCCAAACTGACATTTTGGTATTGTTTGGCCACACTGAGTGTCAGGCACACAAACTTGCTTTTCAGCAACGGTTTCAGTCAAGCACCATTATCTGTCATAGTAACTTAATGCCAATTTGTAATTTTAGTTGTTTAAGAACCATTTCCATACAGTGTTTATAATTTTCATATTAATACACATTTAAAGAACATCTGAATAAAAATCATTTAAGGCATACTGGATAGCTGAATTTTTACCCTTTAAAAATACTCCAAATATTGCTCAAGGTTGAGGAATACCGACTAGCCTGTGTTCTTAATTCTGGGCCCAGTTAATAAAGTTGGTTGTAGGTTCTAAAGTGCTATAATACTTAATTCTTTGTGGTTGAATTTTAATGAATTAGGATTCAGATATCCACATCTCTCTTCTCCTGTTCCTCATTACTGCATCACCAAATGCTTTTCATCAATATGTATTCTATAATTGTCCTTGATTCTTTTATAGGATTCAGAATTTTCTTGTGTGTGTGTGTGCGCCTTTGTACATGTTTTACACACCTGGGAGGTTTTTTCATTACCAAAATTTATTTATCTCTGTTTGTGGTTTTAAGATCTTAAGGAATGTTTTCCCCAGGAACAGCTACCCTAGAGTAGGTTTTAAAAATGAATACTAGATGTTAACCATTCAGATAGTTGTTTCTGATTTAATCTTTATTCGAAGTTCTAGATACAAATCTTTGGTTTATGGAGTGCAGCTGGATTTGCTTTTCTTCCTGTGACTCACCAGTGTCTTCTCAAAGCCTTTCATTTTTTTGTCTATTTTTGTGCACTGAAACTTCATTTTAACAAATATTTAAAAATAACTTTAAAAATTACCATTCTCTTGGAAACTCCTTGGAAGTTTATTTAGTTTGCTCCAGAAATTTTTTTTTTTAAGCAAACTGATTTGGTTTTATTTCCAGAATTGTGAGGCTGCAGTTACTTCTAGTGAATATTATGTCATATTCTAAAAACTTAGCAGTGTGTTTTGAATGTTTCAAGCATTGATAATTTGCATAAGCATATTCTTTATAGTGTTTAATTATTACAGGGCTTTGTGACAGGTACTTTCTGTATCTTAAATGGTTCAATTCAGTTCAGTCGCTCAGTCGTGTCCGACTCTTTGCGACCCCATGAATCACAGCATGCCAGGCCTCCCTGTCCATCACCAACTCCCAGAGTTCACTTAAACTCATGTGCATCGAGTCGGTGATGCCATCCAGCCATCTCATTCTCTGTCGTCCCCGTCTCCTCCCGCCCCCAATTCTTCTAGTATCAGACTCTTTTCCAGTGAGTCAACTCTTCGCATGAGGTGGCGAAAGTATTGGAGTTTCAGTTTTGGCATCAGTCCTTCCAATGAACACCCAGGATCGATCTCCTTCAGAATGGACTGGTTGGATCTCCTTGCAGTCCAAGGGACTCTCAAGAGTCTTCTCCAGCACCACAGTTCAAAAGCATCAATTCTTCGGCGATCAGCTTTCTTCACAGTCCAACTCTCACATCCATACATGACCACTGGAAAAACCATAGCCTTGACTAGACGGACCTTTGTTGGCAAAGTAATGTCTCTGCTTTTTAATATGCTATCTAGGTTGGTCATAACTTTCCTTCCAAAAAGTAAGCGTCTTTTAATTTCCTGGCTGCAATCAGCATCCGCAGTGATTTTGGAGCCCCCAAAAATAAAGTCTGACACTGTTTCCACTGTTTCCCCGGTTAAATATCACCAAATAAATGAAATTTATTTTATCCTCAATAATAGTGGCTTCACACATCTTCATCAACATTTCTTTGTAACTTTAGGCTGTTTCTTTTATATTACTATGTATTTAAAAGAATGTCATTTGCTAGGACTAATACTAGCAAAGCTTTTATTAAAAACATTTTTATGTAGTTGTATTATTTTTAAGTATTATTTATTTTTTCATGTGCTTATTATTCCATAGTACCCCTGATTAAAAACAAGCGTGACTATATGACCTTATAGTGTCCCTGGTATGATTTTATGAGTACGTAGAAAAGAGCCCCAGAAATAAACATCTAGAGATTAGTGGTCCTGGCCCCAGCATTTTAACCTAACTTTAAAAATACTTATAGATGTACCTGGGCAACTTACGGAAAAACTGAGATGGAGCTTTTCCATCCTCAATGACTTTTACTGTTTCATAGCATATGTTAAACGGAGAAGGCACTGGCAAGCCACTCCAGTACTCTTGCCTAGAAAATCCCATGGCTGGAGGAGCCTGGTAGGCTGCACTTCGTGGGGTCGCTAAGGGTCGGACACGACTGAGCAAGTTCACTTCCACTTTTCACTTTCACACATTGGAGAAGGAAATGGCAACCCACTCCAGTGTTCTTGCCGGGAGAATTACAGGGACGGGGGAGCCTGGTGGGCTTCTGTCTATGGGGTCACACAGAGTCGGACACGACTGAAGTGACTTAGCAGCAGCAGCAGCATATGTTAAAAAATTAATTTCTTGATATTGAATGTTTGTTAGAATAATCGTTTGTTAAATGGTCAGGGTAATGTCTCTTGCCCCATAAAAGGGTAGTCCTGGGAGCTTCATAGTTTATTTTTTCTTGAAACTTTATTGAATTTCTGTTTATTTATGTGTCGTTTTCCAGTGAAGAATTTCTTTTAAATTCCTGGTTGATACTATCCTGCCACCTGTTTGCTGCTTGTTCCACTTTCATTTAGTGGTGGGTTGGGGAAAGCATATGGATTTTAATTTTAACTTGGAATTTCAAATAATTTTGTTTAATTTAATTAATTACAGTGAGAGCAGAATATTTTGTAAGGACCACTGCAGTGAGGGAGGCAGTACTGGCTGAGGTTTAGAGAAGAGCATGGGCTTGTGAGCTAACCAATACCCAAATTTGAATTCAAGTACTGCTATTTCCTGGCTGTGTGAACTGCAGAATATTTTGAGCCTTGTTACCTCACCTGTAAAAGAGATGACATTATTATTATTCACAAGATTGTAATGAGGATTACAGCAGACAGCACTCAAAAATGTTTAGCTCAAATGCTCTATAAACGTCGCTGCTGTTATTAGCTATTATTTGTGCCCAGTCATTTTTTTTTCTGTGATTTTAGATTGGTTTTTTTCCCCCTGTTGCCTGTGTTTACTTGAAGGATAGTTTTAGGAACCCAGAGAGATATTTCAGATGAAAATTCTTTGAAAGGTATACTGCACTGTACAAATATAAGGTGGAAGTGGCGTATTATGACTGTTATTATTAGAAACAGCAGTTGAAGCTGTTTAATATAGTAGAAGGAGCATAATTTTGGAAGCAGATTGACCTGTTCAGACATGGCTTATGTCATTTACCAGCTGCTGTTGGACAAGTTGACTACTCAGAGCTTCAGTTTTCTCATCCCTGAAAATGAGAATAATAATGCCTATCTTGTGGAGTAATGATAATACCTGTCCTGTTGTGAGGCTTGAATGAAAGGCCTAGGGGGACAACAGTTTCTTTCCCTGTTTCTAAGTGGAGAATGGGAAATGTCCCTAGCAAAAACAAATATCCTTTCTAAAGCAAAATACAGATTAATTTTGGGTTAGAGTTGGTTATGTTTTCATTAATGAATTGCAAATAAAATAGGATCAACCAGTGGGTTAGGTAGATAACAAATGGGTTAGAAGGATGAAGAAAGTAGGGGTACTGGTTAACCTGTGGCCCTGAATTAGATTTTAGAATTTGAAATGGTTTAGTATAAAGAAAGGAATTCAAGCTAGGAATACAGTTGGCTGCTGTGAGTGTGTTATAAACCAGACAAAGTAGAAAATAAGGAGCCAAGAGATCTGTTAGCTGGGAGAGAATAATATATGTCAAGATCTCTTAATTCTAGGTCATTTTAGCAATGAGTAAGGTATTATCTCTCTCTCTTTTTAAAAACTCTTGCCAATAATAAAGGAGAAACGTCTGGGGATGGTAGAGCTCACAAAACTTTCTTTTGGGGTTTATCTGTATGCAGGTCAGGAAGCAACAGTTAAAATTGGACATAGAACAACAGACTGGTTCCAAATAGGAAAAGAAATACGTCAAGGCTGTATATTGTCACCCTCCTTATTTAACTTATATGCAGAGTACATCATGAGAAACGCTGGGCTGGAAGAAGCACAAGCTGGAATCAAGATTGCTGGGAGAAATATCAATAACCTCAGATATGCAGATGACACCACCCTTATGGCAGAAAGTGAAGAGGAACTAAAAAGCCTCTTGATGAAAGTGAAAGAGGAGGGTGAAAAAGTTGGCTTAAGGCTCAACATTCAGAGAACAAAGATCATGGCATCTGGTCCCATCACTTCATGGGAAATAGGTGGAGAAACAGTGAAAACAGTGTCAGACTTTATTTTTCTAGGCTCCAAAATCACTGCAGATGGTGATTGCAGCCATGAAATTAAAAGATGCTTACTCCTTGAAAGGAAAGTTATGACCAACCTAGATAGCATATTAAAAAGCAGAGACATTACTTTGCCAACAAAGGTCCATCTGGTCAAGGCTATGGTTTTTCCCGTGGTCATGTATGGATGTGAGAGTTGGACTGTGAAGAAAGCTGATCGCCGAAGAATTGATTCTTTTGAACTGTGGTGTTGGAGAAGACCTTGAGAGTCCCTTGTACTGCATGGAGATCCAACCAGTCCATTTTAAAGGAGATCAGTCCTGGGTGTTCATTGGAAGGACTGATGCTAAAGCTGAAACTCCAATACTTTGGCCACCTCATGCGAAGAGTTGATTGGAAAAGACTCTGATGCTAGGAGGGATTGGGGGCAGGAGGAGAAGGGGACGACAAAGGATGAGATGGTTGGATGGCATCACCGACTCGATGGATGTGAATTTGAATGAACTCTGGGAGTTGGTGATGGACAGGGAGGCCTGGCGTGCTGTGATTCATGGGGTTGCAAAGAGTCGGACACGACTGAGTGCCTGAACTGATGCTCTTTTCCGTGGGTAAATTATCTGCTATCTGTTTAAGCAGTCATTGCTGCTACTGGAGTCATATGACCACTTATACATCACAGTAGTTAGAGGTCTAAGACAAGTTTTTAGATATGGCAGTGCCCACTCTAGCTTTATGAATTATGAGCAAGGTGTCTAGTTCTAAAAATGCCTATCAAATATTGACCTCTCACTGGCTAGTATTTTTTTTAAAGCTTCCTACACATTGATAGATTCTACCCTTCTATGATGTGGGGTCAGAGACTCCTTCCTGTGTTCTGTAGGGTACAGTTTGACCTGTGCATGGCAAAACATCCCTTCCTTCTCTAGTCACTTGGCACTCCCCTCTTTCCACCCTAGGCAATAGCCATAGAAGATAAACCATCTACATTCGTATTTGGTTACGCATTGCTTCACCTTGAGGACTCAAATGTTAGCTCTTTTGCTGAGCATTCTCTGATTTCTCCAGGTTAAATGTTTTGCTCATCCTCTACCTTTCATTCTCTTCAAAAAATTGGAAGCTGGGACACTATTGAGCTTGCATTTTCCATTGTCTTAGTCTTCTGGTGTCAAGTGGTGGCTGCCTTAGACTGGGCATGTACACTTTAAATATATACAATTATATTTGTCAATTATTCCTCAATAAAACTGAGGGGAAAAAAAGATTGGGCTCATGTTTTCCAGTTTACCATTCAAGATTCTCTAGCTGCAGCTGGCCACTTCAGAGATTAATTGGCCTATCAGGCTCCTTTATTTTGATTTAGGTACAAGTATTTCTAAGACTGAAAGAGATTGTTTTGTCTTTATATTCATATTGCTTGGCATATATTTGACACAGAAAACCTTTCCTAACCAGATGCCTTTTTCTGACCTTTTTGCCTTACTCATCAATTTAATTAGATCATGGGTGTTTATCTTACATATTATTCTTCATAGCATAGAATGTCATGGTTGAAGATAGTGATCAACTCTGCCTGAAGACAGAGAAGGAAAAATAATGCACTTAAATTGTAGCAGAGCTGATTACAATTAGGTAGAGAAACTTTTTCCTAGCTATGACATTTTTTAGGAATGAGTTACCATGAGAGGCTATTGCATCCTTTTATTTTGAAATCTTCCATGGGATTGGCATGTACCTTCTTGAAGGCAGAAAAAGAAGAATTAAATTCCTTACGAGTCTAGTGATATTCAGAATGACTCGGAAAATTTTTACTATATTTAATATATAGTATGAAAATATACTAGCTTTAAGACTATAGGTTTAGACAGAATTTGAGAACAGATTATAATCAGAAGGTGCACAAATTCTGCAAAAAATATGGAATTTGTCATTCCATAATTTGCTCCTCTGTGAAAAACAGCTGCCTCCAAAGAATGCTTCTTCATACTGTTGGCAAATTAATTACAAATGCAGGGGACAATCTCTGTTTCGTATGATTGTGATTTGTAAAAATAATTTAGATGTATGCTATCCACAATTTTTTTTAAATGAAGTAGCAATCCTATATCTAAATCCTCATATTTTGACATTACATGTATGAGTGTCATAAGTTTAAATTCTGGAACTTCGAGACAAAATACAAGAAAGAGCTCATTTAGGATGGAATGGCAAACATTTCTAATTGGGAGGATCCTCATTTTGATTTCTGCCCTCCTGCCTCCACCCTTAACCAAAAACCAGAGCAAAACATCTGGAATTATTTAGGCACTATAAATATTCCTAAAAGAATGGACCCCTAATCATAAAACTTTTCTGGCACAGAACAATTCTCTTGAATAGATAGAAGTCATATGATTGGTAAAAGTATATTTGAATTCATGAAGGCTCCCACATGTCATGAGTACAGAGTTTGGGAGCACTGCGGGCCGACACTGATGGAGTTCATATGCTTTTAGAGAAAAGCAATCCTTTAAAATCCATTAGAGCGCAAGGGTTATTCCCTCAGCTTTTCCCTTAGATTCTTCCTCAGAAAGGTAGCTTATTTGTTAAATGATGGTTGTTTTACTTTCGAAGACATTTGCCAAAAGTATAAGTTTAGTTTTATTCTCTTTGCTGCAAGGAGAAAACAGTGCCCTTCCAAGTCCTTGTCTTTAGCCTCTGCTTTGTAGTTCTGTCCCGATAAATAAAGCAGAGGAGAGGAGGAATAATAGCTAAGACTTGAAAAAAAAATTAGTATCAGTTAAGGAGTGAACTTGAAAGGCATAGCTGTGATTCCAGCCAATATTCATTGACGATCTACTGTGTGTTAAAACATAGTAAAAGAGCTTCCTGTGCGTACTCAAGGAATTGGTGTCCTTTACGAAACTAGATGCAAGCATATGAGGTTTAAAGTGTGGCAGTCAGGAAGAAAGAATTATTATCATGGTAATTTTGAATAAAAATCAGCAGTTAACTGTGTGGGAGAATTTTAACTTGATGAGCCAGGGAAAAACTCTTGATGATTTTGACATATTTTAAATCCTCTTAATTCAGGCCTGTAAAATAAAAGCAAAAAAGTTTTTTAAATGCTGGAAGGGCATAGAGAGAGTGATGCCCTCTGAGATACTCACTATGAAAGCTGTTGCTGCTGCTGCTGCTAAGTCACTTCAGTCATGTCCGACTCTGTGTGACCCCACAGACGGAAGCCCACCAGGCTCCCCCGTCCCTGGGATTCTCCAGGCAAGAACACTGGAGTGGGTTGCCATTTCCTTCTCCAATGCATGAAAGTGAAAAGTGAAAGTGAAGTCGCTCAGTTGTGTCCGACCCTTAGCGACCCCACGGACTGCAGCCCACCAGGCTGCTCCATCCACGGGATTTTCTAGGCAAGAGTACTGGAGTGGCTTGCCATTGCCTTCTCCACACTATGAAAGCAGCGGTATTTTATTTTTAAGCTTAGACCTTCAAGCGGGTCTAAGCTTGAGGGAAAGAACATGCTCAAAGGAGCCATGTTTACTAGATAAACGTTAGCCTTCAACATATTAAGACAATAAGTCTTGGTAACTACATAGCATCAAGTAAGCTTTCAGATACTCTGAGCTTGATACAAATTACTGGAGTAAGGAGGTAAAAAACTTTCTTGGTATCTTCTTTCTTTCTTGTCCTTAGTACTAAAGTGCTTCTGTATTTCTCAAGATCATTAAGGAAGATATTATTATCATTATTGTCATTGTAGTCTTTTTCCCTTTCCCTGTCTTTCCTTTGCTATATCATAGAGTACACTTATCAGTATGTTTTATATCTATTTAAAAATATCTAAATCTGGACTCATTGCCATTTACAATTAAATATAAGTAGAGATGTAGAGATTATCACCTTCATGGGGAATGGGCATAAACAGTCCTTGGGTTGCATGGATTGTTTTCTAAAGCAAATCTGGCCAAGTTTTGTTTGTTTTTGGAATAGAAATGAAGGACATTTTTCTAGGAACCTAGTGGAATAATAACAAAAACCAAATGTTGCTGTACTGGGCAGGATGGTTTTATTTATTCTGTGACACTAAAAACATCAAGTAGGTTTCAGCATTATAATATATAAAAATTTCTAGTTGAAAAAACCTTTAGTATGCGTTATTTGATTTAAAAATTTTTTCATTTTTATATAAAATGAGACAGTATAGCAGATGACACCACTCTTATGGCAGAAAGTGAAGAAGAACTAAAGGGCCTCTTGATGAAAGTGAAAGAGGAGAGTGAAAAAGTTGACTTAAAGCTCAACATTCAGAAAACTAAGATCATGGCATCTGGTCCCATCACTTCATGGCAAATAGGTGGGGAAACAGTGGAAACAGTGGCTGACTTGATTTTTCTGGGCTTCAAAATCACTGCAGATGGTGATTGCAGCCATGAAATTGAAAGATGCTTACTCCTTGGAAGGAAAATTATGACCAACCTAGACAGCATATCAAAAAGCAGAGACATTACTTCGTCAACAAAGGTCCGTCTAGTCAAGGCTATGGTTTTTCCAGTAGTCACGTGTGGATGTGAGAGTTGGACTGTGAAGAAAGCTGATCGCCGAAGAATTGATGCTTTTGAACTGTGGTGTTGGAGTAGACTCTTGAGTCCCTTGGACTGCAGGGAGATCAAGCCAGTCCATCCTAAAGGAAACCAATCCTGAATATTCATTGGGAGGACGGATGCTGAAGCTGAAACTCCAATACTTTGGCCATCTGATGCAAAGAACTGACTCATTTGAAAAGACCTTGATGCTGGGAAAGATTGAAGGCAGGCAGACAAGGGGACAAAGAGAATGAGATGGTTGGATGGCATCACCAATTTGATGACTATGAGCTAGCTCCTGGAGTTGATGATGGACAGGGAGGCCTGGTGTGCTGCAGTCCATGGGTTCGCAAAAAGTCGGACACAACTGAGCAACTGAACTGAAGTGAATGATGATTTTGAGCATTTTCTCATGTGCTAATTTGCTATCTTAATATCTTGTGGTAAAGTGTCTCTTCAGGTCTTTTTGCCCGTATTAAGAAAGATCGTTTTCCTTTTGACTTTTTTCAAAAAATAGTTTTATTTATTTATTTTTGGCTGTCCGAGTCTTTGTTGCTGTGAGGGATTTTCTCTAGTTGCAGCGAGCGAGGGCTCCTCTTCACTGCAGTGCAAACGAAAGCTTCTCACTGCAGTGGCTTTTCTTTTGGAACATGTGCTTGAGGGCACGTTGGGCTCAATAGTTGTGGTTCCTGAGCTCTAGAGCACAGGCTCAATAGTTGGCACATGAGCTCAGTTGCTTCATGGTAATGTGGGAACTTCCGGGACCGTGGATGTAACCTGTGTCTCCTGTATTGGAAGGCAGATTCTTTACCACTGAACCACCAGGGAAGTTCATATTGTTTTCTTGTTGAGTTTGGAGAATCCTTTATACACTATGGATACAAAATCCTTTGGATTTGTGATTTGCAAATATTTTCTCCCAGTCTGTGGCTCATCTTTTTATCTTGTTAACGGGGTCTTTCACAAAGTAAAAGTTTTTAATTTTAATAAGTTCAATTATTGATTTTCTTTTCTTTTATGGATCAAGTTTTTGATGTGATGATTAAGAACACTTCCTAGCCCTGGGTCCAAAAGATATTCTATGTTTTCTTCTAAAAGCTTTGTAGTTTCATTTTTTATGTTTAAATTTGTGATTCATTTTGCACATGCTTTTATATATAGCTTAAGCTTTAAGTCAAGATTCATTTTTGTCTATGCATGTCCTGTTATTCCAAGATGATTTGTTGAAAAGATTCTCCTTCCTCCATTGAAATGATTTTGCATCTTTATAAACAATCAGTTGGTGCATTTGCATCGATCCATTTCTGGGTTACTTGTTCCATTGATCTATGTTTCTCTTCCTTTACCAGTACCACACTGTATTGATTACAGTGACCATATAGTAAGACTTTACATCAGATAGAGTGATTTTTCCTGCTCTTCTTTTTTGTAAATTTGTTTTCAAATAAGCTTCTCTGTCTGTGCTCAGTTAGTCATGACCAACTCTTTGTGACCCCGTGGATTGTAGCCTTCCAGGCTTTTCTGTCCATGGAATTTTCCCAGGCAAGTATACTGGAGTGAGTTGCTGTTTCCTGCTCCAGGGGTTCTTCCTGACCCAGGGATTGAACCTAAGTCTCTTGTGTCTTCTGCATTGACAGGCAGATTCTTTACCACTAGCGCCACCTGGGAAGGCTCAAGCTTGTTGTGATTATGGTGGCGGCCGCAAAACCCGGTACCTCCTCTTGCCAGTGTGTGGAACTGACTCTGACTGAGGCCAGGAGGAGGTGAGGTGATAGTGCTCTGTTGGGGTGAGGTTTTGAACATTCAGTTACGCCCAGGGTGGGAAGGAGAATTTTTAAGGAAATACAGATGCTCCTAATGTTAAACAGATACATGGCATCATTTAATATTATTTTTGTAGAAGATTTTCCTTTCATGATATCAATTCAAGACTATTATGTAGTGTTTAGAATGGTATTATCCTGCTTGAAAGCAAAGTAGTATATGGCTAAGTACTCAAGGACCTTTCTGTTGTTTTCATTTTATCCACTGTTGTCAGGGACTTGGTTTTAGGTTTCTATAGCAACCGCAGTCTGGACTACATAATGCCAACACTTTGTGTGCATGTGGTGTTAACTCTGATGCCTTCTACGCTACATGTGGCAGAGTTGCAGTTGCTATGGAGATCAACCTTTGACATGCTTGGTTGATAATGATGTTTCTCATATATGGATATTGCTGCTACGAGTTGACCAAGAGATGTGTAAGACTTTGCCAGTGATTTCTCTAGCTGAAAATATTGATCTCGGATTTTATTTAATTGTTTTAGTCTTTGTTGCCTTACATGGGCATTCTCTAGTTGTGGCGAGTGGGGATTATTCTTTGAAGTGCATGGGCTTGTTACGGAACACAGGCTTTAGGCATGTGGGCTTCAGTAGTTGCAGCACATGTGCTTGGTATTGCAGCTCATAAGCTTAGTAGTTGTGGCACATGGGCTAAGTTGCTCACTGTTATATGGAATCCTGGACGAGGGATCAACCTGTGTCCCCTGCATTGGCAGGCAAATTCCTATCCACTGCGCCACCAGGGAAGTCCTTCAGTCTCAAATTTTAAAACTCCTAAATTACGCATTTGCTCACAAACCTACTAAAGTATGTGTGTTTTATCTCATTTTTTAATGTATAAGCTTGCTACTTGGAAAATTGAGGGGAAATACAGTTTTAAAGAATACACTGTAAGTGATAGTCTATACTGTTTTTAAAACATTTCACAAAAAATCGAAGACTAAATATCTTACGTAGTTTTAGTAATATAATAAAATCAGTTGTTAATAGAAAATGAGGGAAGAACAATTTTTCTTACTGATTGCTCTTATTTAAATATGAGTCCTCAAGGTAATAGCTATAAGAAACTTTTTCTTGAAGTACAGTATCTCTAAAGAGATATTATTCCTTTGAAGTCCACAAATGAAAACCATTGAGGAAAAAGAGGAAGTGACTTTATTTTTTCTTTTCCTTTGACAGTATCAGTTCAACTAGACACAACTCTCAGTCTTAAATTTAAGACAAGTTGTCATTGAGTATTTTCATTTTCAGAATTCTTGAAAGAAATGTAGTTTTAGATAGGTAAACATTCCTGTTTTGGGTTAGGGAAACTTGTCAGTCATGAGCAGATATATAAAAACAGTGATTCTCAACCCTGGCCGCACAGTAGTTTGCAAGACTTTTAAAAGTATTGATGTTTGAGCCTAAAAAAGTTAAATGAGAATCTCTGGGAATGGGAAGAAAGCATGGCATTCATATTCTTTTTTTTTTTTTCTTAAAGCTGATTACTTGATATAGGCATACTCGTTTTATTGTTCTTTGCTTTATTGTACTTTCCAGATATCACAAATTGAAGGTTTATGGAAACCCTGTGTTGAGCAAGTCTTCTCAGCACCATTTTTCCAATAACATTTGTTTACTTTGCATCTCTGTGTCACATTTTGATAATTCTTGCAGTATTTCAAACTTTTTCATTATTATTTTTATGGTGATCTGTGATCAGTGAGCTATGATGTTGCTATTGCAAAAAGATTATGACTTGCTAAAGGATCAGGTGATGGTTAGCATTTTGTAGCAATAAAGTGCTGTTTAATTAAAGTATGTACATTGTTGTTTACACCTTATGCTGTTACACACTTGATAGACTAAGTATAGTGTAAACATAACTTTAACATAACTTTTATATATAGTGAGAAACCAAGAAATTTGTGTTACTTGCTTTATTGCAATATTCACTTTATTGTGATGGTTTGGAACTGAATCTGCAATATCTCCGAGGTGTGCCTATACTGATACGCAGCCAGAGTTAAGAACCACTGCAGCAGAGTAAGTTTTTCATCTGGAATCTTAATTTTAGCTAAATTTGTATATTAGAATGCATCAATAGAAGTAATTTGAACATTGCAGAAAGTTTAGAAAGGGCAACCTTACCATCTATTTTTTCTGTTGTTGTAACAGATTACCACAAATTTAGTGGCTTAAAATAACACAAGTTTATTATCTGACTTTTTGAAGGTTAGAAGTCAGAAATGAATCTCATGGGGATAAAATCAAGGTGTCAGCAGAACTGAATTCCTTCTGGAGACTAGGGCTAGTCCATTCCTTATCTTTTCCAACTTCTAGAGGCTGCCCATTTTCTTCAACTGTGGTTGTGGTCCATCATTCCAACCTGTGCCTCTGTTGTGATATCTCCTTTTCAGAGTCAGCTCTTCTGACTGCCTCTTCTAAGGACTCTTGTGATTATGTTGGGCCTATCCAGATAATCCAGGACAATCTCCTCATCTCAAAATCCTTAACTTAATCACATCTGCAGAGTTCTTGTTGCCAAGTAAAATAGCAGTCACAGGTTATAGACATTAGGACCTGGACATCTTTGGATGGTGGTCTTAGGGGGAGGGGTAGTTATTCAGTGTATCATACTAGCTTAACATGATTATCCCTTTGGTGTTTTCCTTCTTAGTTTTTAATATGCATATGTTTAATTTAAATGTGATCACCTTACATATAGTTTTCTAGCCTTTTCTACTTAGTTTATCATAATCATCACATAAAATGGCTACACAATATTCCATCTATGATTATACCATATTTTATATTGTACCTTTATTGTCGAGTTTTTGTTGTTTCAGATTTTTATTGCTGATATAGATGAAGCTGTGATAAATATTTTTGTTTATTAGATTCCATGATGTGGGAATACAGAACTAAAACATTTTTATACTGCCAAATTCAAAATGCCTAATTATATTTTTAAAGAGTTCTGATCAACTTATTACAAGAAATAATCACAATATATGAGAGCTGACTCACTGGAAAAGATCCTGATGCTGGGAAAGATTGAAGGCAGGAGGAGAAGAGGACGACAGAGGATGAGATGGTTGGATGAGATGGTTCATCATTGGCTTGATGAACATGAGTTTGAGCAAACTCCAGGAGACAGTGAGGGACAGGGAAGCCTGGTGTGCTGCAGTCTGTGGGGTTGCAAAGAGTTGGACATGACTTAACAACATGACTGTACAACAGTGTGAGAGTATGAATGTTGCTGTATTTTTGCCAATATTGGTTATTATAATTTTTAAAAAAGACTTTTTATTAGATATATAGAAAAATGTTGCCCTGATTTAATTTACTTGAACTTGTTTTTTATGTTTCTGTTTATTTGTTTATCTTTGTATGTCTTGTTCATTTATTTCTTATGGTCTGAGTTTCTTATTATTAATACTTTTGAGGTTTTTATACAGTGGATTTATTTTATGTATTCAGTTCAGTCACTCAGTCGTGTCCGACTCTTTGCGACCCCGTGAATCACAGCACGCCAGGCCTCCCTGTCCATCACCAACTCCTGGAGTTCACTCAAACTCATGTCCATCGAGTTGGTGATGCCATTCAGCCATCTCATTCTCTGTCGTCCCCTTCTCCTCCTGCCCCCAATCCCTCCCAGCATCAGAGTCTTTTGCAGTGAGTCAACTCTTCGCATGAGGTTACAAATGCTTTTTTTTTTTTTTGAAACTATGGCTCTTTATTTTCACAGGGACAGTTCAAAGGAAATATCAGTAGCTTTTAATGTGAAAAAAGAAAAAAAAGCACCACCCCTACACAAACACTCTCCTTGAGAACTCACATCTGTTATCAGAAGCCTGGTTAAAGGATTCACAGTTTAGAAAGGAAATACAATGCAGATTTCTCTAGACAGCAGTTATTAAAGAAGTTTGGGGGTAAGAATTTTAAAGTTAGCTTGGTGGGCTTATTTCCCAGGCTCAACGTGATTTGGAAGAGGTGTCACAGAGCTAGGTATAGGGTAATGGGACAGTGGTCACTGCCCAGAGCCTTAGAATGGATTTTACTGTCACACAATGCAGGCAACAGAGACTGAGATAACAAAAAATAATCAAGGCGCCAACCAACGTTTTTGGATCGCGCATTCATCATATAGGTCCAAAAGGTGTAGGCATAGGCCGTGTTGGGGTAGAGGTGCCGGAAACTGTCAGTGAGTGGCACAGCCTGCAGCAATTCCCCGAAGCCCTGCTGCTCTTGTGGAGTGAAGCCAGCATTCTTTTTATTTCCCTTTGGGTTGCGAAGGTCAATTTCTTAATGAGCCATGTTGAGGTCCCCACATAGCACAAGGGGCTTGCGGGATGCCAAACCCTTCAGGAATTTGCGAAAGGCTTCATCCCAGCGCTGGCGATACTCCAGGCGCACCAGACCTCGGCCTGCATTAGGCACATAGGCTGTCACCAGCACAAATGCATCATATTCAGCCACAATCACTCGGCCTTCCTGATCATGTTCTTCCTCACCATTACTGATGGGATAATCCAGACAGTTCTTGAAGTTCAACTGGTAGTTTGTTCTCTGAACATTTGGTCTCTTGGAGGCACAGGATGTCTGGGGCTTCTTCCTTTACCCAATCTAAACCTTTCTTAATCCATGCTCGAAGCCCATCCACGTTCCATGAGCAGATCTTGAGTGTGGCTGATTTGCCACTGGGTGAGGTTTTCTGATTTGGGGGGGTCTTCATAGAGAACTGCGCCCTCTCCTACTTCCTCTTTTTCGGTCTTTTTTGCTCCTGCCTTACTCTTCTTTACCTCTGGCTCAGTCTTGGGCTCTTCCACGTCTTCGACCACCGCTCCCTTTTTCCCACGTTTGGGCATCACTGTAATGTACGCCCTTCTGCACCAGTTCCACTTCGCCCACTGAAGCAGTATTTTGATCGCGTTGCCTGCTTCGGTCCCTGCCTGCCTCCTCCTTAACCCAGCACAAAGAATGGAGCACGCTCACAAATGCTTTTTTAAACACATTTTAAAATTTTAGATTTTCATATATGTGTTTCCTTTGTGATTTTTCTGTGCTTAAGTTTTTCTGTCTAGCAGAGAGGTTTGTGGTAAATATTCAGCCTTATTTTCTTTGACTTCTTTCATCATTTAGTCACTGCCCTCAGTGAATTGCCAGCAAGCTAAGAAGTTTGGAGACTCATGAGTCCAAACTTACTGTATGACTTACTGTATGAAAGCAAGTAGCAAGTTAATTTGGTTCCATTCACATAATTTATCAAAATTGGAGACAAAATTTTAAAAGGACTAGAGAAGAATCTAGCAATTTTAGGGCATTCCTAAGATGTTTATTGCCCTTCACTGAAAGGTTTACTCACCATGCCTGTCATGTTGTATTTTCATGCAGATAATTGAGAATTATAGTGAGCTATCTTAGTCCATGATAAACAGACAGAATGCACTTTAATTACATTCTAATTTATTATCTGGTGAAAGTACCTTGCTAACAAATCAACCCGGATATGACTTATTGGATAGCCTTTGCACTTAGAGGATAATCAGTCTGTAATCATAAACAACATGAACCGTTCATCTTCTAGATTGCTGTTATATTTATTACCCTCAAATGCCTATGCCCAGTTTCTTTCCTGTTTGTTTCCCATTTCATGGCTCATGTACCCCCACTCAGCCTACTGTAAGTTGGTGGAATCCTGTGCCTACAAATTCTTTTTCTTGAAATAAGGTTTAGGCCCATGCCTGGGAGGGAATTCTGTCACTTTACTATAGGGATAGAATGCATTCCCCCCAGTAACAGTAAATAGAATAAACTGTTACCATAATATACTAATATGTGATTTATTCCTTGCTGCCCTGCTGAAAACTAGCAATTCTGATTCTAGAATGAAATAAAAACTGTCCCCCCTAGAATAGGCATCGCATCCTTTAATATCCTCTATTACTGCCCACTAGTTTCAAAAAAGAGATATGCAGATTAAACTGAAACAGCTCCTGTTTCTTTTGAGACAGCCTTATGTAGGAAATTGGTATTAGGGAGTAGATTTTACCAAGTGAATGCATTTCTCTGATGCAGTACCTTCTTAAATTCTACCACTTAAGGCTGATGGCAGGATGAACAGCCAATGGCACCAGTTCCCAGAATAATTTAGAAGTTTGTTATTAGTTCCACAGAATAATTGAGAAGCATTACATTTCCTTGGTTGACCCAAATATATTTGAATACCCCCATGTTAGGGTGAACATTGGAGTGGACTAGAGTGTGGGGGTACAATACAGTGTAGAACAATCTGAAGAAAATTATAATCAGCCTCCTTGATGTAGTTACAATAGAGAGTTGTTAATTGCCTTTTTAAATTTCAGATACCCTTTTTTCTTTCTTTTCTACTTCTACCTTAATGATTTTAGTTGAATCTACTGATCCTGTTTGGTATCTTTAGCATCCAAAGAAAATAAGAATCCTAATTTGAGAGTATCCTCTTTTAATGAACAAGGATCTTATACCTAGAAGAGATCTCATCAGTGCTTTTTGCTTTATAACACAGTTAATGTGCCTATATCATGCAGCTGGTATATGGTGAGGGGATCTGGAACTCCTGCATGTTAGTGCTATGATCTTTTTGTTTCCATTCTTGGTCCAGATTTGTGCCGTAGGAAGCATTATTATGAACAAAGCTAGTGGAGGTGATGGAATTCCAGCTGAGCTACTTAAAATCCTAAAAGATGATGCTGTTAAAGTGATGTATTTATTATGCCAGCAAATTTGGAAAACTCAGCAGTGGCCACAGGATTGGAAAAGGTCAGTTTTCATTCCAATCTCAAAGAAGGGGAATGCCAAAGAAGGTTCAAACTGCTGCACAATTGCGCTCATTGCACATGCTAGCTCAAGATCCTGCAAGCTAGGCTTCAGCAGTACGTGAACCGAGAACTTCCAGATGTACAAACTGGGTTTAGAAAAGGCAGAGGAACCAGAGATCAAATTGCCAACATCCGTTGGATCATAGAAAAAACAAGGAAATTCCAGAAAAACGTTTACTTTTGTTTCATTGACCACACTAAAGCCTTTGACTATGTGGATCACAACAAACTGTGGAAAATTCTTAAAAGAGACGGGAATACCAGACCACCTTACCTGCCTCCTGAGAAATCTGTATGCAGGTCAAGAAGCAACATTTAGAACTGGACATGGAACAACAGACTGATTCCAAATTGGGAAAGGAGTATGTCCAGGCTGTTTATCATCACCTTGCTTATTTAACTTATATGCGGGGTGAAAGTGAAAGTCACTCAGTCGTGTCCAGCTCTTTGCGACCCCATGGGCTATACAGTGCATGGAATTCTCCAGGCCAGAATACTGGAGTGGGTAGCCGTTCCCTTCTCCAGGGGATCTTCCCAATGCAGGGATCGAACCCAGGTCTCCCACATTGCAGGCAGATTCTTTACCAGCTGAGCCACCAGGAAAGCCCTATGTGCAGAGTATGTCATGTACATAGTATGCTGAATGAAGCACAAGCTGGAATCAAGATTGCTGGGAGAAATATCAGTAGCCTCAGATATGCAGGTGACACCATCCTAATGGCAGAAATCAAAGAGGAACTAAAGAGCTTTTTGATGAAAGTGAAAGAGGAGAGTGAAAAAGCCAGCTTAAAACTCAACATTCAAAAAACTAAGATCATGGCATCCAGTCCCATTATTTCATGGCAAATGGATGGTGAAACAATGGAAAGGCTTTTTTTTCTTCATCTCCAAAATCATTGTGTATGGTGACTGCAGCCATGAAATTAAAAGACACTTGCTCCTTGGAAGAAAAGTTATGACAAACCTAGACAACGTATTAAAAAGTAGAGACATCACTTTGCTGACAAAGGTCCATATAGTCAAAGCTGTGGTTTTTCCAGTAGTCATGTATGGAAGTGAGATTTGGGCTATAAAGAAGAATGAATGCTTTTGAACTGTGGTGCTGGAAAAGACTCTTGAGAGCCCCTTGTACTGCAAGGAGATCAAATCAGTCAATCCTAAAGGAAATCAACCCTGAATATTCATTGGAAGGACTGATGCTGAAGCTGCTGCTCCAATCCTTTGGGCACCTGATGCAAAGAGCCGACTCATTGGAAAAGACCCTGATGCTGGGAAAGATTGAGGACAGGAGGAGAAGGGGTGACAGGATGAGAAGGAGAAGGGGTAGAAGGATGGCATCTCTGACTCAATGGAGATGAGTTTGAGCAAACTCCAGGAGATAGTGAAGGTCAGAGAAGCCTGGCATGCTCATTCTATGGGGTTGCTGAGTTGGATATGATTGAGCGACTAAATAAAAACAGTGTTCATGGGATTCTCAAGTCAGGAATACTGAAGTTGTTTGCCATTCCCTCCTCCACTGTCTGAATATTAGAAAAGAATTAAGAATAATTCTTACCCTAACTTCCTACCAGTATCCTTACTTTCCTACCAGGGAAGTCTGTATGCTTCTGTTAGGACTAACCAAAAGATTAAGCACAATTGGGATTTGGGGATGAAGTTGAAGGAGGGAGAGAGTGCAATCTTGAAAAGATGCAGAAGCAAGTATTTCTGAGCAGTTGGGGCTTGTTTGTTACATCTTATTTAAGGAGTCACCTATTTTATCCGAATCTCCAGCTGTGCTTTAGAATGTTAGCAGGGCCTAACTCCAAGCCAAGTCGTTCTGTAAAGTTATAGCTTAGTTTGGTTTGGAGAAAATTCGCTTCATGTTTACCATCCCCTTTTCTCTACAGCTGTTACTTTCTACTCTGTTTCCTGATACTTCTTTCTATTGGCAGTGTTTTCTGGACCCATGCATTCTTTGCATGAGTTATTCCACAGCCCTCTTCTAAAACTATGTTTGAACTCCATTTTAGGAATAATTATGTAGAGTTATATTCCAAATTTAGTGCATTTTGACTTCAGGAAGACCCTTTCAGGATCAAATTAGAACAAAATTGTTATATTTGGCCATAATGGAATAGAAGTCCCACTGTGGCTTCCAGCCTTATAGGTCTCCCCAAAATAGATCTTAGTAAGATCACTAAAGACTTCTGTATCAGTAAATCTAATGGATTTATTTAAAAATGTCTCTGTCCTAATTGTTGACAGAGGCTTTTTTTTTTTCCTTGAAAAACATTCTTTACTTGATTTTATTCTTTGTGCCACTCCTTCCCCCGTGGCAGGCTTACCCGGGTGATTAGATGTTTCTGTGCCCTCTTAACCACCCTGTTCTCTCTCCAGTTTGTCCCTTCCGTATCCTTCAGTTACTGCAAACTGCATTAGTCCAATCTGTTCACCTGGGCTCCTTCCAATCTACTCCCCATATTCCTGAAAAACTCAAAAGTAGATGTCAGCATAAACATACCGTGTTCTCAAATAGGAAATCTCAGCATCATAAAGCACTGATTCTCCCGTGTGTGTGTGTTAGTCACTCAATCGTATCTGACTCTTTGCCACCTCATGGACTGTAGCTGGTGGCATTCTCCAAGCAAGAATACTAGAATGGATTGCCATTTCCTCCTCCAGGGAATCTCCCTGACCCAGGGATTGAACCCCGGTCCCCTGCAGTGCAGGTAGGTTCTTTCACATCTGAGCCACCAGGGAAGCCGATTCTCCCATGCTAATTTACAAATTAAAGTGGTTTCAATGAAAATACTTGAAACACTAATCATAAAGTGCATACTGAACCCTGAATAACATTGAAGAAGAAGAGCAATGAAGAGAGGATTAGCCCTTCTAGATATTAAGACATACTATGAAGTTTCAGTTAGATCAATGTTATACTGGTGCACGAATTGACAAACTAATAGAGCAGAATTGAAAATTCAGGAATAAATTAGAAAATATAGTAACTTAGGATATGGTAAAAGCAGTATTTTATTTGAGTGGGAGTAAGGATGAACTCTAATAACTGGTGTTGGTATAACTGTGTAGCCATCTGGAAAGAGAATGTGTTAGGTCAATACTTGACATTATATATTTGGATAAACTCCAAATTGGTCAGAGATTTAAACATAAAATGTGAAATGATGGGAGAATTTAATTATAACTTTAGAGTTATAAAGCTTTTCTAAAATTATGACTCAAATCCTAAACTCAAAGTGTTGGTTTTATTTTACTTTATTATTTTTTTTAATTTATTTTATTGGAGGCAAATTACCTTACATTAATATATTGGTTGGTATTGCCATACATTGACACGAATCCGCCCCGGGTGTACATGTGTTCCCTTTCTTGAACCCCCCTCCCACCTCTCTTCCCCATATCCTCCCTCCAGGTCATCCCCGTGCACCAGCCCCAAGCATCCTGTATCATGCGTCGAACCTGGACTGGTGATTCATTTCACATATGATAATATACATGCTACAATGCCGTTCTCCCCAATCATCCCACCTTCACCCTCTCCCACAGAGTCCCAAAGACTGTTCTATATACCTATGTCTCTTTTTCAGTCTTGTATACAGGGTTAAGGTTACCATCTTTCTAAATTCCATATATATGTGTTAGTATACTGTATTGATGTTTTTCTTTCTGGCTTACTTCACTGTGTATAATAGGCTCCAGTTTTATCCAACTCATTAAAACTGATTCAAATGCATTGTTTTTGATGGCTGAAAAGTACTCCATTGTGTATATGTACCAAAGCTTTCTTATCCATTCATCTGCAGATGGACATCTAGGTTGCTTCCATGTCCTGGCTATTATAAACAGTGCTGCAATGAACATTGGAGTACATGTGTCTCTTTCAATTCTGGTTTCCTCGGTGTATATGCCCAGGAGTGTGACTGCTGGATCATATAGCAGTTCTATTTCCAGTTTTTTGAGGAATCTCCATACTGTTCTCCATAGTGGCTGTACTAGTTTGCATTCCCACCAACAGTGTAAGAGGGTTCCCTTCTCTCCACACCCTCTCCAGCATTTATTGCATGTAGACTTTTGGATAGCAGCCATTCTGACTGGTGTGAAATGGTATCTCATTGTGGTTTTGATTTGCATTTCTCTGATTATGAGGGATGTTGAGCATTTTTTCATGTGTTTGTTAGCCATCTTTATGTCTTCTTTGGAGAAATGTCTGTTTAGTTCTTTGGCCTATTTTTTGATTGGGTCATTTATTTTTCTGGAATTGAGCTGCAGGAGTTGCTTGTATATTTTGGAGATTAATCCTTTATCAGTTGCTTCATTTGCTATTATTTTCTCCCATTCTGAAGGCTGTCTTTTCACCTTGCTTATAGTTTCCTTTGCTGTGCAGAAGCTTTTGATTTTAATTAGGTCCCATTTGTTTATTTTTGCTTTTATTTCCAATATTCTGGGAGGTGGGTCTTGGAGGATCCTGCTGTGATTTATGTCGGAGAGTGTTTTGCCTACATTCTCCTCTAGGAGTTTTATAGAATCTGATCTTACATTTAGCTCTCTAATCCATTTTGAGTTTATTTTGGTGTATGGTGTTAGGAAGTATTCTAGTTTCATTCTTTTACAGGTGGCTGACCAGTTTTCCCAGCACCACTTGTTAAAGAGACTGTCTTTTGTCCATTTTATATTCTTGCCTCCTTTGTCGAAGATAAGGTATCCATAGGTGCATGGATTTATCTCTGGGCTCTCTATTTTGTTCCATTGATCTATATTTCTGTCTTTATGCCAGTACCATACTGTCTTGATGACTGTGGCTTTGTAGTAGAGCCTGAAGTCCGGCAGGTTAATTCCCCCAGTTCCATTCTTCTTCTTCAAGATTGCTTTCGCTATTCGAGGTGTTTTGTATTTCCATACAAATTGTGAGATTATTTGTTCTAGTTCTGTGAAAAATATTGTTGGTAGCTTGATAGGGATTGCATTGAATGTATAAATTACTTTGGGTAGTATACTCATTTTCACAATATTTATTCTTCCAATCCACGAACACGGTATATTTCTCCATCTATTAGTGTCCTCTTTGATTACTTTCACTAGTGTTTTATAGTTTTCTATGTACAAGTCTTTTGTTTCCTTAGGTAGATATATTCCTAAGTATTTAATTCTTTTCGTTGCAACAGTGAATGGAATAGTTTCCTTAATTTCTCTTTCTATTTTCTCATTATTAGTGTATAGGAATGCAAGGGATTTCTGTGTGTTGATTTTATATCCTGCAACTTTACTGTATTCATTGATTAGCTCTAGTAGTTTTCTGGTAGAGTCTTTAGGGTTTTCTGTGTAGAGGATCATGTCATCAGCGAATAATGAAAGTTTTACTTCTTCTTTTCCAATTTGTATTCCTTTTATGTCTTTTTCTGCTCTGATTGCTGTAGCCAAAACTTCCAGAACTCTGTTGAATAGTAGTGGTGAGAGTGGGCACCCTTGTCTTGTTCCTGACTTTAGGGGAAATGCTTTCAGTTTTTCACCATTGAGGATAATGTTTGCTGTGGGTTTGTCATATATAGCTTTTATTATGTTGAGGTATGTCCCTTCTATTCCCACTTTCTGGAGGGTTTTTATCATAAATGGATGTTGTATTTTGTCAAAGGCTTTCTCTGCATCTATTGAGATAATCATATGATTTTTATTTTTCAGTTTGTTAATGTGTATTACGTTGATTGATTTGTGGATATTGAAGAATCCTTGCATTCCTGGGATAAAGCCCACTTGGTCATGATGTATGATCTTCTTAATGTGTTGTTGGATTCTGATTGCTAGAATTTTGTTAAGGATTTTTGCATCTATGTTCATCAGTGATATTGGCCTGTAGTTTTCTTTTTTTGTGGGATCTTTACCAAGTTTTGGGATTAGGGTGATGGTGGCCTCATAGAATGAGTTTGGAAGTTTCCCTTCCTCAGCAATTTTCTGGAAGAGTTTGAGTAGAATAGGTGTTAGCTCTTCTCTAAATTTTTGGTAGAATTCAGCTGTGAAGCCGTCTGGACCTGGGCTTTTGTTTGCTGGAAGATTTCTGATTATTTCCTCTAGTTCCGTGCTTGTGATGCGTCTGTTCAGATTTTCTATTTCTTCCTGGTTCAGTTTTGGCAAGGTGTACTTTTCTAGGAATTTGTCCATTTCTTCCAAGTTATTCATTTTATTGCCATATAATTGCTGATTGTATTCTCGAGTAATCCTTTGTATTTCTGTGTTGTCGGTTGTGATCTCTCCATTTTCATTTCTAATTTTATTGATTTGTTTCTTCTCCCTTTGTTTCTTGATGAGTCTGGCTAGTGGTTTATCAATTTTATTTACCTTCTCAAAGAATTTTGGCTTTGTTGATTTTTGCTATGGTCTCTTTTGTTTCTTTTGCATTTATCTCTGCCCTAATTTTTAGGATTTCTTTCCTTCTACTAACCCTGGGGTTCTTAATTTCTTCCTTTTCTAGTTTCTTTAGATGTAGAGTTAGGTTATTTAGTTGACTTTTTTCTTGTTTCTGGAGGTGTGCCTGTATTGCTATGAACTTCCCCCTTAGCGCTGCTTTTACAGTGTCCCAGAGGTTTGGGGTTGTTGTGTTTTCATTTTCATTCATTTCTATGCATATTTTGATTTCTCTTTTGATTTCTTCTATGATTTGTTCATTATTCAGCAGCATGTTGTTCAGCCTCCATATGTTGGCATTTTTAATAGTTTTTCTCCTGTAATTGAGATCTAATCTTACTGCATTGTGGTCAGAAAAGATGCTTGGAATGATTTCAATTTTTTTGAATTTACCAAGGCTAGATTTATGGCCCAAGATGTGATCTATCCTGGAAAAGGTTCCGTGTGCGCTTGAGAAAAAGGTGAAATTCATTGTTTTGGGGTGAAATGTCCTATAGAGATCTATTAGGTCTAACTGGTCTATTGTATCATTTAAAGTTTGTGTTTCCTTGTTAATTTTCTGTTTAGTTGATCTATCCATAGATGTAAGTGGGGTATTAAAGTCTCCCACTATTATTGTGTTATTGTTAATTTCCCCTTTCATACTTGTTAGTAATTGTCTTACATATTGCCATGCTCCTGTGTTGGGTGCATAAATATTTATAATTGTTATATCTTCTTCTTGGATTGATCCTTTGATCATTATGTAGTTTCCTTCTTTGTCTCTTTTCACAGCCTTTGTTTTAAAATCTATTTTATCTGATATGAGTATTGCTACTCCTGCTTTCTTTTGGTCTCTATTTGCGTGGAATATCTTTTTCCAGCCCTTCACTTTCAGTCTGTATGTGTCCCTCGTTTTGAGGTGGGTCTCTTGTAGACAACATATATGGGGGTCTTGTTTTTGTATCCATTCAGCCAGCCTTTGTCTTTTGGTTGGGGCATTCAACCCATTTACGTTTAAGGTGATTATTGATAAGTATGATCCCGTTGCCATTTTCATTATTGTTTTGGGTTCAAGTTTATATACCCTTTCTGTGTTTCCTGTCTAGAGAAGATCCTTTAGTATTTGTTGGAGAGCTGGTTTGGTGATGCTGAATTCTCTCAGCTTTTGTTTGTCTGTAAAGCTTTTGATTTCTCCTTCATATTTGAATGAGATCCTTGCTGGGTATAGTAATCTGGGCTGTAGGATACTTTCTTTCATCACTTTAAGTATGTCTTGCCATTCCCTCCTGGCCTGAAGAGTTTCTGCTGAAAGATCACCTGTTATCGTTATGGGGATCCCCTTGTGTGTTATTTGTTGTTTTCCCCTTGCTGCTTAAAATATTTGTTCTTTGTGTTTGATCTTTGTTAATTTGATTAATATGTGCCTTGGAGTATTTCGCCTTGGGTTTATCCTGTTAGGGACTCTCTGTGTTTCTTGGACTTGGGTGATTATTTCCTTCCCCATTTTAGGGAAATTTTCAACTATTATCTCCTCAAGTATTCTCTCATGGTCTTTCTTTTTGTCTTCTTCTGGGACTCCTATGATTTGAATGTTGGGGCATTTAATATTGTCCCATATGTCTCTAATATTGTCCTCATTTCTTTTAATTCTTTTTTCTTTTTCCGTCTCTGTTTCATTTATTTCTACAATTCTATCTTCTAGCTCGCTTATCCTGTCTTCTGTCTCCGTTATTCTGTTTGTTCCCTCCAGAGTGTTTCTGATCTCATCTGTTGCATTATTCATTGTAAATTGACTCTTTTTTATTTCCTCTAACTCCTTATTAAACTTTTCTTGCATCTTCTCAATCCTTTTCTCCAGTTTATTTAAATGTAACTCCATTTTGCTTTCCAGATTTTGAATCATTTTCACAATTAAAATTCGAAATTCTTTATCGGGTAGGTTCCCTATATCTTCCTCTTTTATTTGTGTTGGTGGGCATTTATCCTGTTCCTTTACTTGCTGGGTATTTCTCTGCCTCTTCATCTTGCTTATATTGCTTTGTTCGGGGTGGCCTTTCCGTCTTCTGGCAGTTTGTGGAGTTCTCTTTATTATGTAGTTACCTCGTTGTGTGTGGGGTTGGATGGGTGACTTGTCAAGGTTCCCTGGTTAGGGAAGCTTGTGTCGATGTTCTGGTGGGTGGAGCTGGATTTCTTCTCTCTGGAGTGCAATGAAGTGTCCAGTAATGAGTTTGAGATGTCAGTGGGTTTGGAGTGGCTTTGGGCAGCCTGTATATTGAAGCTCAGTGCTATTCTCCTGTGTTGCTGGATAGTTTGCGTAGTATGTCTTTCACTGAAACTTGTTGACCCTTGGGTGGTGCCTGGTTTCAGTGTATGTATGGAGGCATTTGACGAGTACCTATCAATTAATGTTCTCTGGAACAGGAGATCTCTGGTGTTCTCAGGATTTGGACTTAAGCCTCTGCCTCTGTTTTTCAGTATTATTCTTGCAGTAAGGCTCAAGGCTTCTCCCTCTGTTATTTCCAAGGCAGTTCCTTCTGTTGAAAAAGCTCTTCTGTTTTCTGGTCTCCTCAGTGTCTAATTCCCATCCTGACACCAGGATGCGGTGGTGGACACTTTTTTTTTTTTCCCCAGCTCACCTGTTCAGTCCTGCTGTGGGGAGGGAGGAATGCAGCTAACAAATATCCCTGGCATCTGTGGGGAGTGCTCGCGGTGTCTCGGCTACACTGGGAATGCTCCCACTCGAGGCGTGTGTGCTTTCCCTGTTTATGCTGCTTAGGCTCTAGGTTGCTCTCCTGGGAGCTGTCCGCACCTGGCGCTGGGTTGCATGCACTTCCCAGGTCTGAGCGGCTCAGGTTCAGGTCCTCGGGTACTCCACAAAGGCGCAGACTTGGCTGGGCTTCGTTTTGTGCCTTCCCTGGTTGGAGCAGCTCAGGTGACCAGGCGTTTGGCGAACGTGGTTGCTGCGACTTATCGCCTTCCCGGTCCCTGCCGCTCAGTTTTCTGGGAGTACAACCGGCGCACTTTCTCAGGTGGATATTGACCGGCCCAAACCCAAGAAGTCCTGGGCAGCAAGGAAGCTTGCCTGCAGCTTGGCACGGGAAGCCTCTCTGGGGCCACGGCTGCCCCTGCCCTGGCGCTGGCTGCCCTCCCCGCCCGCGTCGGCGGGGGCTGGGGGATGGGCCGCCTGCTGCCAGCTGGCTCTGCTCAGCGCCCGGTTCTGTGGGCAGGGCCGGCGGGGTCCTGGGTAGGGGCTTTTCGCAGGCTTTTCCTAGCCTTTTCACCTTTTAGCTGCAGCTTCTGCTTTGCTATTTTAAGTTCCCGCCCTCAGTTTGCCCTGGGGCGTTCAAGCACCGCGCGCTGCGCCTGCCCAGCCCCCGCCTGCTAGTGGGGGGTGCGGGCATCTGCGCCGCTTCTCGGCTGAGAGTTTCCTCTGGGCACTTAGTCTGTGAGTTTTAATTATTTATGTCTTTTGTCTCCCAGTTATGCGGCCCTCTGAGGTTCCACTCGCCAGTGTTTCTAGGTGTTTGGAAACTTCTCTCTTTTTTTTTTTTAAGCCTCCCTTCCTGGGACAGAGCTTTATCCCTCCCTCTTCTGTCTCTCTTTTTATCTTTTATACTATTTCCTACCTCCTTTCGATGACTATGGGCTGCTTTTCTGAGTGCCTGATGTCCTCTGCCGGTATTCAGAAGTTGTTTTGTGGGATTTACTCAGCATTTAAATGTTCTTTTACTGACTTTGTGGGGGAGAAAGTGGTCACCCCGTCCTATTCCTCCGCCATCTTCCCAAAGTGTTGGTTTTAAAAGATCTACATGACCAAAGTCCATGAGTAAAGTCAGAAGAGAAATGCAAGATTCATTGCAACCCCTGTTAAAATTCCAATGACAGTTTTCATGGAAATAGAATAAACAATCCTAAAGTTTATGTAGAACCTTAAAAGACCCCCACATAGTCAAGCAATCTTGAGAAAGAATAACCAGTCTGGGGCTATCAGTTCCTGATTTCTAAACTAAATTACAAAGCTGTAGTAATCAACACACTTTGGCACTGACCTAAAAACAAGCACATCAAGGAATGGAACAAAGTAGAGACCCTAGAAATAAAACCATATATACAAGGTCAATTAATTTATAATAGAGGAGCCAAGAATATACAGTGGGGGAAGATGCCAAGAATATACAATGGGATTAAAGTTTCTTTTAATAAATGTATTTGAAAGTTCCTCAGAGAGTAGATATTTTTCTTTTCTGTAGATTTTTTTTCTTTATTTAAAAATGCATAAAGATACCCACAAATCGAATAATGCTCTCTGCCTATTTTTCTAATAACTTTAGTGGTTTTTGTTCCTCTGAAGATGGAGATTTGTAAGTAGCAGGGTCCTGGATGGCCTCTTTCTTCTGCCCTAACCACACAGCATGCTTTCCCTTGTTCTTTTTGCTTTGGCTACATTGGCCTTTATACTCTACCTCAAACTCATTGTGTTTCCTTCCATCACAGGGCATTTTCTCATGCTCTTACCCCTGCCAGGAGACCTTGCCTAGATGAAACATGTTTAGCCTTTGATCTCAACAGTGCGTTAACTTCCACAGAGATGCCTTCTTGGATAAGATTAGATTTGCCTTTTCCCTGAATTAGTAGTGCCTTACCCAACTCCTGCTATGGTAATAAATGCAGTTGTACATTCCTTGTTGGTGTTGTTAATGTCTGTCTCTCCCATTAGAAAAGAAGCCTCATGACGGTAGGGACTGTGTTTACTTTCATCAGAGATGATAAAAGGGAACCTACTTCATATTATCGTGAGGATTAAATGATACATGCGATATGCTTAGCATGGTACCTAGCATAGAAGCATGTAATGCTACTGGATCCTACTATTTTGTTTTTAGTAGAAGGAAATGGTACCATTTGTGGATAAATTAACTGGATAAAGTTTAAGGAAGAATTCTGACTCTTCTTGGCCAGAGAAGGGATTACCTTTGGAGGGTAGTAGCTAGTCTTGTTTGTAAAGTAATTAGCTTCCAATTAAAATAAATTAGTTAATTAAAAAATAAAAACAAAAAAGAAATTAGCTTTTATTTCTCCACTATTCTTGTTTCCTGTATCTGTCAAACTGCAAGAAAGCAGCTTTTTTTCCAAAGTATTTTCCCCTTTTCCAGTTGCATTTCTCCCTTCCTTTATCTTTCACAAGTAGGAAGTAGTTTCAAAAAAAATTCACAAAATAGAATTTTTCACTTGAAATCTGGAAGTTGCACGTACACTTGCAGTTCTGTATTTGTCATATCAACCACAGTTGCAAAAATCAGGTAGAATTCAAGATAGTGGGGTCAAAAATGATACAGCAGATACTTCATGTTGTGCCATAGGGGGACAGGTTTATTGTAAATCACTGGGATCATAGTCCCTATTGTGTAATTTATAGTGGCTTTAAAGAGTTTTAAAACTTTTGTTCTAGCTGCTTAATATTTTCTTCCAGTTTTCTCCACTTAGCATAGCCCTGATCTCGGTTCCTGACATTGTGAAAGTTGAATGATTATCTGAGGTGCCAAGTTTTTACTTTTCATATATTAAGTATGTAAATTTTCTTTTTGGTTCACTCCCTTGGTTTCTTTATGTTCCTTGAATGTTGCTTGCCACCTTGCTCTCAGGGAATTGAAGTCCTTATGCAAAATGAGATATGGCATAACTAGAAAGTATTGTTTCCTGCCATTTTCCTTCATGGTTTGGAGAAGGATATGCATGGAGCAAAAAGCACAGATTTGGGGTCTGTAGGCTCCTTGCGGTCTCAGGTCTGTTTTGCTTAGATTTTAGAGTAAGTTGAAAAATCTGAATTTGCAACCTCTTTTAAAAATTCAGAAAGTATGGGAAAAGTGGGCTAGCATTATCACTTGGCAGCAATTGACAGTGCTCTGTTGGTATGACAGAAACACTCCAGGCTGCTGTAGCTTTCTTCATCTTCCTGCTTCTCCCCAAATTCATGCCGATGCTTCATTAATTTACATTTCTTGCCTGGCTTCTGGCTTCTTTAGGCTTTTCAGATGTGACCCCAGGCACAGTGAGGTAGGACACTATTAGGTTAAGAGCAAGAGAGGCTTAAATCAAAGATCTGCTGAGTTGGTTCAGTTATATAGTCTCAGAGGTCTTCCATCCCTGTGGCATCCTGATCAAGGAAGTTCTTGGTCCCTCCCTGGTAAATGAGATTAAAAAAAAAAATGATAATGGATATCTTGTAGAAATAAGTTTAGGATGATTAAATAACCATTGAATAAGAACAGTCAGGATTGGTTTTACTGCCAGGACTGTTTTCTGGAGCTGCCTGTAATTCCTATATATTTTTCAGAATATGTACCTGTTGATGAAAATATTTGAGTTAACTAATTTTTTCAAGAAATGTTTTTAGGGGAAATAACTCTTAACTAACAAGGTGATAAGTTAGTGAGTAGCCTAGAAAACCAAAAATCCCTCATACCTCCAAAATTCTAATTTTTTATTCCATTTTTTTCCATTGTGGTAAAATATACATAACATAAAATTTACCATTTTAGCCATTTTAATGTATATACTTCACTGATGCTAAGTATAATCACATTGGTGTACAGTCATCGCCACTATCCACTTCTAGAAATTTTTCATAATTCTGACAGAAACTCTGTACTTATTAAACAATAACTCCTCACTCCCATTCTCCTCATGCCTGGTAAACTGTATTCTCCTTTCTGTCTCTGAATTTGCCCATTCTGAGTACCTCATGTAAGTGGAATTATACAATATTTGTCTTTTTCTGTCTGGCTTACTTTGCTGAGCAGTTTTCAAGGTTCATCCATGTTGTAGCATGTATCAGAATTTCAGTTTTTTTGTAAATGAGTAATATTCTATAGAAATAAGTTTATGGATATACCAAATAAGTTTATGAATATTCCAAATTTTGTTTATTCATTTATCTATTGATGGATCAAAACTCTAATCTTTTGACTGCACTGCACCTTCCTTAGTGGCTAAGTTGTAGGGTAGATTATTTCTGTTCTTCATCCTCACTGGCTTCTTAGGTTTCTTTCTCTCAAATTGCCCCAGGAAGCTTGCACATCAGCATAACTTTTGGTCATTGTGACCCCAAAGCAATTGTGCTCCCTTTGGCTATTAGTGAAGCTGTTGTATTATGTATATTCTGACCT
The DNA here is from genome assembly GCF_049115385.1 of Moschus berezovskii. Lineage (NCBI taxonomy): Eukaryota > Metazoa > Chordata > Mammalia > Artiodactyla > Moschidae > Moschus > Moschus berezovskii. The sequence continues at coordinate 48,293,734 of NC_142469.1, forward strand.
TATCCTAACCCACTGTTTTGCTTAATTCTAGGAATATAGTAATTTCTGACTTGGTTCTATATGACTGTGGGCTCTTTTCCTGTGAATTACACCTTCTTCCTGCAATTAGTTAGATATCTAGAAGGTTTAGCTTTCTGGTCTCAACTGTGTACATTCACTAACTGTGTGAGTTTAAGCTACATTATTCTTAATTATGAAATGAAGGGTTTTAGAGTAGATATTTCATATTTCTTCTCAATTATATGTTGTCATTCAAAACGTGCTACTTGCTTTCAGCCTGGTGGTAAAAGTAAAAATTGATGGAAATCCATTTAGGTGTCTGTTAAGTAAGAACTGTACATGGAACAACAGACTGTTTCCAAATAGGAAAAGGAGTACGTCAAGGTTGTATATTGTCACCCTGCTTATTTAACTTATATGCAGAGTACATCAAGAGGAACGCTGGGCTGGAAGAAGCACAAGCTGGAATCAAGATTGCTGGGAGAAACCACCCTTATGGCAGAAAGTGAAGAGGAACTCAAAAGCCTCTTGATGAAAGTGAAAGAGGAGAGTGAAAAGGTTGGCTTGAAGCTCAACATTCAGAAAACAAAGATCATGGCATCTGGTCCCATCACTTCATGGGAAATCGATGGGGTAACAGTGGAAACAGTGTCAGACTTTATTTTTGGGGGCTCCAAAATCACTGCGGATGCTGATTGCAGCCATGAAATTAAAAGACACTTACTCCTTGAAAGGAAAGTTATGACCAACCTAGATAGCATATTAAAAAGCAGAGACATTCCTTTGCCAACCAAGGTCCGTCTAGTCCAGGCTATGGTTTTTCCAGTGGTCATGTATGGATGTGAGAGTTGGACTGTGAAGAAAGCTGAGCGCCGAAGAATGGATGCTTTTGAACTGTAGTGTTGGAGAAGACTCTTGAGAGTCCCTTGGACTGCAAGGAGATCCAACCAGTCCATTCTAAAGGAGATCAATCCTGGGTGTTCATTGGAAGGACTGATGCTAAAGCTGAAACTCCAATACTTTGGCCACCTCATGCGACGAGTTGACTCACTGGAAAAGACTCTGATGCTGGGAAGGATTTGGGGCAGGAGGAGAAGGGGACGACAGAGAATGAGATGGCTGGATGGCATCACTGACTCAATTCGATGGACATGAGTTTGAGTGAACTCCGGGAATTGGTGATGAACAGGGAGGCCTGGCATGCTGTGATTCATGGGGTCGCAAAGAGTCGGACATGACTGAGCGAATGAACTGAAGTGAACTGAAGTAAGATTAATCAGAAAGTACTTGGTAAAGGTGATTTTACCATGATTAAGACTGACTGTAAAAAGAAAGTTTAAGACTGTAAAAAGATTTCCATGCAAAGCTGTTAGAAAAGCTTAAGAATTAAGTAAGGAACATAATTCCTTATTGAGTAAATAGGTGGGGCTGTCTAGTATGTCAGAAGGGAATGAGTTTAAGAATAGTTAACTGAGTCTAAAGGCAGGAGGGGCTTCCCTGGTAGCTCAGACAGTAAAGCCTCTGCCTACAATGCTGGAGACCTGGGTGCAGACAACAGTATCTTTTTTGAACATTTTGAAAAACCAACTGATAATGCCTGTTTTTCGCAATTGGGCTTCCCCAGTGGCTCAGTGGTAAAGAATTTACCTGCAGTGCAGGAGCCACAGGAGACGCAGGTTCAATCCCTGGGTTGGGGAGATCCCCTGGAGGAGGAAATGGCAACCCACTCCAGTATTGCCTGGAAAATCCCATAGACAGAGGAGCCTGGCCGGTTACAGTCCACAGGGTGGCAAAGAGTTGGACACGACTAAAGTGACTTCGTACATTGGACCATAGTGAAAAAACTTGCTATTATGTCTACTTCTGTGAGGATTTATTCATAACATAGAACTGGAATTTGGACAATTTCAGTACATTTCTAACTCTTTGATACTGCCCCAAAAGTTACTAACTTTTATTACTTTTGTTTGGGCCTTTCTTTGAGATGAATTCCTGACTTGATATACATGATGATATTAGAGAAGCAAGGGGACAGTCAAAAGCAGATCCTAATAAACTGATAATGTTATTATAGATGAGTAGTTTGCAGATTTTCAGATCTCCTGGATCAGTAAATTTTTAAAACCAACCAAATAACTTGGTAATCTATAGTATTGTCAACTTTCCAATTCACGAAAAAAATTTTTTAAAATACTATCTAATATCACAATTTCACAAAAGAAAAAAGATTTTAACAATAAAATATAGGAATTATCTTAGAATTAAGGACAGATTTTAAAATAGAACATCACATTATATACTGTTTTTTTATGCACCACAGTGGACTTTTGGTTATGAATCATTGTTTGGGAATTACTGACATAGATGTTTCTGAAATTTAGAGGAAAAGAAAATCATAATTGCCTGGATTGACCAAAGGTGGAAAGGATGGTACCAGTGAAAGAGCAATGTTTGGAAAAGGAAGTTGCCAGGGAGTGAAGAAGAAAGATACATTGGTTTTAGATACACTGAATATCCAGGTTGAAGTTCAGCAAGCAGTTAAACAGATTAGACGTAGAGATAAAGATTTAGATATTTTCAATCTTGAGATGTTAGTAACAACCATGGCTTTACAGGTGAAGAACCTGCCTGCCAGTGCAGAAGAGGTAAGAGACATGGGTTCGATCCCTGGTTCAGCAAGATCCTCTGGAGGAGGGCATAGCAACCCACTCCAGTATCCTTGCCTGGAGAATCCCATTGGCAGAGGAGCTGGCAAGCTACAGTCCCTATCGTCGCACAGGGTCAGATTCGACTGAAGTGACTTAGCACAGACACTTGCTAAGTGTTGGGGCAGTGTCAGAGGCTGGAGTTAGCCTGGTATAACTGAGCAAAATCTAGATATGGTCATTTTTCACTCTCAGATTTAACCTAGTAAATCCAGCCCAAGTTAACTTAAAATTGTATTTAGTAAGAAAATACCTGAACTTTTTTCTGTTGAGAATTTTCAAGATGAACATGGAAGTAAAAATCAAGAGAAATACTCAACGACTTGTGTAGTTCCCTGTCTTCACCCCTCTATCCCTGCCTTTGAATGTGATTTTCAACACTTAAGTATTTTACTGTTTTTTTCCTTTGGTTTTGTTATGTTGTTTACTATTACTTTTTACTGCTGCAGGTAGTAGGTGACCATTTATGTACTATAGGCTAAGTAGAAATAGAGAAAAGTTCTATTAGATACGTTTCAGGTGAAGGAAAATCATTGGGCTGAATTTTCAGATTATTTTTAATAAGGGTAGATTCTAGGGTTAATATTGATTTAAAAATTCACACTTTTTAGCTGAGTTATCCTTTCTTTTAAAGAAACTTACTTGAAAAGTGGCTAAATTGCTTTCAATAAATTAATTATTAATGTGCCTGACAAAAGAGGAATGTCTAGATTCTTTTTCACCAAATGTTAAATTCTGGGTGTGTTAGGTTGTAGAATGGTTTTTACTGCCTGTTGTTTTTGTACTTGTTTGAATTTTAAAATAATGAGCATGTATCTTTTCTCTCCCCAAACAAACAGAGCTGTTAAAAAAAAATGTGCCTAGCACATAAGGAACGTAAATATTTATTGACTAAATGAATAAATAAAATGGATTCTATGGGAAAATTAAGGGTAATATTTATTGTGTTACTATTATTTTAGATTCAGGTATAATGCACACTGGCATATTGGATATACTGGAAAGTAATTTTGTCTATAATTCTAGTTTGTTATGCACCTCCCTGGAGAAGCCAGTAGCAACCCACTCCACTGCTCTTGCCTGGAAAATCCCATGGACAGAGGAGCCTGGTAGGCTGCAGTCCATAGGGTCTTTAAGAGTTGGACACACTGAGCGACTTCACTTTCACTTTTCACTTTCATGCATTGGAGAAGGAAATGGCAACCCACTCCAGTGTTCTTTCCTGGAGGATCCTGGGGATGGGGGAGCCTGGTGGGCTGCTGTCTATGGGGTCGCAGAGTTGGACATGACTGAAGCGACTTAGCAGCAGCAGCAGCAGTGTACTTAGAAATACCTGTAACTCCCTTAAACACCTACCCTCTTCATACAGCTATTGAAGGGAGAAGAGCATCAAGAAAAATGTTTGCTTTCAAATGATTTCTATACTCTCTCTGTAATTTATTCCCCCCCGCCCCCCCGCTGCCAAATAGAAGGTATTTCTGGCAGCAAGAACTCTCTAAGGAGATTGTTAGTCTTAGTTCAGCAGACAGAGTTGTTTTAATACAAAAAGTTAATTAAAACATCCAGCCTGTTTGCTACCAGCCGAGGAGAGAAGATGGGTTGTCAGTTTTCAGTATCTTCTTTTACTCCCGTTTATCCTTGTAAGTGATCTTCTTAAACTCTACCAATTTGTTTGTTTCTTATCTCTCTTGAGATACAGTAGTGTTGTGGACTCCCCAGTTCATCACTGGTCTTGTGAGTAATGGGATTTCTTTTCCAGTTGCCATGTTCTTATCTCTTCTGCAAGAATAAAATATTTTAGCCCTAAATATAAAACCTGAACAGAAAGGAAGTTCTAAATTTCATTACAAATTATCTTTTCTTCTGTATCCCCAATACCCCCTCCCTAAATCAGTTCAGGGAGCCTTTTAAAAAACATTTTAAAAATATATATTTATAGCTAGAAATTATCAAAGCAAGTCTAAAAAAAATTTTTTTTAGCAGTGATGGAATCCAGTTAGATTTTCTATTTATCACCAGATAGCACAAACCTCAACTGTTATGCTCTAGATTTTCAACAAAGGATGTTAAAAGTGAAGGTATACTTGGGTCATACATGAGATGAGCATAATGTCCTATTTTTTTCCTGGCATACTTTTTAATTACACTATTTATTTTGGAATAATTTTAGATTTACAGAAAAGTTACAAATATGTTACAGAGTTTTTTATCCTTCATCTCATTTTCCCCATTGTTAACATATAATACAACCATGGTACATTTGTCAAAACTAAGAAATCAGTAGCAGTTCATTACTATTAACTAAACTCCAGACTTTATTCAGATTCTGCTAGCTTTTCCACTAATGTTTTTTTTCTGTTCTGTGATTCAATCCAGGATACCACATTGCATTTAGATATCATGTCTGTCTCCTCTGCTCTTTGACAGTTTATCCGTCTTTATCTTTCATAATTTTAACAGTTTTGAGGAGTATTGAGAGCTATTTTGTTTATTATCATGTCTCAGTTTGGGTTTGCTTGATGTTTTCCTCATGTAGACTGAGTTTATGTTTTTTTGGGGAATGATACCATAGAAATAAATTGCCCTTTTCATCACATAATATTAGGGGTACATTCTATCAATATGACTTACTATTGTTGATGTTAACCTTGAGTTATCTGGCCAAGGCAGTATTTGCTAGGCTTCTTCACTATAAGGTTACCTCTACCCCCAATGCTCTGTTCTTCATAAGTCACCAAGTCTAGCCCATGCTCAAAGGAGGGATAGATTAAACTTTTAGAATATCTGCATAAATTATTTGAAATTTTGTAAGGGAGATCTGTCTTTTCTCCCTCATTTATTTCTTCAGTCATTTATTTATATCAATATGGACCTGTGCATATTTATTTTACACTTAGAGTTATAATTCTTTACTATGTTACTTTGCTGTTCGGGTGGTTCCAACTTTGGCAGATGGAAACTCTTTCAGGTTGTCTCTTAAGTCCCCATCCTTTTGGGTTTTTTGAAAACTTCTTTACTTTTTGGTACTGCAGGATGCTGTGGGCTCATCTTGTATTTTCCCTACCCTGGTCCTAGAATCAACCATTTCTCCAAGAAGCGCTGGTTCCATGGTTAGTGGTATTTATAAACCAATATCTGGGCAATGAATATGCTCATTGCTACTGGAATGTCACTGTTTCTAGGCCTTCTCAACAGACAGAACAAGGAAATGCATGTATATATACTAATTCTCATATATATATATCACATCTATAGTTATTTCTGTTATCTTTTCATCTGTATGTATATTAAGCTAAACATCAGTTCATGCTGATAACACTAACTAATCCCGTACCATAGAATTGTTTTAGCTTTCCCCTTTTGTTTATCTGAACTTTTTATTTATTTATTTTTTTTGTTTTTCTTTTTTTTAGGTAATTAATTTATTTTTTATTGGAGGCAGATTATTTTACAATATTATATTGGTTGGTTTTGCCATACATTGATATGAATTTGCCCCGGGTTTACATAAGTTCCCCCTCCTGAACCCCCCTCCCACCTCCCTCCTCCCTTTATCCTCCCTCTGGGTCATCCCCGCATGCCTGCTCCGAGCATCCTATAACATGCATTGACCCTGAACTAGTGATTCGTTTCACATATGACAACATACGTGTTTCTATGCCATTCTCCCAAATCATCCCACCCTCACCCTCTCCCATAGAGTCCCAAAGACTGTTCTATACATCTGTGTCTCTTTTGCTGTCTCGTATACAGGGTTATCATTTGCATCTTTCTAAATTCCATATATATGTGTTAGTATACTGTATTGGTGTTTTTCTTTCTGGCTTACTTCACTCTGTATAATATGCTCCAGTTTCATCCACCTCATTAGAACTGATTCAAATGTATTCTTTTTAATGGCTGAATAATACTCCATTGTGTATATGTACCAAAGCTTTCTTATCCATTCGTCTGCAGATGGACATCTAGGTTGCTTCCATGTCCTGGCTATTATAAACAGTGCTGCAATGAACATTGGAGTACACGTGTCTCTTTCAATTCTGGTTTCCTCGGTGTGTATGCCCAGGAGTGCGATTGCTGGATCATATGGCAGTTCTATTTCCAATTTTTTGAGGAATCTCCATACTGTTCTCTATAGTGGCTGTACTAGTTTGCATTCCCACCAACAGTGTAAGAGGGTTCCTTTCTCTCCACATCCTCTCCAGCATTTATTGCATGTAGACTTTTGGATAGCAGCCATTCTGACTGGTGTGAAATGGTATTTCATTGTGGTTTTGATTTGCATCTCTCTGATTATGAGGGATGTAGAGCATTTTTTCATGTGTTTGTTAGCCATCTTTATGTCTTCTTTGGAGAAATGTCTGTTTAGTTCTTTGGCCCATTTTTTGATTGGGTCATTTATTTTTCTGGAATTGAGCTGCAGGAGCTGCTTGTATAATTTGGAGATTAATCCTTTATCAGTTGCTTCATTTGCTATTATTTTCTCCCATTCTGAAGGCTGTCTTTTCACCTTACTTATAGTTTCCTTTGCTGTGCAGAAGCTTTTGATTTTAATTAGGTCCCATTTGTTTATTTTTGCTTTTATTTCCAGTATTCTGGGAGGTGGGTCATGGAGGATCCTGCTGTGATTTATGTCGGAGAGTGTTTTGCCTACGTTCTCCTCTAGGAGTTTTATAGTTTCTGGTCTTACATTTAGCTCTCTAATCCAGAAGGGACATACCTCAACATAATAAAAGCTATATATGACAAACCCACAGCAAACATTATCCTCAATGGTGAAAAACTGAAAGCATTTCCCCTAAAGTCAGGAACAAGACAAGGGTGCCCACTCTCACCACTACTATTCAACAGAGTTCTGGAAGTTTTGGCTACAGCAATCAGAGCAGAAAAAGACATAAAAGGAATACAAATTGGAAAAGAAGAAGTAAAACTTTCACTGTTCGCTGATGACATGATACTCTACACAGAAAACCCTAGAGACTCTACCAGAAAACTACTAGAGCTAATCAATGAATACAGTAAAGTTGCAGGATATAAAATCAACACACAGAAATCCCTTGCATTCCTATACACTAATAATGAGAAAATAGAAAGAGAAATTAAGGAAACTATTCCATTCACTGTTGCAACGAAAAGAATTAAATACTTAGGAATATATCTACCTAAAGAAACAAAAGACTTGTACATAGAAAACTATAAAACACTACTGAAAGCAATCAAAGAGGACACTAATAGATGGAGAAATATACCATGTTCATGGATTGGAAGAATAAATATTGTAAAAATGAGTATACTACCCAAAGTAATTTATACATTCAATGCAATCCCTATCAAGCTACCAATGATATTTTTCACAGAACTAGAACAAATAATCTCACAATTTATATGGAAATACAAAAAACCTCGAATAGCCAAAGCAATCTTGAGGAAGAAAAATGGAACTGGGGGAATTAACCTGCCGGACTTCAGGCTCTACTACAAAGCCACAGTCATCAAGACAGTATGGTACTGGCATAAAGACAGAAATATAGATCAATGGAACAAAATAGAAAGCCCAGAGATAAATCCACGCATCTATAGACACCTCGTCTTTGACAAAGGAGGCAAGAATATAAAATGGAGAAAAGACAGTCTCTTTAACAAGTGGTGCTGGGAAAACTGGTCAGCCACTTGTAAAAGAATGAAACTAGAACACTTCCTAACACCATATATCTGAACTTTTTAGCCTGGCTTCCACCGTCTATCATCCATCTCCTTATTTCTTCAACTGTGGCATACAGGTAAAGCAGTTTCAGACATGTTAACTTCTACCACTATAAGAAACAACCTGCCAACTAGAAAACTGTTCATGTACAGTTCCTTTTTCTTCTACTGTTACTGTTTCCAATCAAAATGTGATTTTCCAAAGTAATTTTAAGTCAGCTCCTTCCTTTTTTTTTTTTTTCCCTTGTACCTTTTTCAGTGAGATTATGTCTTCATTCTATCTTGAGGTCCCCAATCTCTTGGTTGATTTTTTTTTAATATGCATATATTAAAGTTCACTTTTTGTGTTGTAAGGTTCTTTGTGCTTTACCAGATACATAGTATCAGGTATCCACCTCTCCAGAATATTTCCTCCACCCTAAAAATTCCCATGTGTCCCCTTTAGTAAACTGCTGTCCACTCCCCCAGTCCCTCACAACCACTTACCTGTTTTTCTGTACTTTAGTTTCACCTTTTGTAGAATGTCATATGAAGAGAATTGCATAATATGTAACCTTTCAGGTCTGCCTTTTTTCACTTAGGAAGATGCATATAAGTTTATCCATCTTATCTGAATCACTAACTTGTTCTTTTTTATCACTGAATAGTATTACATTGTATGGATGTCTCACAGGTTGTTTGTCCATTACCCTGTTGAACAGTATCTTGGTTGCTTCCAGTTTTTAGTGATTATGAATAAAGCTGCTGTAAAAACTTACATACAGATTTTTGCATGAACATGTTTTCATCTCACTTGGGAAAATAACTAGAAACATTACTGCTGAGTTGGTTATATGGTGGATATATGTCTAACTTGGTGAGAAACTGCCAAACTATCTGAAGTGGCTATTAACATTTTGCATTTCTATCACCAGTAAATGAGAGTTCCTATTGCTCTGCATCCTTTCCTAGTGTAATTTTTAATAGTGTCCCCTTTCACTTTTGATCGTGTCCTGGTTTGTATGATAAACAATGCAGTGTTAAGTAAGCATAATGACATATTCTGTCTTATGTTTTGTGAATCTCTTTGTGAGGAATTTTGGTGACTCTGTTGTTATTGAGAGAGACGATTTTCCTCATTAAGAGCATGATTTTAGATCTTCTAATTTCAGTAATGGTGGATTAAGGAATAAATAGGTAAAGGAAATCAGAATTAAGTAATTCAGTTGGCTAAATAGGTGACATTGTGTACTGATGCCAGTCTCCTTGTGAGGTTCCTCATTGTGATATCACTCTTCTGGTTGTCTATTTGCTTTCTTTAACTGCACCCACAAGCAATTCTGTGCATTTTTTTTACTTTTAGTTTTGCAGTCTGACCATAATTTGGACCTTTCTAATATCTCAAAGGATAGAGAAAATGAAATCATTACAGCTTATAGTGTAGTTCTGTATCAGACTTAAGGTTGAAGCCTCTAGGGATAGATAGCAGAGCCAGAAAGCCATCTTTGTCTGTAGAACATCTGCATAGTAACTGTAGGTACCCATTATTTTTCTGATCTTTATGTCTCAGTGTTATTTTAATTTTCATATTTATTCTTTGGATTCCAGATTAGATATTTTGGTTAACCTTTGGCATGTTGCATATTAGCTTTATCTTGAAGCCAAACAGAGCAAATAACGCTTTTCTTTCTTGAAAAAATTTCTACCCTCAGATCTCTTTACTTACTCTTTCTTATTATGCAAAAATAAATGGTGTCAAATAAAAACAAAGGTTAAGGATTTGTTAAGAAAATTTGTGAGCATCTCATTTGTGGTATCTGGAGACAATTCATTTAAATGAAAATTGCTTATATTTCTAGAAATCCAGGCTGCTGCTTCACTTTGTCATGCAAGTGAGAATTCTGCTCACAGGTCAGAGGCCACAGGTGCATCTAGAGGCCTGTCATCTCATCTTTAGGACCCACCAACTAACCTTTCTGATCTTTTTCACAGGTGGTGGAGAGAAGATGGGGAACAATGCAGTTTCCAGATGTCAAGGTCTAAGTAGGTCAAGTCAGACCCTCTTTGGGAATGTCTAGTCCACAATGGTCAGGATTCCAAAGCATATTGCAGTGGTTAGCAGAAAATTGACAAACCCATCAAAATTATTTGAGGAGATGGCAGTTTGTGAATTAAATTGCTCCATTAATGATTTTCCTTTCCTTAGATCGAATTCAGATATGATTCCTGCATCTACTACTGTGGGAAAAAGATAAAAAGGAGAACCTTAACTTTGGACTTCCCTGGTTAATTTTTATTCATTTATTTATTTTTATTGAAGTATAGTTGATTTACAGTGTTGTGTTAATTTCTGCTGTATATCAAAGTGATTAAGTTTTATATATGTATTTACATATATATATACATTCTTTTTATATTCTTTTCCATTATGGTTTATTACAGGATATTGAATATAGTTCCTTGTGCTAAACAGTAGGACCTTGTTGTTTATCCTGGATTATTTTAAAATTTTCCATTGCTTTAGATCTTGAGGAAATACTTGAACATTTCCTTTATTAAAAAATGATTGCTACTTAATGTTCTTTCAAACTCAGAAAATCACTTTATGGTGAAAGTAAAAAATTAAGGTTTTGAAAGATGTTTCTTCTTGATTAAATGTGATTCAGTTAGTTTCAGTGTTAAAGATAATAAACCCAGCATTTTGCTCTGTCTGAATCTTGAGAGCACCAGGCATTTTGGACAAATCAGTTAACAAGTTGGGCCTCGTTCTTTTGTAAAACGACAAAATTTAGACTAGTGAGCTCTTGGATACTTTCCAACTCTATAGTATGTGGTCTTATGACATGAGTGGCCATATTAGATTTTACCCCAAAATGAATAATTACCAAATAATGTCAACGATTTAAATGTAAACCTAGCCCTGCCATGAGCCTTCATAAAACACGAACAATGTTTACTATGTTTAAATTACATTTTAATATAGGATCAACTTTTTAGTTTTTGTTTTTTTAAAATTTATATCCCCAATTATAGTTGTTTACAATTATAATCTTTCTGCATGTATCTAATATGCATGAGGTTACTTGTCTAATTTACAGGTATCTTTTGTAAATTGTTTTGATTCCTGTATATGGGAATTCAGAAGAAAAGTTCAGTGCCAGATTTTACCCCCTGTGAATGCATATAACTATTTCTTAGTTTTTAAAATGTGTTAGAGTTGATTTTCGAAGAGAAAAATTTGCAGCTGCCTTTTCAAAGATGCTATTTTAGAGGATAGGCTAGAGAATGAAGAGAGTGGGGAAAGGGAGATTAACTTTACCTTCATTTAACGTGAAGTTCCAAGGTAGATGTTCTGTTTACTTAACAATAAGATATTTAAATATTACATATGGTTTTCTGTAGACTTTTTACTATGCCTTTCATGGGATATCTCTTGTTCCAGTAAGCCACCCTGTTAGATATTTTAAGCAGTGTATTTTTGCTGATGTGTACAGTAGTGATTTTTAAAGGTGGAATTGGCAACACCTGGAAACTTACAGATTTGATGAAATTTCCAGGCCATATAAAATTGCTGCTGTGAACTTAACATGTAAAAGAGCATTATAACTCTGTATCTGTGTTTGCTTGGCTTGGTGTGGTTGTCTGTTTCTGGAATGGACACAGAGAAAGAAATTAAAAGGCACAAATAAATTAGCTTTTCTCTTTTTATGTCTTCATCAAACCAGTATTTGCAGAGATCCTTCTGTTCCTCCTCTCTTTATAGTCCACCAAACATTTCATATTTGAAAGACTGTATGAAGCTTACTCCTTTGATCCCTCCTCTTTGAAAGGATTCCCAAATGCCAGCATTCCTCCTAGTTAAGTTTTCATTCAGCTTTTCTTTTGTTTCGCTTCATAATTTAGTGGTAAATTATAGATTATTTATTTATTTTTTAAAAGATGTTTCAGCTTGCAGACTTGAGCTTTTAATTTTCTTGGTTTCACTGTCCTATAGTAAAAATTAGTCTATCTGGCATTAACTGAAACTTCCTTACTGAGTACAATGCAACAACAATCTAACATAAAGAATAATGATAGTTGGTTACAGCCATGACCCTAAGGCAGTGCACGATACCTAAATATTGTCTGATTTATTCAGGAAAGATAAGATCACATCAACTCAATTTGTTGTACATTTTGTTCCAATTCATTTGACAAGTACTAAAAAGGTCCGTCTAGTCAAGGCTGTGGTTTTTCCAATGGTCATGTATGGATGTGAGAGTTGGACTGTGAAGAAAGCTGATCACCGAAGAATTGATGCTTTTGAACTGTGATGTTGGAGAAGACTCTTGAGAGTCCCTTGGACTGCAAGGAGATCCAACCAGTCCATTCTAAAGGAGATCAGTCCTGAGTGTTCATTGGAAGGACTGATGCTAAAGCTGAAACTCCAGTAGTTTGGCCACCTCATGCGAAGAGTTGACTTACTGGAAAAGACTCTGATGCTGGGAGGGATTGGGGGCAGAAGGAGAAGGGTACGACAGAGAATGAGATGGCTAGATGGCATCACCGACTCGATGGACGTGAGTTTGAGTGAACTCTGGGAGTTGGTGATGGACAGGGAGGCCTGGCGTGCTGTGATTCATGGGGTCGCAAAGAGTCGGATGCGACTGAACTGAACTGAACTGAATCTATGTTTCTGGAGAAGGAAATGGCAACCCACTCCAGTACTCTTGCCTGGAGAATTCCATGGATGGGGGAGCCTGGTATGCTACAGTCCATGGGATTGCAAAGAGTCGGACACAACTGAGCGACTTCACTTTCTTTCTTTCTATAGTTGCTTTTGGAGAAGAAAATGGCAACCCACTCCAGGGTTCTTGCCCGGAGAATTCCATGGACAGAGGGGCCTGGTGGGCTACAGTCCATGGGGTTGCAAAGAGTTGGATATGACTAAGCAACTACACACACACAATCTATGTTTCAGTTCAGTTCAGTCGCTCAGTCGTGTCTGACTCTTTGCGACCCCATGAACCACAGCACACCAGGCCTCCCTGTCCATCACCAACTCCCGGAGTTCACTCAAACTCATGTCCATTGAGTCGGTGATGCCATCCAGCCATCTCATTCTCTGTCATCCCCGTCTCCTCCTACCCCCAATCCCTCCTAGCATCAGACTCTTTTCCAGTGAGTCAACTCGTCGCATGAGGTGGCCAAAGTATTGCAGTTTCAGCTTTAGCATCAGTCCTTCCAATGAACACCCAGGATTGATCTCCTTTAGAATGGACTGGTTGGATCTCCTTGCAGTCCAAGGGACTCTCAAGAGTCTTCTCCAGCACCACAGTTCAAATCTATGTTTAGAGAGTGGATATTAACCAGACCACCCCATTCCCTAGTCTAAGAGGGTACAAGGGTATTTGTTCTGTTTTATGTCAACTCTGCTGTAGAGATGTTCTGCATGAAAGATGTTTTTAATTAAAAATTCAAGAAGGTAATACTGGAACCCCTTATATTAGGATCATGTTCTGAAGATTTCTCAAATCTTCAGTTAGTTCAGTCGCTCATTTGTTTCCAACTCTTTGTGGCCCCATGGACTGCAGCATGCCCATCTTCCCTGTCCATTTCCAACTCCTGGAGCTTGCTAAAACTCATGTCCATTGAGTCGATGATGCCATCCAACCATTTCATCCTCTGTCATCCCCTTCTCTTCCCACCTTCAATCTTTCCCAGCATCAGGGTCTTTTCTAAGGAGTCAGTTCTTTGCATCAGGTGGCCAAAGTATTGGAACTTCATTTTCAGCATCAGTCCTTCCAATGAATATTCAGGATTGATTTCCTTTAGGATTGACTGGTTTGATCTCCTTGTAGTCCAAGGGACTTTCAAGGGTCTTCTCCAACACCTCAGTTCAAAAGCATCAATTCTTTGGCTCTCAGCTTTCTTTATGGTTCAACTCTCACATCTCAACTCTTTCCTCCCCTCAAAATGGTTGAAGGCTAAAAATAGAAAGAAATGGAATTCAGAAATCAGTACTCCTCTGGAAAGCCTCACTATAGCAATACTTCCTTCTAACCATTCACATTCCAAGACTTTTTTTTGAAGATTCATTTGAGCAAACTTTCATTGAGCGCTCACTATATATAAGATAATGTGATAGGAAATAAACAACAGGGTCAGGATGAAGGGAAATAAAACTATGCTATTGATAGTTTTATGGCTGTCAAGGACTTCACACTCTAACGGTTCCTTAAATTAACTTTCGGGCCTATAGTTATAAATCTGGAAGAGTTTTGGTATGTTTTATTTTTGAAATTTGTTGGAGCATTTTGCTGCAGTCAGCTGGAAGGCACTAGGGAGGTGAATGATCTGTTCAAAAGTCCAGAAAGGCATGTGTGTGCTATCTTAATATAGCTTTATTGAGATATAATTTACATATGATAAAATTCATCTTTTAAAGAGACTAAATTTGAGTTTTGATATACTCACAGAATTGTACAGCCATCACCACTTTCTAATAATTTTATAACATTTTCGTAGTTCCCAAGAGAACTGAACTCATTAGTGGTGACTTTTGCTAATCCTCTACCATCAACCTGAGGTAACCATTAATCTGGCTTGTTTGTTTATGGATTTGCCTATTCTAGATATTTCATGTAAATGGAATTATAGTATATTTGTGTTTTTGTGTCTGGCTTCTTTCACTTTGCATAATATATTCAAGGTACATCTATTTTGTAGCATATATTAATACTTCATTTCTTTTTATGACTGAATAATATTCTGTTATATGGATTTGCCACATTTTATTTATCCATCAGTCAATTGCTAGATATTTGAGTTGTTAACTACTTTTTTGCTATTACAAATAATACTGCTGTGTACATTTGTATGTTTTTATATAAGCTGTATGCTCTAATTTCTCTTGGATATACCTATGAGTAAATTTATTGGGTCATATGCTGACTTTGTTTATCCTTTTAAAACTGTTTTCCAAAGTTACTATATAACTTTTCAATTCTATCCTCAGTGAGTGAGGGTTCTAGTTTCTCCATACCATCATCAACACTTGTTCTCTCTTTTATAATTTTAGCCATCCTAACGGACGTGATGTGGTATATCACTGTGGCTTTAATTTGCATTTTCTTAACGGCTAATAGGCTTCCCTCATAGCTCAGTTGGTAAAGAATCCGCCTGCAATGCAGGAGACCCTGGTTCAGTCCCTGGGCTGGGAATATCCCCTGGAGAAGGGAAAGGCTACCCACTGCAGTATTCTGGCCTGGAGAATCCTACGGACTGTATGGTCTGTGGGGTCGCAAAGAGTTGGACACGACTGAGCGACTTTCACTGATCACTGAACAGCTAATAACATTGAGCTTCTTTTCATGTGCTTTTTGGCTACTTGAGTATTTTCTTCGGAGAAACATCTATTTGAGTCCTTTCCACATCTAAAAATTGTGTTATTTGCCTTTTTGTTGTTGAATTGTAAGAGTTCTTTATATAATCTTGGTACTACTCTTATCAGCTATATAATTTACAAATATTCTCTTCCATTATGTGGGTTGTTTTTTCACTTTCTTGATAGTATCCTCTGTAGCACAAAAGTTTTTAATTTTTATGATATCCAATTTATTTACTCTTTTTTTCTTTTGTTGCTCATGTTATATCTAAGAAGCTATTGCCTTCAAGGTTATGGAGATATACTCCTTCATAATTCAAGGTTATGAATTCATAACCTTCATAATTCAAGGTTATGAAGATATACTCCTGGTAATTTCTTCTAAGAGTTTATAGTTTATTTCTATGATCCATGTTGAATTAATTTTGTATATAGTGTGAGGTAAGAGTCTAGCTTCATTCTTTAGTATGTAGTTACCCAGTTGTCCCATACCATTTATACTGTTCTTTCCACATTGAATGGACTTGGCACCCTTATCAAAAACTAACTGATTTTAAAGGTAAGGGTTTGTTTTTGGATTTTCCAGTCTATTCCATTTATCTGTTTGTTTATCTTTATGCCATTGATATACTGTCTTTATTATTTTTACTTTGTAGTAAGTTTTGAAACTCCACACGTGATCTTTTACTTTTTACTTTTCCTCAATGCCCACATCTTTTGGTTACCAGTTTTCAAATCTCACTTTTTAATATTTCTCAGGCTGGTTTGAGACTGGGCCCCTACTAACAATTCATTGGTTTAGGATCTTAATTATTTGTTGTTGTTTTGTTGCCCAGCCCCACCCGAAAGCATTAGCTTCTTAACTGGTTGTTTATGTTAATTCATTTAGCCATTTTTGTTTTTTACCTGCTGCACATGACATATAGGTATTGGGGGGTATAACCTTGAATATGTCAAATATAATCTATATTCTCATAGACTTTACATTCTAGTTGGGGAAGCACAATAAATAAGTTTAAAACAATTAGATAGTGTGAAAAAGGGAATTAAACAAAATAATCTTTATAAAAGTTAATCTAATTACTTTCCTGATTAAAATTCTTAAGTGACTTCCCATTACTTTCAGGATGGAGTTCATATTTCTCATTTAATTTTAATATTATCTTATTACATTATAAGAACTTTTTCCAACATTAACATCTTTCTAGTAAGTTCCCTGCTATCTTCCTTTGTGAATATTTGTTTTTTCTTATAAACTGTTTATCCAGTATTAAACCTCTTAAAATTTTATCTGTAGCTGTAAAAAATTTGCAACAGGCTCTTTTTATCTTAACATATTGGCTTCTATATTGCCAATATTGGCTTGTATATCGTAGCATACTTTAATTAAATACTGTAATTTTAATGAAATATGTATAAGTAAGATGAAGTATTTTAAAATATATTGACATTCTAAAATGGAAGTCAAAAAGTACAGCTGAAAAGTTATCGTGTAATGAAAGCATTCTAGTTGGTACTGCATGAAACTCAGTCATAGCAGATCTGTCTAATTGTGGTCTTTGAATGTGCCAAATGTTCTAAATATTAAATTCTGCCTATGACCATACTGCCTAGCTTGTTTAAAAAAATATCTAATGAGTTTATTACTTCAGTTTCTTGGATATGGTAAGTAAAGAAGCAATATCATAAGAAAAAATGGAACATATCCATAAATGAAGTTAAAAAAAAATCTCGTGTCCAAGATGACCAAGAGGATGAGTCAGTTTTCTGTTGCCATAAAGAAATTCTGTTGTTACTGAGTATTTAATGGTATTTAAAATATACTTTAAAGCTCTTTGATTTAAAATTGTTTTCTATTTCAATTGGTGATGAAACACAAAACCCAGAAGACAACAAGGGCTGGATTTGGCCCCTTTCTAGCCTTATGATAATGGAGATCAGAGTCAGGAAAAGTACTTTATCTCCTAGCTCAGTAGTCTAACAAATATTTATTGAATGCTTACTGTGTGCTACATACTGTTTTATGCACCAGGCATGCAATATGCCCATGGCAAACAAGGCTCCTGCCACTATAGGTAGACAAAGAGAAATGAGGGGATGGTGTATAATATAATCTAGTGGGTATTGTTTTACTTAACATCTGAAATTTTTTCTTTTACCTCTTTTAGCATATTCTGTGCCTTAATTTAGATTATTAATAACTTTTGGGGAAAGAAATAGTAGAAAAATAAATCTTTAGCTCTTGAGACTTCCAGTTTCTGCTCTAACATGTAAAGAGCTTAGAAGTTGTTGCTCTTCTTCTTACAACAAGGAAAAAAAACTCTGAAACTGAAAATCAGTAACTGTTAATATATTTCTCAGAGTTGAGGTCATAGGACAATCACCACTCTGAAAACTAGAGAGACTGGTGAATACAGAGCACGAGCTGCTGCAGTTTGTAGGATCAGTTAAACGATAACTTACTAGTTGCTTGAAGACTGTGTGTGGACTAGCTTGAGAGTTAAGAACGCCTGGGAATCCAGTCTAAGGAGATCCCTACACTTTTATGACTTTTATCTCCAGGTGTCTCACCACTTTTTCATGTTGAAGATCTGAGAAAAATCCCCTTATGCTTCTGACAGGTGGAAAGGGAAAGTAAGCATTTTGAAGTGCTCCCAGTTCTATTCTCAGTAAGGAGGGCCAGCCCTCCAAGGAAACTTCTAGAGCTTTATCTCACCT
The DNA here is from genome assembly GCF_049115385.1 of Moschus berezovskii. Taxonomy (NCBI): domain Eukaryota; kingdom Metazoa; phylum Chordata; class Mammalia; order Artiodactyla; family Moschidae; genus Moschus; species Moschus berezovskii. The sequence continues at coordinate 48,312,205 of NC_142469.1, forward strand.
AGGAAAGGGCAATTAGGCAGCTCAGCACCCTGTATGCTTTCTTTCTCATATAAGGGGATGGAAAAACACTAAGAATTTCTTCTTTAGAGGGACTCAGACCCACTAAAAAAGCAAACAAGAAAAAATACCCCAAACTGAGCATCGAAGGAGTGAAAATGATGAATTATAATTCATTGAACCAAATAAGAACACGTGAGTTCATACTGATGAAAATAGGTAGGTGATAGGTAGGTAAAAGAAAAAAGAAATTTCTTTGTTAAAGTATCAATAAAATGCCAACATGAAAGTAGAAAGAATAATCGAATTAGAAAATCAGCAGTTGGTATCCATCAAAATAATAATTGTTTTAGGCAAGAATCATCAATAGACATTAAAATTGGTAGGTGGTTTATCAGTAATGGAATATTTTGATAGTTTCAAAGTATCTACCCATAATATTCTTATTAATTACTAAGGGAGAAATAGTAACTGCTGACACAGTCTCCTTTGGTGTCTACTGCCAAGGACTTTGGGTCTCTGGATATGCACAGGGCTCTGGGCCTTTGGACCGTCACCTGGTGCCCGATTCGGCCCTTGCCGCTGGAGCCACTGCCTGGGCCTGTGTGTGGGCTCCTGTGTGCACGTATGACTGAGCCAACTCGTGGTGCTACCTCTGGTCTCTGGCCAACCCGAGGGCGGCAGGGTGAGGCAACGTGGGTCTTCTATCCTGTGTGCTCCCCACCGCGGGCACCTGGTGGTGGCTGGACGACCTCTATCCTGTAGGCTCCGTGCCACGTGTCGGGCATGCTCCACCTGGGGAGAAATAGTAACTGGAGAAAACCAGCAGATACTGCCTTAACTAAGTTGTAAACCTAGCCTCGCCAATATTGTGACAAACTGACCTCAACATTACTTCCATGGTGTTCCTGCCAAAAATGCATAACCTGAAATCTAATCATGAGAGAAATTAAGAAAGGCTCAATATGGGGGGCTTTCTACAAAATAACATAAAATTTTGCTTTCAAAAGAAAAAACAAAGACTAAAAATCTGTTCCATGTTAAGGAGACTGACAACTGAATGCAGTGTGATCTGGGATTTTCTTTTGCTGTGAGAGGCATTTTTGGGATGATTGGCAAAGCCAAATGGAGTCCGTTGATTAGATAATCATATCGTATCACTGTTAATTTCCTGATATTTGTACTGAATTATATAAGAGAATGACCTTGTTTTTAAGAAATACACAATGAAGTATTTGGGGTAAAAGCTCATCAGGCTAGCAACTAGCTTTCAAACAGTTCAGGAAAAAATGAGTGTTTTATATAGAGAAAATAATAGAGCAAATTAGTAAATTGTTAAAATTTGGAGAATCTGGGTGAAATGTATGTCGAGAGTCTTTCTGCTAGTCTTACAACTTTCTATGAGCCTCAAATTATGGCAAAATTAAAAGTTAAAAGGAAGAAATTACTCAACAAAAGGGGTTTTGCTCTAAGGTACTTGGGAAATTGTTAATTTATATTTGTCCTCCCTAGGGACTTTAAACATTTCCCTTTCCCGTCTTAGTCTTGTTGGGGAAGAAAAGGAGAGACTCTAGAGTAAAAAGTGACACCCTTGGTGATCACCTGATAAGTACATAGAAAAAAAGAAGTTGCTCAGTCGTGTAGGACTCTTTGCAACCCCATGGACTGTAGCCATGTACATAGGGCTGTTCAGATGATCTGTTTTGTTTCTGACCTGAACCACTTTTTTTCTTCTTAGGCACTTGGTGCTTAGGAAAAATGTGGCTTAATTGCCTTTCTCAGTGTATGTGTTGGAATGATACAGCTTCAGTAAAGATGTTTTACTCACCAAAAATTGAATATTTCAGAAGACCTAAGACATGGTCACCATAACTGTAGCTTGGATACCTGAAATCAGAGACTTGCCTTCAATCTCCTGGGTTGCTAGGACGAGCTTATGCTAGCTACCATATTTGACACTATTAATGTCAGCTGCGTAGTGTTGGACATGCAGATTCCTAAGATAAAAATGGAATCCACAGTGGAATTAGGGTCCCTCCATTTCCCACAGTTCCCCTTTGGTAACGATATATAACTGCTCTTTGATCATCTCTATCAGGATATTGACTATACATTTAAAATTGAAGTCCTCATCTCAAACCCTTTTCTCCTACAACCCAATATCCACTTGGTTGCTCAAACTACAGATCTGGAACATAGACTAAATAAATTCTTTCTTCTCCCCGATTCTCTAATCCATATTCATTGTAACTCCTTAAATTCCTGACCTCTACCTTTCTCCCAGTCACTACTATTACTGCCATAGTTCGGAGCTTCATCTTTGGCCTCTTGTTTGTTCTCCACTCCCCCTCTTCCTCCCACCAAAGATATCTGATCTTTCTATTGTCAGGTCGCCCACCCCCAACCCAAATCTATATGCTGTATAATCTGTTGAAGTGATCTACTGAAATATGTCTTTACAGTCTTTGGTGGTTCCCATTTCCTACAGGAAAACTTCAAGCTCCTTAGCTTGTATGGCACCCCACTCCAGTACTCTTGCCTGGAAAATCCCATGGACGGAGGAACCTGGTAGGCTACAGTCCATGAGGTCCCGAAGAGTTGAACACGATTTCACTTTCCCTTTTCACCTTATGCATCAGAGAAGGAAATGGCAACCCACTCCAGTGTTCTTGCCTGGAGAATCCCAGGGACAGAGGAGCCTGGTGGGCTGCTGTCTATGGGGTAGCACAGGGTCAGACAGGACTGAAGCGACTTAGCAACAGCAGCAGCAGCAGCAGCTTGTATTACAAAGTGCTTATTATCTAGCAACTACCTACCTCTCCATCTCATTTCTTGCCACTTATTACCTTATATTGCCTCTGTACTGCAACAGTAGTAAATGTCTTAGAGTTCCAGGATGTAACCAAGTTGTTACTCAACTGAGTTTTTGCAGATGCTGTTTTCTCTATGTAAAATGTTTTTCCTTCTCTCTCTACTTGGCTAAAGAGCTTACTTTTCTAAACATGGTCAGTCAGTCAGTCAGTCAGTTCAGTCGCTCAGTCGTGTCCGACTCTCCGCGACCCCATGAATCACAGCATGCCAGGCCTCCCTGTCCATCACCAACTCCCGGAGTACACTCAAACTCATGTCCACAGAGTCGGTGATGCCATCCAGCCATCTCATTCTCCATCGTCCCCTTCTCCTCCCGCCCCCAACCTTTCCCAGCATCAGAGTCTTTTCCAGTGAGTCAACTCGTCGCATGAGGTGGCCAAAGTATTGGAGTTTCAGCTTTAGCATCAGTCCCTCCAATGAACATCCAGGATTGATCTCCTTTAGAATGGACTGGTTGGATCTCCTTGCAGTATAAGGGACTCTCAAGAGTCTTCTCCAACACCACAGTTCAAAAGCATCGATTCTTCGGCGATCAGCTTTCTTCACAGTCCAACTCTCACATCCATACATGACCACGGGAAAAACCATAGCCTTGACTAGACGGACCTTGGTTGGCAAAGTAATGTCTCTGCTTTTTAATATACTATCAAGGTTGGTCATAACTTTCCTTCCAAGGAGCAAGCGTCTTTTAATTTCATGGCTGCAGTCAGCATCTGCAGTGATTTTGGAGCCCAAAAAAACAAAGTCTGACACTGTTTCCACTGTTTTTCCATCTATTTCCCATGAAGTGATGGGACCAGATGCCATGATCTTTGTTTTCTGAATGCTGAGCTTCAAGCCAACCTTTTCACTCTCCTCTTTCACTTTCATCAAGAGGCTTTTGAGTTCCTCTTCACTTTCTGCCATAAGGGTAGTGTCATCTGCATATCTGAGGTTATTGATATTTCTCCCAGCAATCTTGATTCCAGCTTGTGCTTCTTCCAGCCCAGCGTTCCTCATGATGTACTCTGCATATAAGTTAAATAAGCAAGGTGACAATATACAACCTTGACGTACTCCTTTTCCTATTTGGAACCAGTCTGTTGTTCCATGTCCAGTTCTGACTGTTGCTTCCTGACCTGCATACAGGTTTCTCAAGAGGCAGGTCAGGTGGTCTGGGATTCCCATCTCTTTCAGAATGTTCCACAGTTTATTGTGATCCACACAGTCAAAGGCTTTGGCATAGTCAATGAAGCAGAAATAGATGTTTTTCTGAAACTCTCTTGCTTTCTCCATGATCCAGTGGATATTGGCAATTTGATCTCTGGTGCCTCTGCCTTTTCTAAAACCTGCTTGAACATCTGGGAGTTCACGGTTTACATACTGCTGAAGCCTGGCTTGGAGAATTTTGAGCATGACTTTACTAGCGTGTGAGATGAGTGCAATTGTGCGGTAGTTTGAGCATTCTTTGGCATTGCCTTTCTTTGGGATTGGAATGAAGACTGACCTCTTCCAGTCCTGTGGCCACTGCTGAGTTTTCCAAATCTGCTGGCATATTGAGTGCAGCACTTTCACAGCATCATCTTTCAAGACTAACATGGTAGAATGTAATAATATGGAACCCTTCTTGTTGCAAGCATCCCACAGTATATAAAAAACAAATGGTGTAGTTTAAATACACAGCTTAGCTCACAAGAAATATAGCAGACCCTCAGAATGCCAGAAAGTAAGACGTACCCCAAAGTCACAACCATAAGCATATTACAAGCTAGTGTTGTGTTGGCCTTTAGTGGGGAGAGAGAGTTATTGGACCCAGAAGTAGACTCTCCTGAGTTGGGGCTTGAGTCTTTATGTCCCTTCAGGGACAGAAAATGAACCCTTGGGCTTTTAAGATACAGAGAGTTGCATACCCTTGCATAAAACCAAAATCTTTGAAGGACTACACAGAAAGGCTATGTAGAGAAATTTTATGCTGGCTTAGGAAGACTGCAAGCAATGTTGTAGTCTTAAAAAAATAAGGCCGCAGATTCAGAGCTTTGAAATGAGAATATTTCCATTATAAGGACTGTGTTGCAGGAAGGAAAGAAAACAGGTTTCTAGCCAAAGGCTGGGGACCACCATACTCTGCTTCCTTTGTGCATCAAAATAATAGGCTGTTATGTTATACATAAGTACAGTTGAAGACATGCCTCCATGCACTAAGAATTGGCTTGTGGTCAGCTGGGGAGGAATGAACCTATGACACTCAGGTGGAAGATATAAGACCCTGCCACATGAAGAAAATACATGAGGAAAGGGGTAACTGAAGTTTGTAGTCCCAAGTTAAAATTTTCAGAAGGGTAATTAGTAAGGGTGCTGATCACATACACTTAAAAGAGGTTGTATTGTTTGTCCAGTAAAACCTTTCTATTGTATGTTAGCATGCAGTGCAGTTTTATTACAGAGGGATATTTCCTCAACAGTATCCACTTGAGACTCAGGATATAAAAAAAAAATCTAATGAAAAGAGGAGATTCTGTTTTATCTATTGTTGCATAAGAAACAAACCACTCTAATAAAGTTTGTGATTTAAAACAAGTCATCATCTATTTTACTCACAGAACTACACATTTGGTGGGGCTGGACAGAGGTACATCTCTGCCCCATATGGCGGTGGAGTGGCTAAACTAAGGCAGGGGGAGTCACTTTTCAGGTGGTTCAGTCACATGGCTGATATGTTGCCGCTCAATCACCTGGGAGCTTGACTAGGGCCTCATTTTCCTTCCACATGAGCCATGAGCCTCTCCATGGGCTGATTACACTTCCCACAGCACTTGGCTCAGTTTCAAGGACAAGCATCCTGAAGGAACTAGCAGGATGTATGTGGCATTTTAATGACTTACCCTTTGGAGTCACAGGGTCACTCCTACCATATTCTGTCAAGGTAGTCACAAAGGCCTGTCCAGTTTAGAGAGATCGCACATAGATTCTACTGCTTCATTGGGAGAAATGTCAGGGTCTCAAAGAACAAAGAACATTTGAAATGGGAGCTGCTATTATAGCCACATTTGGAAACACAGTCTGCTACCATCCCCAAACCTGTGTCTTATTGTGAATTTCAGGTCTGATTTTAACCTGCTTATGTGGTATGGGATCCTTAAGCCCACAATAAGGAATAGTGATTCCTTTGTAACCACATCATAATTTGGTCTTCTGAGACTACAGTGTTAACAAATGCAAAACTGGTTTGGAGTTACATTGCCAGAATCCAGAACATGTAAGACTGCCATGATGAAAATAATACCTAGTGGTGTACACTAGAACAGAAATGACAAAACATGGACATTACCCACCAGAAATAAAAGGAAACAGGGGACTTCACATCTCCGGAACCAAAGATATAGGAAAATATGAAATGGGCTATAAACTAAGTGATTAAAAAGATTAAAGAGAAAAAATAAGGAAAAGAATAAAGATAAAATAAGTAAAGAGAACTCTTCTATAAAAATGTTCGTCCAGCATTCATCTCCTCTCAGAAATATTTTCTGTATTCTGGGGTAAGCTGTGCAAATCACTGTTGTGTCATTTAACACACTTTGTTAACAGCTTCCTCCACCCCATCCCCAACCCTGCAAACAATCTAAGCTTGGAGCACATGGATTTGGTAGCAACTGAACTTCGTTATTTTTATGTCCAAGGTTTAGCATTTAGTAGGTTCTGGTACTTAGTAGGTTCTCAGCAATTGTCAAACTAAAGACTGCCTAAGTCCATGTTAAATTATAAAAATGAATTAAATCAGAATGTATCTAGTTATGTTAGCAGTTTGGATGAAGAGATCAAGTTTTTCTGTCTTAACATTCAGCATTGACACTGGCAACAGTACTAAAGGGTATTTATTAGCTGCCTTTAGTTGTTTAATTAGTGATAATTTATTAGATGTTCACAGAATCTCCTTTTTGAAGAGAAAATCTTACTCATTTGTTTAAGGAAAAAGAAGTTTCTGTCTTAAGGAGTAACCCAGGTCTGGAAATGGGGCAGAAGGCTATGCTAAAACTTCTATTTTAGCCATCGTCTAGAGTGACAAAAAACAGGTTTGATCCCCAGAACCACGGATTTTGTGCTTAATGAACTGTGGTCTCTAGCAGAAAGAAGGTGGTGGATAATTCCTTTCTCATCCTTATAGAGAGGCACTAGGCTAGTAGATGGTTCAAGGGAGGAGAAAAATGGTTGCTGCTTTCTCCTTTCAGCTTTATATAAAAGTTATTGATGACACTTTTGAAGGAAAAATAGCTAGGCCCAGATACCTATTCCTGATTGATCATATGAGAATACAAGGGAGCAAAATAAGAATAAACTTTCAGATTCAGAACAAGCCCTAAAATGTAAATTTTACACCTTGCATCCTGTTTGTAGATAGTATCGATCATAATAGTGTAAAAATATTGTAATAAATATGATAAAATTATTTCTTTAAGATAAACCCATTTTAAGTTATTTCTTATTAAAGCCTGTTTATTTTTCGTCAGCTGCAATAGACTAAAAAAATTACTGTTACTTAATATACTTGTAAAATGCTTTGTTGAATTTATTAATCAAAAATGTCAAGTGCATAGGTTTAGTTTTGGAACTTTTTTACAATTACCTATATATATTAGAAGTCTGATGCTGGGAGGGGTTGGGGGTGGGAGGAGACGGGGACGACAGAGAATGAGATGGCTGGATGGCATCACCGACTCGATGGACATGAGTTTGAGTGAACTTCGGGAGTTGGTGATGGATAGGGAGGCCTGGTGTGCTGTGATTCATGGGGTCGCAAAGAGTCGGAAACGACTGAGCAACTGAACTGAACTGATATATATTAGAAAACATGGAAAAACAACACCTAGAATTGGAAAGTGGTCATTTAAATTTATTAATTGATTAAAACTGAGCGATTCAAAATTTTCAGTTGCTAATATAGAAGGATTATAGCCTGAATTTTATGGTATTCATGTAACACCCTTTTGACCAAGGAAAGAATTAGTAACACTCTTTTGACCAAGGAAAGAATTAGTAACACCCTTTTGACCAAGCAAAGAATTAATTTTGTTTCCTTTATCCCCTGCCCATGTGACTAAATCCAGTTGCCATATATTTTTCCTAAAAACAATCTACCTAGAAATTCTTAGTATAGACCTACGAGATTGACCTATGAGATTTACTCAGTCTTATTGACCATGGTTTTTTAAACCAATAATGGGCAGCAGTAAAAGAGAAACCGAGAGCTAGGATGAAGAAAGGACGCTGGTACCTGCTGGAACTTTTGCTGGGCACCTTGCCTCCAAGCACATAGTTTATTGGCCACTTTCCTGACTCCCTGATAGAATATAGGAAGTCTGTAACATAAGAATATAAGTGGTTATTTCTTTCTTTATAACTGGGTCTTTTGGCACTGTAGGCAGTTGCTTTACCCTCTGAGCCACCAGGGATGTCCAGTAACTGGGTCTTTTAAAAGAATAGAATCTATAAATTGCACTCATCTCACATGCTAGTAAAGTCATGCTCAAAATTCTCCAAGCCAGGCTTCAGCAATATGTGAACCGTGAACTTCCAGATGTTCAAGCAGGGTTTAGAAAAGGCAGAGGCACCAGAGATCAAATTGCCAACATCCGCTGGATCATGGAGAAAGCAAGAGAGTTCCAGAAAAACATCTATTTCTGCTTCATTGACTATGCCAAAGCCTTTGACTGTGTGGATCACAATAAACTGTGGAAAATTCTGAAAGAGATGGGAATATCAGACCACCTGACGTGACTCTTGAGAAACCTGTATGCAGGTCAGGAAGCAACAGTCAGAACTGGACATGGAACAACAGACTGGTTCTAAATAGGAAAAGGAGTGCGTCAAGGCTGTATATTGTCACCTTGCTTATTTAACTTATATGCAGAGTACATCATGAGGAACGCTGGGCTGGAAGAAGCACAAGCTGGAATCAAGATTGCCGGGAGAAATATCAATAATCTCAGATATGCAGATGACACCACCCTTATGGCAGAAAGTGAAGAGAACTCAAAAGCCTCTTGATGAAAGTGAAAGGAGAGTGAAAAGGTTGGCTTGAAGTTCAACATTCAGAAAACAAAGATCTGGTCCCATCACTTCATGGGAAATAGATAGGGAAACAGTGGAAATAGTGTCAGACTTTATTTTTTTGGGCTCCAAAATCACTGCAGATGCTGATTGCAGCCATGAAATTAAAAGACACTTACTCCTTGGGAGGAAAGTTATGACAAACCTAGATAGTATATTAAAAAGCAGAGTCATTACTTTGCCAACAAAGGTCCATCTAGTCAAGGCTATGGTTTTTCCCGTGGTCATGTATGGATGTGAGAGTTGGACTGTGAAGAAAGCTGATCGCCGAAGAATTGATGCTTTTGAACTGTGGTGCTGGAGAAGACTCTTGAGAGTCCTTTGGACTGCGAGGAGATCCAACCAGTCCATTCTGAAGGAGATTGATCCTGGGTGTTCATTGGAGGGACTCATGCTAAAGCTGAAACTGCAATACTTTGGCCACCTCATGCGAAGAGTTGACTCACTGGAAAAGACTCTGATGCTGGGAAGGATTGGGGGCGGGAGGAGAAGGGGACGACCAAGAATGAGATGGCTGGGTGGCATCACCGACTCGATGGACGTGAGTTTGAGTGAACTCCGGGAGTTGGTGATGGACAGGGAGGCCTGGCGTGCTGTGATTCATGGGGTCGCAAAGAGTCGGTCACGACTGAGCGACTGAACTGAACTGAACTGAACTGATAGTATTTTGAATGTAGTAAGATATGAAAGAAAAAATTAGAGTTTGGGTCCTAGGTTTGAATTTTGGCCTTGGTCCCACAGTAAGCAAGTTACTTAGTTTCTCTGAATATCAGGTTCCTTATCTGTAAGGAAACAAGTTGCCTGTCAGGGTTGTTATGAAGATAACTGACATAATGCATATTCCCTAGCAGGCGCTTGCATCAGAATAGGAACTCAGAAGATAATAGGTCCTGTCCCTCCCTGTTAGACTGTTGGACAAATTGTTTATCAATAGTTCTTCAAGGAACTGGCATCTTAAAGTATCATAGATCACAGGATGTTTTAAGACCTAGCTGATTTTTTTTTGTTTCTGGACTTGTCAGTCTTCCTTTATTCTTAGTAATTCTGACTAATGCATAGTTAACAACTTCACATTACACAGGAATAATTTTACTCTAAAATAACCTAAATCAGCATGCCAAAGAATGCAATATTTATGAGAATAATTATTTAGTAGATTACAGAAAAACTACCAGTTAAATGAATATATGGGGGAACATGTAATATGCAGATAGTTTTCTTTGGCATGTTAGGTTGTCCTTGAATCTTGCTATATTCAGTTTAATCTTAAGATTGTGTGTATGTGTGCTAAGTTGCTTCAGTTGTGTCTGACTCTTTGCAACCCTACGGACTGTAGCCCTCCAGGCTCCTCTGTCCATGGGATTCTCCAGGCAAGAATACTGGAGTGGGTTGCCATTCCCTTTTCCAGGGCATCTTCCCAACCCAAGGATTAAACCTGCATCTCCTGAGACTGCTCCCTTGCAGATGGATTCTTTACCACTGAGCCACTGGGGAAGCCCCAATCTTAACATTATCCTCCTCTTAATATGGGAGCTAGAAATAAAATCTAAAATACTCTATTTCCTTTCTCATTTTACCTGAATTTTGTGTATCCCAATTCTTTGGTAAAAAGAAGTTGAATGATTGTGGTAACCTATAAATTGACCTTAGTGAAATTTTACAGAAAAATCTCGTATTCAGTAAGCTTTTCTTTGGCTTTTGATAGTTGACATTTTTTAAAAGCACTTATTATGTCTGTATTTAAAGAGATAAAAAGGAGGATTGCTCTGATTGTGAACTGGAAACTGGAGGCCTAAAGGTACCTAGATTTTCTTAGCGTTGTAAAGAGCTATCTTGCCTTCTGCCATTTGAGAGGAGGTGATAAAATACATTATTCTATAGCTGTTATTTATAGGTCTAGAATTGATGTTTGCTAAATGGGGAAAGAACAGAATTGATGTTGAATACTCTGCATTATAACTGGAGAGGGAGAAATTAAAATTTCATTATTTTTTAATATGTACTTCCTTATCTTTGAAATATACTCCAGCTATGTTTAGGTGGCAGACATTAGATTCAACATTATAAACCACACCATACTATCTTTGGAGATTCTTTAATTTTGCAGATGTTATTGGATGCCTAGTTTCCAATGGAAACTACAGATCAAGAATTTTTATTTTACTGGTAAAATTTTTGTGGAAATCAGTCTGGTAGGTTATTCAAATCTTTGCCTGGTGTTGTTTTCTTCCAATTGGGTTACTAAATAGAACTACAAATTGAGATACCTTTGATGGTGATCTTGTATAAATGACCGAGAGAAGAGTTGCTCCTGTGTTCACTGGTCCATCCACTTACCACTGGTGAATATTATCTAAATTGCTCAGGACTTTGCTGGTAATTTGTACTAAAAATATCTGAACCTCACAATGATGATTCTGTAAGTTTTAACAAACCTGCCACAGCTCTTCAGCATAATCCAGAGAGAACTGTACTGGAGGATGGGATATAAGGTGATGTTCTCAAAGGTGTCTCTTGCTCTATCACTGTACCTCTTTAGTGGTTCCAACCTCAAAAGTTTAAAACTATGGTTTATTTTTCATAGTTGAAAAAACTATTTCTCATTGTTAAAGGTCTTTTGGCATTCATTTTGTGCCTTAAAATTGCTTATTACTAAATTCTTTTAAATCACTTAATAGTGATAAGTTTTGTGGAAATATGTGTATTGTCTAATGGTCCCTTTTACTTAGTAGTTAAAAATATCTACAGAAAAGGGTTGCCAGCTTTGTCATGGGTCAAAACAAATAGAAAATATATATGATATATATTTACCATTTCAGAAGTAAAAGAAAATAAATTTGCCAATTATCCCATCATGATAATCTAACATATATTTTGAGGGGCAACCTTCCAATAGTTTTCCTTTCCAAATTTATTCATATTTATATGTTCTATATAAATGTTGTCATAGTATATATGTAGTTATTTTTGACTTTTCATTTTGGCTAGATGTGCGCATTTTCCATATTGCCATAATCTTCATACTTATTTTTTAACAGCTATCTAACATTCTGTCCAGTTGAATATACTTCCTTTTTATTTAACCTTTTATTTCCAGATTTTCAATTGTAAATTATACCATAGACTTTCAAGAGTCTTCTTTACTACAGTTCAAAAGGATCAGTTCTTGGGCACTCAGCTTTCTTTATGGTCCAACTCTCACATCTGTACATGGCTACTGGAAAAACCATAGCTTTGAATGATGGACCTTTGTCAGCAAAGTAATGTCTCTGCTTTTTATTATGCTGTCTAGGTTGGTCATAGCTTTTCTTCCAAGGAGCAAGTGTCTTTTAATTTCATGGCTGCAGTCACCATCTGCAGTGATTTTGGAGCCCAAAAAAATAAAGTCTGTCACTGTTTCCACTGTTTCCCCATCTATTTGCCGTGAAGTGATGGGACCAGATGCCATGATCTTAGTTTTCTGACTGTTGAGTTTTAAGCCAACTGTTTTACTCTCTTTCACTTTCATCAAGAGGCTCTTTAGTTCTTCGCTTTCTGCCATAAGGGTGGTGTCATCTGTGTATCTGAGGTTATTGATATTCCTCCCGGCAATCTTGATTCCAGCTTGTGCTTCTTCCAGCCCAGCGTTTCGCGTGATGTACTCTGTGTATAGATTAGTAAGCAGGGTGATGATATGCAGCCTTGATGTACTCCTTTCCCAATTTGGAACCAGTCTGTTGGTCCATGTCCAGTTCTAACTGTTGCTTCTTGACATGTATACAGGTTTCTCAGGAGGCAGGTCAGGTGGTCTGGTATTTCCATCTCCTTAAGAATTTTCCACAGTTTGTTGTAATCAACACAGTCAAAGGCTTTAGCATAGTCAATGAAGCAGAAGTAGATGCTTTTCTGGAATTCTCTTGCTTTTTCTGTGATCCAACGGATGTTGGCAATTTCATGTCATACAGAAGAGATGTAAAGATGAATAAAATGATCTTTCTCCCCAGTTTAGTTTGTAACCTGATGAAACTGACAGAATTAACCAGATGATGCAATAGTTTGACAGAAATTGAATGTAGATAGGGAAATTGCTGGGTGAAAAATTTTAGAATTTTTACTTGGCTACTAGATTCTGATTTGAAACCAGAGTGTTAAGGCTGTTGACGCTGTTTTTGACTGATAATTGGATCTTGGAATGAAAAAGTAGGATTCTCTTATAAGTCTCTTTATGGCATGACCTTGGACTGATCCTCAAATTTATTTAAGTGACAGAGTACGTTGAAGTCATTTTCCTTTGGTAAGCCCAAAATGACCCAAATCGGGTGTCCACTGGATTGTAGTAGTAGCTATTAACAGCTTAAGAAAACTGTATAGTAAAGTATGGAAAGGGAATTTGAGAAGATTTTTGTCCATTTTGATTTTTTATTTCATTTTAAGTGGGGAAACAGTATTGTCCAACTCTTAGCAACTTGGATCAGCTTGAAGACCAAGAATGGTTTGGAATCCACTGGCTATAATGAACATTATAACAGAGACTAGAGGTAAAAGAAAGCAGCAAAACTAAATTTGATTATTTGAAAATATATTTCATATAACATGTAATTTCTAATATTTCTTATAGTTGTCATGTTCTGTTGCTGCTGCTGCTGCTGCTAAGTCGCTTCAGTCGTATCCGACTCTGTGCGATCCCATAGACGGCAGCAGACCAGGCTCCGACGTCCCTGGGATTCTCCAGGCAAGAACACTGGAGTGGGTTGCCATTTCCTTCTCATGTTCTGTTAACATTACATTATTACTTTAAAGTACAAATTGAAATTCTTAAATTTATGTGAAATTTTAAAAAATCACCTAACTTAAATCTTTTTTCGAACAAAGTAAGGTAAAAATAAACTTTGAACTTTAAAATAATGGAAGTAAAACATTTTAGGAGCAGAGGTGATATTATAATGATTGTATTATACTGGAAGAATAATTATACTCTTATACTAAAAGAATTATTGTGCTGGAAGAATAATTAAGGTAGGACAAACTTATTAGTGAGAAGACTATGTCAATTTTAACATACTTTTTTTCTGTGAACTAGGAAAATTCAGGATTATTCTGGTTTGAAAGTACTCTGCCTCCTAAGCAATTTGATAACCCCCTGCTATAAAAGGAAATCTAATAGTGAGTCTTCCATCTACTCTGCCCACCCATGTTCAAGGTATTCAGCCCATACCCTAGCACAATCCCCTATTTTGATTACAAAAGGTAGAGTCAATTTCGTGTTGCTTCTTTTTTAAATTCAACTTTGTTGAGATGTTATTTATATACCATAAATAATTTGTAGTAATTGTATAGACTCAGATAGCCATAATCATCATCTTCTTTTATAACAGAACATTTCCCTCATTCGAAACAGTCCCTTTGACCCCATTGGCAGCTGGTCCTTGCTCTAACCCCCAGCCCCAGGCTGCCACTGATCTGCTTTCTTCTCCAAATTTGTCTTTTCTGACATTTCATATAAATGGATTCATACAATACATAACATTTTGCATCTGGTTTCTTTTATTTAACATATAATGTTATTGAGATTCTCCATGTTCTAACATGTATCTGTATTTTGGTCCATTTTTATTGCTGAATAGTATTCCATAGTATGGATAGCCATTACCAGGTAATGGACAGTTGGAATATTTCCATTTTTTTGGCTCTGATGAATAATGCTGCTGTGAACATTCATGACAGATTTTCATGTACACATAGGTTTACATTTCTTTTGTATTAGATACCTGTGAATGGAATTGCTGGATCCCATGGTAAATTTATGTTTAACTTTTTAAGAAATTACCAAACTGTTTCCTGTAGTACAATAACTGCCATTTTACATTCCCACTGGCAGTGTATGAGGGTTCCAGTTTCTCCACAGGCTCATCAATACTTGATATTATCTCTCTTTTTTTATTATAGTCAGTCTGCAATATGGGTTTGCAGTGATATCTCGTGTGGTTTTATTTTGCATTTTCCTGATGACTAAAGATGTTGGGCACTGTTTCACATGCTCATTAGTCGTTGATATGTCTTCTTTGATGAAGACTTTAGTTTCAGCTCTTTTACTTAGGTCTGTGATTCGAGTGAATTTTTGTGGATGGTATGGGATGAGGACCTAAATTTATATGTAAAATGATTGGGAATAAGGTAAGATTGCCAGTTCTTGCCACTATTTTCAACATTATATTAATGTTTACAGCCAGTATGATAAAAACTTAAAGACATCTAATTGGAAAGGAAGAAATTAATCTTTTATTCAAGTCATATTTATGACTTATCAGTTGCTCCAGCACTATTGAGAAGAGTCTTTGCCCACTGAGTTGTGTTGGTACTTCTATAAAAAATAACTGACCTTAATGTTAAGGATTTATTTCTGTACTCTCAACTCTATTCCATCGATTTATGTGTCTGTTTTTAGGCTAATACTACACTGCCTTAGACCACCTGACCTGCCTTAGACCACCTGACCTGCCTCTTGAGAAACCTGTATGCAGGTAAAGAAGCAACAGTTAGAACTGGACATGGAACAACAGACTGGTTCCAAGTCGGGAAAGGAGTACATCAAGGCTGTATATTGTCACCCTGCTTGTTTAACTTATATGCAGAGTACATCATGAGGAACGCTGGGCTGGAAGAAGCACAAGCTGGAATCAAGATTGCCGGGAGAAATATCAATAACCTCAGATATGCAGATGACACCACACTTATGGCAGAAAGAGAGGAAGAGCTAAAGAGCCTCTTGATGGAAGAGGAGAGTGAAAAAGTTGGCTTAAAACTCAGCATTCAGAAAACTAAGATCATGGCATCTGGTCCCATCACTTCATGGGAAATAGATGGGGAAACAGTGGAAACAGTGACAGACTTTATTTTTTTGGGCTCCAAAATCAGTGCAGATGGTGACTGCAGCCAGAAATTAAAAGACTCTTGCTGCTTGGAAGGACAGCTATGACCAACCTAGACAACATATTAAAAAGCAGAGACATTACTTGGCCACAAAGGCCCATCTAGTCAAAGCTATGGTTTTTCCAGTAGTATTGTATGGATGTGAGAGTTGGATTGTAAAGAAAGCTGAGCACCAAAGAATTGATACTTTTGAACTGTGGTGTTGGAGAAGACTCTTGAGAGTCTCTTGGACTATGAAGAGATCTAACCAGTCCATCCTAAAGGAAATCAGTCCTGAGCATTCATTGGAAGGACTAATGCTGAAGCTGATATGTCAATACTTTAGCCACCTTATGCGAAGAACTGATTCATTTGAAAAGACCCTAATGCTGGGAAATATTGAAGGTGGGAGGAAAAGGGGACAACAGAGGATGAGATGGTCGGGTGGCATCACCAACTCAATGGACATGAGTTTGAGTTAACTTTGGGAGTTGGCAGTGGAACGCCAGGCCTGGCGTTCTGCAGTCCATGGGGTCGCAAAGAGTCGGACATGACTGAGCAACTGAACTGAACTGACACTGCCTTAGTTCCTGTAGCTTTATATTGAGGCCAGAGAGCATAAGTCCTCCAACATTGTGAATTTCAGAATCACCTTACCAATTTCTATAAAAAATTTGCTGAAATTTTGATAGCTGTTGTACTGAATCTGTATATCGATTTGGGGAGGATTCTCTGATGCTGGGAGGGATTGGGGGCAGGAGGAGAAAGGGACGACAGAGAATGAGATGGCTGGATGGCATCACCGACTCGATGGACGTGAGTTTGAGTGAACTCCGGGAGTTGGTGATGGACAGGGAGGCCTGGCGTGCTGTGATTCATGGGGTCGCAAAGAGTCGGACACGACTGAGCAACTGAATTGAACTGAATATCATAACAGAGCTTCCCTGGTGCCTCAGATGGTAAAGAATCCGCTGGCAATGCTGGAGACCTGGGTTCGATCCCTGGGTTGGGAAGATCCCCTGGAGAAAGGAATGGTTACCCACTCCAGTATTCTTGACTGGAGAATTCCGTGGACAGAGGAGTCTGGCAGGCTTCAGTCTATGGGGTTACAAAGAGTCAGACACTTCTGAGCGACCAACACACACACAAATTATCTTAACAGGGCTTCCCAGGTGGTGCTAGTAGTAAAGAACCTGCCTGCCAGCGCAGGAGACAGACATAAGAGAAACGGATTTGATCCCTGGTTTGGGAAGATGCCCTGGAGGAGGTCATGGCAACCCATTCCAATATTTTTGCCCAGAGAGTGCTTATGGACAGGAACCTGAAGGAGCATAACCCATGGCGTCACAAAGAGCGGGACACAACTGAAACAAGTTAGCATGCATACCATGTCTCAACAGTACTGAGGTTAACAGTCTGAAAAAATGGAGTGTTTCTTATTTAGATCTTCTTTCATTTTTCCCAGTAAAGTTTCATAGTTTTCAGTGTTAAATACTGCATTTTTGCAGGGGGAGGTTAGGTTTATTCCTGAGTATTCTTTTTAATGCTATCATGGATAGAATTGTTTTTTAAATTTAATTTTTGCATTTTTAGCTAGTATAGAAATATGGTTCATTTTGTGTGTTGATCATGTTTATTCTGATACCTTAAAGAATGTTGTATAAATTCTAATATTTTTATTGTAGGTTCCTTAGGATTTTGTACAAAAATGATCACCCCTGAATAAAAACTTTTTTTCTTTCATTCCAGTTTGAATGCCTTTAGTTTTTTATTGCATTAGTTGGAAATATTAGTACAACGTTGAATAGAAAAAGCAAGAACTGCTGTTCTTATCTTATTCCCAGTGTTTGATGGGGAACATTCACTCTTTGATTGTTTTATGATGTTAGCTGTAGGTTTTTTATAGATGCCTTTTATTAGGCTAATGAGGGTCTCTTCGGTTCCTTGTGTATTGAGAGTTTTTATCATGGGTATTGGACTTTGTTAAATGTTTTGTCTCTTGAAATAGTCATTGTTTTTTTTTTGTTGTTGTTCTTTATTCTATTAATATAGTATTACATTACTTGGTTTTTGGATGTTAAACTGCTCTCCTAAGATGAATCCTACTTGGTCAACTTAAATGAGCCTTTATTTGTGTTGCTGAATTCAGTTTGCTAAAATTTTGTTGAGGATTTTTGGGTCTGTATCCATGAAGGATATTGATCTATGCTTTACCTGTGATGTTTTTGTCTGGCTTTGGTGTTAGGGTATACTGGCATCATAGAAGGAGTTGGGAAGTTTCTCTCCTCTTTTTTTTCCTTCTCTCTTTTTAGAGAATTTGTGAAGGACTGTTAATATTTCTTTTCTGCAAATATTTGGTAGATTTTTCCAGCAAATCCTGAGATTTTTTAGGAAGATTTTTAATAAAAATTCCATTTATTTGCTTGTTATAGGTCTATCTATATTTTCTATTATTGTCTCAGTTTTGGAAATATGCTTCTGTCTAAGAATTTGTCCATTTTTCCAAGTTATCTAATTTGTTGGTATAAGGTTATTTATAATAGTCCCTTGTGTGCGTGTTCAGTTGCTCACTCATGTCCAACTCTTTGCGACCCCATGGACTATAGCCCACCAGGCTCCTCTGTCCATGGGACTCTCCAGGCAAGAGTACTAGAGTGGGTTGCCATTTCCTTCTCCAGGGGATATTTCCAACCTAGTGATCAGACCCGCGTCTCCTGCTTGGCAATCAGAGTCTTTACCACTGAGTCACTGCTGCTGCTGCTGCTAAGTCACTTCAGTCGTGTCCGACTCTGACTGGGAAAGCCCTAATCACTTCATAAGTTGCATCCTATAAAATTTGCCACATTGTGTGTTTGTTTTCATTCAGTTCAGAATATTTTAAATTTTTTTCTATATGATTTTCTCTTTGACCCCTGTGGTATTTAGAAGTTCCATGTTGTTTAATTACTAATTATGTCAATTTTCCCAGACTTCTTTCCACTGGAGATCTTTGACTTAATTCATTTGTGGTCATGGAACATACTTTTAATGATTTAACTCTTTTTAGATTTATTGAGACTTGTTTTGTGGTCCAGCGTATTACATGTGTGCTTAAAAAGAATGTGTGCTCTGTACTCATTGTGTGGAGTACTCTGTCACTGTCAGTTACATCATGTTGGTTGATGCTGTTAAAGTCTTCTGTATCCTTGTTGATTTTTTGTGTAGTTGTTCTATCAATTATTTTAAGGGGAGTATTGGAATCTCCAACTTTTACTACTGAATTGACTATATCTCCTTTAAATTTTCAGATTTTCCTTCACTTTGGGTCTCTTGTTGGTGTATATACATTTATAATTACTGTATCTTCATGGTGTACTCATGCTTTTATGATTACGAAATGTCCTTCGTTGTCTCCAGTAACATTTCTTGCCTTAAAGTCTGCTTTGTTTGATATAAATATATCCATTCCAGCTCTCTTATGGTGACTATTTGTATGGCATATCATTGTCTATCCTGTTACTTTTAACCTATTTATGTCTTTGTATCTAATGTTTGTCTTTTGGATATAGCATACAGGTGGAGCTTCCTTTTAAATGTAGTCTGAATATCCCTGCCTTTTGAGTAGGATATTTGGACAATACATATCAGATCTAATTGTTGATATAGTTGGCTCTAGGTCTGTCATTTTTTTTTTTTTTTTTTTGGTACTTGTCTCATGTCATTTTTGTCCCTCTCTTCCTTCTTTACTCCCTTCTTTTATGTTACATATATTTTAGTATACCATTTTAAATTCTGTTGTGCTTTATAAAAACTATATGATTTTGATTTATTAGTGGTGGTTCTAGGATTTACAGTGCCTCTTCATTTATCACAGTCTGCTTCAGAATGACACTAATTTTAATTCCAGCAAAATGTAGAAATTTGCTCCAGTATATCTCCTTTCCCCCTTTGTTTGTATTATTATTATTAATCTGTATATAGTATCTGTATATATTATAATCCATCAATACATTGTTATAATTATTCTTTTATATAATCTTTCAAAATTTAAGAGAAGAAATGAGAAAAAATTATTTATAGAAACTTTCACATTTACTCATATATTCACTCTTTCTGGTGCTCATTGTTTATTCATGTGGATTCAGATTACTTTCTGATACCACTCTATTCAGTGTGAAGAACTTCCTTTAGTATTTTTTGTAAGGCAAGTCTTATAACAAAATTTCTCCACCTTTTGTTTAGCTCAGAAGCCTTTATTTCACTTTTATTTTTAAAGCATATAGAATTGTTAGTTGCCAGCCTTTTAACCCTAGCACTTAGTTTATATTGGCTGCACAATGTGACTTGCAGGATCTTAGTTCCCCAACCCCCTGCAATGGAAGGGTGGAGTCCTAACCAACTGGACCGCCAGGAAATTCTCTTTCCCACAGCAATTAATTTCACTGCCTTTTGGCCTCCATCATTTCTGGTGAGAAATCAGCCATTATTATAGTTCCTTTGTACATAGTGAGTCACTTTTCTTTTACTGTTTTCAATATTTTCTGTTTGTCTTTTAACAGTTTGTCTATGACGTGCTTAGGTGTTTTGTGCCTGTTCTATAGCTGATTTCATTGGGTAGGTTGGCTCTATAAATTAATATTTTATTTAGATTTAGGAAGTTTTCATCCAATATTTTATTAGTTTTTCCTGCTCTTTTCCTGCTTTTCCTTACCTTCTGGACCCTTATCACACATATTTTAGTTTTGTCTCATAGGTCTGTGAGGCTCTCCTCATTGTTTTTTTAGTCCTTTTTTGCCCACTGTGTTCTTCATACTGAATAATTTCTGTTGACCCATCTTCAAATGCACTGATTATTTTTCTGCTATCTCAAATCTACTGTTGAACCTCTGGTGAAATTTTCACTTCACTTACTGTGCTCTTCCTCTCCAGAATTTCCATTTTGGTTCTTTGAAAAATAATTTGTAAACTTCTAGTGAGATTCTGTAGATATGCTTTAAATATGGTTTTCTTTAGTTCTTTGAACATATATATAATAGCTAGCTTGTTTAATGGGCTTCCCTGGTAGCTCAGCTGGTAAAGAATCTGCCTGCAATGCAGGAGACCTGGGTTTGATCCCTGGGTTGGGAAGATCCCCTGGAGAAGGAAATGGCAATCCATTCCAGTATTTTTGCCTGGAGAATCATCATGGACAGAGGAACCAGGTGGGCTACAACCCATGGGGTTGCAAAGAGTCAGACATGACTGAGCGACTAAGCACAGCCCAGCACAGCTTGTTTGATACAAGATCTACAGACAATTGGAGGCATTTTCTATTGATTGCATTTTTTATGGATCACATTTTTTTGTTTCTCACATGACTCATAACTTTCTTTTGAATTCTGAACATTTTAGATAATACAGCAATTCTAGTTTGTGACTTGCCCCCTCCATCGGTGATGTTGGTTGTTGTTTTGTTTGTTTTAATAACTTGCCTGAACTGAGTCTTTGAAGTCTGTAATCCCCCACGGTGTGCAGCTGCTGCTACCTCTGCCTACTGTTTTTTCCTTTGTTTTATTTGTAAGCCTGGCTTTCTAGGGATGGCCCCTGTGAATGACCAAGGAATGATCAAAAGTTATGCTGAAACACCTTGAGCCAGTAAGTCCTCAAACCTCTCCTGCTGGGTCTGTGTGCAAGCTGGGGTAGCACATTCACACTTCAGGCTACCTGGGCTTTACTCTTTATTGGACCCTCTCATGTCTCACCTCACATGCTTGAGTCTCCATCATCCAAGGACATAAGGACCCTCGCAGGCCTGTGCAGCAATGCACACAGCCTCTAGTCAACCCCAAACATATAAGGTCAGGCCCCCTTTGGCTGCTGGAACTCCCTGTTAAATCCCTGGCTCATTTGCTTGTCTGCAACAGGCCTACTCTCAGGCTTACGGAGCCACTGGCCAATTCTGTTTGCTTTCCACAGAGATCACCACTGTGACAGTGCTCCAGATCGAGTGATCCTTGTCTGACAGAGGGGATGAGTCTTCTGGTGTTCACATCCTGCCCTGCCCTGGTTGAACTGCTGCACTGATAGAGCCAGGGGTTGGCCTGAAGCAGCCCCTGACAAGACTCAAACACTGTTCCTCTCTGAAGTTCAATAGTTTTCCATGAAGTGTATGTCTTTAAATTCTAGAGTGCTAAAATTGCTACTTTTGACAGTTTTGTCCAGCTTTATTGTTACTAAGGGACAATTTGTCCACCACCTCACTCATCATGACATAGTCAGAAGCCTCTATACTTTTTAAAGCAGTAATAATTTGGGTTATGTTACATGTGTGACATGTTGGTATTATATATAAATATCTAATTGCTTGGGCTTCCCTGGTAGCTCAGCTGGTAAAGAATCTGCTTGCAATGCAGGAAACCCAGGTTCGATTCCTGGGTCGGAAGATCCCCTGGAGAAGGGATAGGCTACCCACTTCAGTGTTCTTGCCTGGAGAATCCTCATGGATAGAGGACCCTGAGGGGCTATATAGTCCATTGGGTCGCAAAGAATTAGACAAGACTGAGCGACTGAGCACAGCACAGCAGCAATCTAATTGCTTAGTCTTTTGGGGGAAGTTTCCATTTCCATTGTGTGGAAGTATAGATGATTTCTTACCTAAGTGAAATAATACTTTAGAGAAAAGATGTTTGTAGGGTCAAGTAGAAAATGTCAACCCTAAAAATTTCCTTTGAAACACAAATTTATAAATGAAATGGGTCAGAGAACTCAATTTATTTTAGTGCTTCTTCCTCTTTAGTTTGCAGCAGCATGTTGCCTATAATAACTAAAGAATCATTTGTTGAAGTAATCCTGTACCTGTGTGAAATATCCACAATATGTATCTAAAACGCAGGGTTCCTGTTTATTTTATAAATTTAGAAATTTATTAGCATATGTGCTGTTTACCTTTAATATTTAGAATTATTTAAGGAATTATCAAAGGAGACTGAATTTATTAGTCATAGGTTCAGTATCATTTGCCAAACTGAAGTGTTTATTGTTTTTTCTAAATGGGAGCATTCTTTAAGATGTGAAACACCATTTTGTTAAAATTCTGATTTTTCACAATGAAGGTTTTCCAAATAGGATTTGGGTATTTAGCATGTATCATGAATATTGTAATATATTTAAATTATAGCATTAAATGCAAACTACTTTGGCATTGCAGTTTTTTTGCAACTAAAAATAAGTTGTCTTCTAAATCAGATTTCTCAGTATCTCTAACATTTGAAATTAAATTTTCATGTACCATAAAATTACTGTTCCAATTAGACTTTGTTAAAGGAAATACTGCCCAGTATGTAAATTCAGATTTAGCAGATTATGTCCAAATTTCTAATGTTGGAGATATCACTATATGTAGTCAAAACAAAATAGTATTAACAGAACTTTTCAGCTTGTAAGCATCCCTTTGTGAAAACAGACCATTCTCTTCTTTCATAATGTTGAAGAAACAGAAAGTTTGTTGAGTATGTGAAATGAAGACCACTTGGTAACTTTTCAAGTAAAAGCAAAACCAAAGTGAGCAATACTCTCCTCTTAATGTTTATGATTCCCAAATTTGTCAATCGTCCAGACTACTTTTTGTTTGCTTGTTTGTTTTCAGTACAGATCCTATAGGTTCCCAGAAGCCACGGGGGCACTAATGACAATTCTATTTCATGGACTATGCCACTAGTGGCCCTAATTCTTTTAAAAATTCATTCTGAGCTGACTCATGCTTGGTCACTGATTCTCACACATTCCTTTCCATCTTTCACTCTTAGTCGTCTTCTTGTAGAGTGCTTTGATTTGCCCTGGGCCCCAGATTTTTAATGAGGTGCTGCCATTACCAAGCAATTGTTTTGAGTGTCATAACTTCAGCAGGAGTGAAAACTAGAGAAGAGAGAAAGAGAAGATGATGCATGAGGGAGAGGAAGTCAGTTCTTCCCTTTGTTATAATATGTAGACCTGACGTTTGCTGGCCACATTAGTGGCCAGCCTGGAATTGTACTTGAAAGGAGTTCATGCTTTAGCAAAATGACGAATTATATTTTGGAAAGGTAGGAAAGGAAGTGCTAAGGATTTCTTGAAAGGTGGCAGAGTTATTTCTAATTTGAGAAACTTTAATGAAAGATAACCTCTCTCTTCTCAGGAATATGGATCTGTTCGTATTTCTTTGGACTTTGGGAAATGAGTGGCAGAAAACGGTAGAATCAGAACCCAGGACACACCTTGATGTTGCGATTGCGCTTTTGCTCCTCTATTCAGTGCCCTAATGCTTGATGCCTTAGAACCAGAGCTATCTTTAGATACAGCTTTGGAATACTAAAGCTTCAGGTTTGCTTTGTCTGGACGTGATATTTAGTACATGGCACTATCTTGAAAAACAGCATAAGGTGTATTAGTCTGCCTTATCCATTGTTCTCAACCACGGATGATTTTGCCCCCTCAGGACATTTGGCAATGTCTGGAGTGGTTTGAGTAGTTTCAGCTAGGGGGTGCTACTGGCATCTAGAAGCTAGGGATGCTACTAAATAGCCTACAGTGCACAAACCCTTACAGAAAATAATTTTCCAGCTCAAAATGCCAGTTGTGCCAAGTTTGAGAAATGCTGGTCTTATGAAATTATTTCCATTTAAAATGCCATCATGTTTTTGTCAGGTTGGTTTATTTCCTCTGTTCTTGTCTCATCACAGCAAAGATTTCGAATGATGGACTAAAGAGTTTATTAAAACAACAGATAAGTTACAGCTCAGTTATAGCTCAAGCAGACAGAAATTTTATTAAACGGACGCTCCGGAGACATGGGAGCAGGCTGACCCTAAAGGGGTCCCTCTTGTCCCTCTTAGCTTCCCCCTTTTTTATACTTCCTGTCTCCTCCTTTCAGTTGTGACCTGTGCAAAACCAGGCTTGTATCTGCCACCAGTCAAGACAGGGAAGACAAATGGACATATGCTCAAGGCCTGTTGACCACTGCAAGTTATATAGCAACAGACGTATTGCACAAGTCTTCCCATAATTCAGTCTGTTATAATCAGATGTATATACGTATAGGATATTTATAAACCCTTAATGGTGTCTTAACTGCCTAAGTTTACTTGAGGAGGCCTCCATGGTTAGTTTGTATCCACTGTGTGCCTACTACACGTTTGCTGGTGTTGGAGAAGCCCCTGTGGTTGGTTTGGATCCATGGTGTGCCCAGGGTGCATGTGCAGGAGTTGGGAAAGTCTCAGTGCTTGTCTTTGTAGCACATCTGTGAGCTCTCCTGGGTGTGTCTGGGGTGGGGTTTAGAAATCAGTCTTTGCAGCATAAGATGGAGAAGCTGTATACAGTTAGCAAAAACAAGACCAGAAGCTGACTGTGGCTCAGATCATGAACTCCTTATTGCCAAATTCAGACTTAAATTGAAGAAAGTAGGGAAAACCACTAGACCATTCAGGTATGACCTAAATCAAATCCCTTATGATTATACAGTGGAAATGAGGAATAGATTTAAGGGACTAGATCTGATAGATAGAGTGCCTGATGAACTCTGGACGGAGGTTCGTGACATTGTACAGGAGACAGGGACCAAGACCATCCCCATGGAAAAGAAATGCAAAAAAGCAAGATGGCTGGCTGAGGAGGCCTTACAAATAGCTGTGAAAAGAAGAGAAGCAAAAAGCAAAAGAGAAAAGGAAAGATATAAGCATCTGAATGCAGAGTTCCAAAGATAGCAAGGAGAGATAAGAAAGCCTTCCTCAGTGATCAATGCAAAGAAATAGAGGAAAACAACAGAATAGGAAACACAAGAGATCTCTTCAAGAAAATTAGAGATTCCAAGGGAACATTTCATGCAAAGATGGGCTCGATAAAGGACAGAAATGGTATGGACCTAACAGAAGCAGAAGATATTAAGAAGAGGTGGCAAGAATACACAGAAGAACTGTACAAAAAAGATCTTCACGACCAAGATAGTCACGATAACGTGATCACTGACCTAGAGCCAGACATCTTGGAATGTGAAG
Source organism: Moschus berezovskii (assembly GCF_049115385.1). Classification (NCBI taxonomy): domain Eukaryota; kingdom Metazoa; phylum Chordata; class Mammalia; order Artiodactyla; family Moschidae; genus Moschus; species Moschus berezovskii. The sequence continues at coordinate 48,338,031 of NC_142469.1, forward strand.
TCAAGTGGGCCTTAGAGAGCATCACTAGGAACAAAGCTAGTGGAGGTGATGGAATTCCAGTTGAGCTATTTCAAATCTTGAAAGATGATGCTGTGAAAGTGCTGCACTCAGTATGCCAGCAAATGTGGAAAACTCCGCAGTGGCCACAGGACTGGAAAAGGTCAGTCTTCATTCCAATCCCAAAGAAAGGCAATGCCAAAGAATGCTCAAACTACCACACAGTTGCACTCATCTCCCACGCTAGTAAAGTCGTGCTCAAAATTCTCCAAGACAGGCTTCAGCAATATGTGAACCATGAACTCCCAGATGTTCAAGCAGGTTTTAGAAAAGGCAGAGGCACCAGAGATCAAATTGCCAACATCCGCTGGATCATGGAAAAAGCAAGAGAGTTCCAGAAAAACATCTATTTCTGCTTCATTGACTATGCCAAAGCCTTTGACTGTGTGGATCACAATAAACTGTGGAACATTCTGAAAGAGGTGGGAATCCCAGACCACCTGACCTGCCTCTTGAGAAACCTGTATGCAGGTCAGGAAGCAACAGTCAGAACTGTACATGGAACAACCGACTGGTTCCAAATAGGAAAAGGAGTACATCAAGGCTGTATATTGTCACCTTGCTTATTTAACTTATATGCAGAGTACATCATGAGGAACGCTGGGCTGGAAGAAGCACAAGCTGGAATCAAGATTGCCGGGAGAAATATCAATAACCTCAGATATGCAGATGACACCACCCTTATGGCAGAAAGTGAAGAGGAATTCAAAAGCCTCTTGATGAAAGTGAAAGAGGAGAGTGAAAAGGTTAGCTTGAAGCTCAGCATTCAGAAAACAAAGATCATGGCATCTGGTCCTATCACTTCATGGGAAATAGATGGAAAAACAGTGGAAACAGTGTCAGACTTTATTTTCTGGGGCTCCAGAATCATTGCAGATGCTGATTGCAGCCATGAAATTAAAAGACGCTTACTCCTTGGGAGGAAAGTTATGACCAACCTTGATAATATATTAAAAAGCAGAGACATTACTTTGCCAACAAAGGTCCATCCAGTCAAGGCAATGGTTTTTCCCGTGGTCATGTATGGATGTGAGAGTTGGACTGTGAAGAAAGCTGATCGCCGAAGAATCGATGCTTTTGAACTGTGGTGTTGGGGAAGACTCTTGAGAGTCCCTTGTACTGCATGGAGATCCAACCAGTCCATTCTAAGGGAGATCGATCCTGGGTGTTCATTGGAAGGACTTATGCTAAAGCTGAAACTGCAATACTTTGGCCCCCTCATGCGACGAGTTGACTCACTGGAAAAGACTCTGATGCTGGGAAAGGTTGGGGGCTGGAGGAGAAGGGGTCGACAGAGAATGAGATGGCTGATGGCATCACCGACTCGATGGACATGAGTTTGAGTGAACTCCGGGAGTTGGTGATGGACAGGAAGGCCTGGTGTGCTGTGATTCATGGGGTCGCAAAGAGTTGGACATGACTGAGTGGCTGAACTGAACTGAAGTGAATAAACCAATTTTTTTTTTTTAAACTAGACATAGGTAAATGTAATAGTTTGGAATAGCATAAAGATCAGTAACACATTGAATTTTCATAACATCTTTGGGAGAGATATTAGTATACTAATTTTACAGTATAATAGTATTTTGACAGTTTATGTTGTCACATGTTCAGTTCAGTTCAGTCGCTCAGTCGTGTCCGACTCTTTGCGACCCCATGAATCATAGCACGCCAGGCCTCCCTGTCCATCACCAACTCCCGGAGTTCACTCAAACTTATGTCCATCGAGTCGGTGATGCCATCCAGCCATCTCATTCTCTGTCGACCCCTTCTCCTCCCGTCCCCAATCCCTCCCAGCATCAGAGTCTTTTCCAGTGAGTCAACTCATCACATGAGGTGGCCAAAGTATTGCAGTTTCAGCTTTAGAATCAGTCCTTCCAATGTACACCCAGGATTGATCTCCTTTAGAATGGACTGGTTGGATCTCCTTGCAGTCCAAGGGACTCTCAAGAGTCTTCTCCAGCACCACAGTTCAAAAACATCAATTATTCGGTGATCAGCTTTCTTCACAGTCCAACTCTCACATCCATACATGACCGCTGGATTTAGGCAAATAAGCCTCACTGTATTTGTTTCCTTATATGTAAAATATGTATCAAACTTTGTGCCTGCTGCAGTTCCAACTCTAACATTCTAAGTATTTTTATTAAGATGTACAAGTGATTCCTCATAAATGCCCAAGTATTTAGGTTATTAATCAGTATTTATTGATGAGACAGTAAAAATTATCAGAAGATAACCATTGCTATTCATGTTTTTCAAAGTAAGTAGAATATAATGTGAAATGCACTGGATAGAGTCGGAGTGTATGTGATTCTCTCTCCAAGTTTCCCTGGAGAAGGAAATGGCAACCCACTCCAGTATTCTTGCCTGGAGAATCCCCATGGACAGAGGAGCCTGGTGGGCTACAGTCCATGGGGTTGCAAAGAATCGGCCATGACTGAGGACTTCACTTTCACTTTTCTACCAAACTGCATGTTTATTTCATTATTTAAGTTTGGATAAAAATTTAGTTCTTGGTAAACAAAGCTCTTATTTGCTCTCATTCAGTTCAGTCGCTCAGTCATGTCTGAGTCTTTGCGACCCCATGAACCGCAGCACGCCAGGCTTCCCTGTCCATCACCAACTCCCGGAGTCCACCCAAACCCATGTCCATCGAGTTGGTGATGCCATCCAGCTATCTCATCCTCTGTCATCCCCTTCTCCTCCTGCCCTCAATCTTTCCCAGCATCAGGGTCTTTTCCAATGAGTCAGCTCTTCCCATGAGGTGGCCAAAGTATTGGAGTTTCAGCTTTAGCATCAGTCCTTCCAGTGAACACCCAGGATCGATCTCCTTTAGGATGGACTGGTTGGATCTCCTTGCAGTCCAAGGGACTCTCAAGAGTCAAGACAAAAGGCCACTCATCAGTTTTTTGCACTCAAAGGAGATTTAGTATGAAGGTTTTTATTTGGGGACTTAGGAAATAATGTATATGAACTTTGATATCCTCTATGATCAGGACTGTAAAAAAATACCTTTGTGTTAAATTAGACTCTGGAAATGTAGGCATTGCTTTCACATGCTAATAGATCGAATTTAAATTTGTATTTATTTTTAAACAGTTGCCTAGTACTAAAATAAATTTGGATACCAGCAGCTCATAATAGTTAATAGCCTGTATAAATGGGTCCCAAGACACCTTTCCTTTATTGTTAATGAAGCTCTATTCTGTGTGCAGGAAGACTAGAGTTCCTGTTGATGCACTGTCCTAGCACATCTCCCTGTCTCCTGTGTGTGTGTTTAAATAACATTAAGAAATGTTGTTTCCTCTTGTTTTCTGTCATCTCTAGAATTCTGCCAGACACACATATTCCCTTTAATAGGTTGTTTCTTCCCAAATGCATTAGGGTGATATTTTTTCCTGTTTTGTGTGTTTTGAATTTTGGGGGGAATTAAACCTCAATCATGTTATATTATGAGGATTTGATATAAAATTACGATGAGTTAATACTACAGACACACAAATAGCCAAATAAAGTTCCTCAAGGAAAGAATAAATGACTTGTGGAAATTTTAATAGCCTGTGGAAATGTAAGAAAACAAACAAAAATGTAGAAATAGACTCCAAGGCCCTTGTATTATCATGGTTTGTCCTCTGAGAGTACTTAACTGCACTTCTCTTCCTATTTACTATCACTGACAGTTCAGAGAGTTGGTAGTTGTTTTATTTCTGTTTGATATTTCATAGCAAGCAAAAAAGTAATTAGTCTTCTTACAACTACTTTGAAAAGAAAAAAAAAATAATATATATAAAGAATTACTATCACAATCTATCGGACCTTTGCATTTTTCTACATGGTAGAATTTTACTATGAGTATCTGGCTTGAAATAATATTTGTGATTCATGGCTTTCATTGCTACTCTCTTTTGGAGATAGCATATTAATAAGTTTCTTTAAATTGTTCATATATATATATATGTATACTCAGAAGAAGATAAATGGCATCATTCTTGTGCAGCTTTTCCTTCACACACCTGAATTTTCACTGCTGTTGGTGATAGTTTAAAGGTCATTCTTGAAACAGAGAGTATCTTATCTTTGAAGTAATAAGTGAAAATTACACTGCTAATTATTTAAATCAGTTCTTCAGAAAATGTGTTAAGTGCACTCAAAATCCAGAAAGCACTTATTTTCTGACTTTTGAAGATGAAGAATACATTGTAACTAGTTCAGACACAGGGTATGTGCCAAAGGATTGAAAATAAAATCACCAGTCAAAAGTCTTCATAATGATAGTCTTTTTTAAGAGATAAACATTACAATCTGGGATGGTTCTTGGGAAAAGTTTTTTCACACCTTGGTTTTGTGTTTTGTTGAACTCCTTCATAATAAAATTTACCACATCAAATAAATCAGTCCAGCAATGCCTGTTCTTTAGTCTTGTTCCTATCTGTGGATAGGAAATAATAACTCTAAACTGTGTATCATGAAAATGAGAGTGGTGATTTGAGATTTCTTTCTCACCATGGGTAAAGAAAAATGTGAATCACAGTCTTTGCTTCCCAGGTGGTGTTAGTGGTAAAGAATCTGCCTGCCAATGCAGGATACGCAAGAGACGCAGGTTTGATCCCTGAGTCCGGAAGATCCTCTGGAGGAAGAAATGGCAGCCCACTCCAGTATTCTTGCCTGGGTAATCCGTGGACAGAGGAGCCTGGTGGGCTACAGTCCATGGGGTTGCAAAGAGTTGGACACGGCTGAGTGACTAAACACACACAAACACACACTGGGGTGGTGTGTGTGTTTTTAATTCTGGTTGCATATTAAAATAATACCTGAGGAGGGTTTTTAATCTATCATTGCCTGAGCCCCACCCCTGGAGCTTCTGGCTGTAAATTGGCATATGCTAGAATATGGGTATTGTTATATCTAAAACTTTGCAGGTACTCTCCCACACTACATGTACTATGGAAGGCAAACTGAAAATCCTTTGAAAGGGGCTTCTGATTACATTGTCACTCAGATAGATAGTGATCCATCACTGTAGGTAGGCATGTTTTTTGGGTAGATGAGCTTGGTACCTTGTTGGAGACTCTCCAGCTTCATATGAAAAAGGAGGCTCTTTCCTGAGTTCTCCAGATTTAAATAATTCCCCAGAATTGTGTAATGGGAACAGTTTTTATTTATTTATTTTTTTTTTTGGGGGGGACAGTTTTTAATAGACTGTGGAGTTCACTGTAGCTTATCCAAGATACATAATTTTTAAAATTTTTCCTAGTTTTGATTCAAATATAAATCAGGGACAATTTCTACCAGTTTTAAAAAGTTTTTAATTTTTTTTGTTTTTCATTTAAACCATGGTACATCATTCAAAATTCACTTCTTTCATAAATATGCATACCCCTTTTAAAACTGTATTTCCATCATGGGTTGTTCCGTAAAATGAAATATCTTGTTTCCAGTAAACTTGCTGTGATGTGAGAACCATAGGAAGAATTTATAAATGATAAAATTTATCAAATTTATGGATGGATACATGAGAGGGAAAATGTAGCAGAGATACCATTTACCAAATGTTATTTTATGAGTGTAATTAAAATAGCCATTTATATAATTTAAAATAGTAAGTATTGTCCCCAGTTTTCTTAATGTAAGCATTCCTTGCCTTGTTTGGAAAATATGTAGAAGCCTCTAAGATGGGCCTGTTAGCAAGGAGTGCCAATGCCCCTGTGAAGCCACGGCCTCATGTACGGCCCCTTCTGACTGACTGCCTTCCAGACACAGTCACTGCCCCAAATGTGTTGATGATTCATGTAGGAATTGGCTGTTCAAACTTTTACTGCCAGATTAATCACATTTATAGTTTCTTGGCTTATTAGTTTTTTAGCAAATAGTACCTAACGGGTAACTACAGTTAAATCAGTGGAGTTCAGAGCACCTGCATTTCTGAAGGCATTACTTTGTACATGAAATGGATCTGATTTTTAAACGACAGTTTTGCTATTTGCTTTATAACCTATTGTTTATTGTAAAGAAACTCTTTGTGCTTCTTAATTTCTCATGTGTTCTTTAAGAAAAGATGGCCAAGGAATATATTTACAGATGTGGTTCCACTTTTATTATTTCAATGCATTATTTTCTCCTCTTCAGATTCATATTTGTGGTGATATGCCCTGCATGGCAAGTGCTGAGAAAACATTTGCACAAAGTCTTGCCAAGAAACACTGTTGACTCTGTGGAGTATAGTGACTTCACTGTTCAAGATCCTCATGTGTTTATTAAAAAGGAAAAAAAAACCCACCCAGATACTAGTTAATTATATTCATCTGTCTAAATTACTAGATCTCACAATTAGTATATTAAATTTATAAAATAGTTCAAGTGTATTCAATACTGTATGACATCAGTTTTATTGATATACTGGCAGAGAAACAAACATGACCACTCTTTACCATCTGTTTATAATGCTATATAAAGAAGACCATGTTGGTTGCCATGGCAACTACATTTCCAAAACCACTGAGTGTTTGCTTAAATTCTCCAACCTTTTAAAGTCATAAGCATTTTTTCTGAGCAAAATAATAGAGTACATTTTAAAATTTCCTACGATTTTCTTAAAGTTAATTCTCTGTAAAATTCATTTATTATTTCTAGGCTGATATTTTGCCCCAAGATTTCTTGAATTAAATTGAGAGACTCTTAATTTGAGAATTCTTTGGTATTTTCAAGAACTGGCGAGAAAATGTTAGCACTTTTCTATTGAGGGCTGCCACCTGTCTTTATAAATAAAGGCTTTACTTCTTCAGAAAAACTTTTTGGTAGAGTAACAATACAATAGGAAGGAGCCTGAAGAGGTGACAGATATAACAACATGGTAGCTGGAAAGGAAAAGCAGTTGTAATGTAGTTACATAAGCTAACAATGTTAAGTTATTACTGTCATATTAGCTGATAAGATAAAAATTACCGAGGGAAAAACTTGACTTTAAACAGAATGGTTCTGACTTTAAAATTGTGGCTACTGAAAAATACTTTGTTAACTGTAAAGAAAATCAGTTGATGTTCCTGGGAATTCTCCCTAGGGAAGAAAGAAGTGAAGTATTGAGATATGTTGTACTGTTGTTCTTACTGTGTAAATAAAAACTAGAACTAATTTTTTTAAATACCAAGTGACTGCACATTCACGTGTTTTGTTTATGTAAACCTGGGGTCTACATAGACACTCAGGAAGCTTGTTTGCTATATTCTTTTTTTTTTTTTAATTTTTTTCCAACTTCTTAAAAGTTATTGTTAATGTTTTTACACTGCGGCAGGTAAAATAGGATTATATCTGTTCTAGCTTTCACTAAAGCCAGAAATTTCTGTCTTACGTGGATAGCAATAATAATACTGATAATAATAATAACTTGATGCATATTGTGCACATAGTTGTGCCAGAGAGTATACTTAGCTTTTTACATGCTAGATGTTTATATTTAAACTTCATAATAATCCTATGAAATAAGTCCTATAAATACATAGTACAGTCTCTAAATTCAGGTTTCTCATCCTTGGCACTCTTGACATGTTGGGCTGGCTGGTAGTCCTTTGTCATGTGAGACTATCAGTTATGTTGTAGAATGTTCAGCAGCAGACCTGGCCTCTGCTCTTTAGAAACCAAGTTGTGACAACCAAAAATATCTCTTGACATTGCCAAATTCTCCTGGGGGACTAAAACTACCTCCCATCTGAGAATCACTGCTCTAGATGAACGAGCAGTTTGATTTTTTTCCTGGTAGAAATAGTTTTTAAACCACATTCTGCTGTTCACATGCTGTATACCCCTACTACCATCCTTTTTAATACCAGCTAATCTCCAGTTTTGTTTGATTATTAATCTGAATAACTTAACCAGAGCCCATGTATTATGATAGCTTTTTTTAATCCAGGATTTTGAAAACTTGTGCAGCAAAATGAAACAAGTGGAGTAATTAATGTAAGTTGCATCAAAATTACATATTCCTAAAAGATAATTTTAATAATAAAATTTTAGAATCATCTGCTGATTTTCATATATTAAAAATTGGAGGGAATCCTTTCCATGTATTCAGCTCTTAAGTGCCAAACTAAGATGATTCTGTTTTTCCTTTTATTGACCTCTAAATATTCTCTGAGGAATATTTGAGTATAGTTGAGTCTTGTGTGAATATTTTCTCTGATACTGAAAAATTAGCAGATGGTCAGTCATGGACCTTTCTTACAAAGTTAAAAAGTCTTTAAAAAAATACTCATACTAGCAATGCTAACTTCTTTTTGAGGTTAATTTTCTGCTGTTTTCGAAAAATATGACTGTTTTGTTGTATTGTCTTATGAATGTTTTAATAGAAAAAGCATTTCTTAGCAACATTTAAAAATTGTATACTGTGAAATGGAACTCAGCAGGCCTCTGAATTGACAAAGTTAATCAGGTTTCTGTGATTCTCAAGTTTCTTTACCAAATAGTCTTAGCTTATTAACCCATTCTCCTAAAAATCTCCTAAAAATATGAAAATATTTTTCTATCATCTGAAAGATTACTTCAGAAATGTATATTAATAAACGACTCTATTAATGCAATTTGGTAGGAAATTACTGCATTTCACTACAGTTAACTAAAGAACACTTTGAAAGAATGCAGACATAGAGAAAAATACCTTTTTTGGAAAGAATAAGAACATTAGACCTTTTAGATGCACTTAAATAATTGTGAATTTTAGCTATCATTTTTATCTAGGCAAAAGTGTGCACAATTTATCATATTTTGAGACCAGATTGAACGAGGCCCAGGTTTGTTAGTGCTTCTATTAATATATTGTGAAGTGGGACTTCCCAGGTGACTTGAGTGATAAAGAATCCGCCCACCAATGTAGGAGATTCAGGTTCAGTCCCTGGGTCAGAAATAGTCCCAGGAGAAGGAAATGGCATCCCACTCTAGTATTCTTGCTTGGGAAATCCCATGAACAAAGGAGCCTGGTGGGCTACAGTCTGTGGGCTCACAAAAGAGTTGCTGCTGCTGCTGCTAAGTCACTTCAGTCGTGTCCGACTCTGTGTGACCCCATAGATGGAAGCCCACCAGGCTCCCCCGTCCCTGGGATTCTCCAGGCAAGAACACAGGAGTGGGTTGCCATTTCCTTCTCCAATGTGTGAAAGTGAAAAGTGAAGTCGCTCAGTCATGTCCGACCCTTAGCGACCCCATGGACTGCAGCCTACCAGGCTCCTCCATCCATGGGATTTTCTAGGCAATAGTACTGGAGTGGCTTGCCATTGCCTTCTCCGCACAAAAGAGTTAGACACGACTTAATGACTAAACAGCAGCAACAACATATTGTGAAGTACTTTTCAGTTCAGTTCAATTCAGCTGCTCAGTCATGTCCGACTCTTTGTGACCCTATGGACTGGAGCACAGCAGGCTTCCCTGTCCATCACCAATTCCCGGCGCTTACTCAAACTGATCTCCATCGCATCGGTAATGCCATCCAACCATCTCATCCTGTGTCATCCCCTTCTCCTCCTGCCTTCAATCTTTCCCAGCATCAGGGTCTTTTCCAATGAGTCAGTTCTTCACATCAGATGGCGAAAGTATTGGTGTTTCAGCATCAGTCCTTCCAATGAATATTCAGGATTGATTTCCTTTAGGATTGACTGGTTTGATCGCCTTATGGTCCAAGGGACTCTCAAGAGTCTTCTCCAACACCACAGTTCAAAAGCATCAGTTCTTCGGCACTCAGCTTTCTTTTTTGTCCAACTCTCACATTCATACATGACTACTGGAAAAACCATAGCTTTGACTAGATGGACTTTTGTTGGCAAAGTAACATGTCTGCTTTTTATGTCTAGGTTGAAGTACTTTTCAGCTCTTGAATAATATGCAGCAGTAGAACCATTCACTAGGCCTTGATTTAAATACACAATATTTGAAGGTGAGAAACACATCCAAATAGTCCAACATTTTGATAGGCCTAAATAGCCTATTGATAAGTTTCTGGTTTTTACCTGTGCATGAACAAAACAGCCCTGAAGTACATTGGCCACAGGCCAATTCACCTGATCTCAAAATTTAGCATGTATCTAGCTACTTTTGGAGAAAGGGGGAAACTTTTGGTATCAGGTGATGCAGATAATCCAGTTCTTATTAACATAACCATACTAGAGGTTTATACCAAGGGAAATCATCACCTGCATTTGGGGACCAAAGTGTCTGTTATATGTCTTTGAGATTTGTTAGATTTTTGACACATGTGCTCAGAGGCAGAGTTTTCACACTTTTGTCATTGTCCTCAAATCTGTAGGGTTTGGAACTGTATTTGCACCGTGGGAAGAGTAATTTCCTTTGTCCCATTACTTTCATCAAAGTTATTTTTCATTTTAATGTAGTAAAAAACACTTTTTGCCCCTTTAATTTCATATCTGCCCTAGTTTCTCTCTCTTTGCTCAATTCAGTATTTTTTCAGTATCAGTATCTTTTTTAAAGCCATCATTAAAACAAAATCTGTATTTGTGACCATGGCCCCTACCACTTACTTATGGCCCTACTTGTTACTTATTACTTAACTTCTTTGTGTCTCAGTTTCTTCATCCATAAAATCAGGATTAAGAACAGTACCTTACAACCTTGTAAGAGGTTTAAGTGAAGAAATAAGTAAATAAACACATACATATAAACATACATATAAATATACATTTTTATATATTTTATTTAAAGTGTAAGGATAGTTTCTGCAACAGATATTAGCATTGAGCCTATTGCTTTTTCCTTTCTAGGACAAAGTTACAAGATTGGGTCCCCAGTGTGTCAATGAACAGTGTTTAGTTTCCTTTACCTTTTAAAAATGAATTATTGTAGTATGAATTAAGATAAAATTAAAATGGGAACAAAAAGTCTTCAGATATAAATTTCCTGTCTTATTTAACATATTCCTAGAAATTAAAACATAGAATGTATATAAATTATTTTTTTTAACTAAGTAATCCTTCAGTGAAATATTTCAATCGAGGAATGTATATTTTGCCCAGTTTCAAGGAAAGGAACCAAGGTATTCAGTAGAGAGTGATGGAAAGTATGATCTCCTCCTTCCCTCAAAGTTATAATTTTGTGGAGTATTTTAGATTGAGTGTAGTAGGCCACCAGAGGGGCACAGAGCCGCATGCCACAAGCGGGCCTGTGCAGATCCTCATTTCAGTGTAAGACTCTTGGGCTGTGGCGTAGACCCTGGCTACTCCTGCAGTCTGTGGGTTTTTGTTGTTGTTTTTCAGTTGTGGTTTTTAACCTGGACTGTATTTTCACTGCAGTGCCAACTTTTCTCAGCCTCCTGTGAATGGGGGCTATTCAGGGCTTCCCATGGCTCTGTGTTTAATGGACCGCACATCCTCTGCTCTGTTCTACTTGGGAGTCTTGTTGAACTTGCATATAAGGAGAAGGCAGCACCCAAATTCTTGTTTAGCTATAAGTGCACCAGCCAGTAATCAAGAGAAGTTTCAGGGAAGCGCTTACGAGAAATCAACTTTAAAATTTTTTTCACGTCTTTTACCTATAAGGTCCTTTCTGAGCTTTAATTCATGCTATTGCCCATTTTTACTCTGTGTGTTATTGCTGTGATCATTATTTCTGTAGGCTGGCTTTGGAAACAGACATCTGAATTAAACCCCAGGTCCTTCATTTATTGGCTATATAATTTGGGGCAGATTACCTTATTAATTCATCCACAAGTATTTATTGAATGTCTGTGTGTGCCAGGCAGGATTCTAAGCACTGGAGATACAACTGTGGACAAGTAAACATGCTGTAATATGCTTGCGTTCCAGTCAAGGAAGACAATAAATAAATGATTACAAATATGTAGTTTATCAGTGTTAATCATTGATGTGTAAAAAATAAACTTGCTCTGTGAGCCTTAATATCTTCATCAGTAAAATGAGGAAAACTACCACCTCCCAGGATAGTTGTCAGGTTCGATGAGCTGGCACCATGAAGGCTTGAGGACATACCAGGGTGGATGAGACAGTCTGCCTCTTGGTCACTTGCTGGCCATCTGGTAAATGAGGGATGTCTTCCCAGAACCTTTTGACCTGCTAGAGTGGAGCAAGTGTTAACGTTCTCTGAGGATTAAATTGGCTAGAGTAACATGTGTGTAATTTATTCCAAGTGTCTCTCTCTCTTGGTTCAGTAGGTGCCATCTATTAATTAATACCATGTAAATGAAACTTTAAGAAATCGAATCATGTTTCCCTATTGACACCTATAATTTGAGAGATGCCACTATTACGGTAACAATGGTCCTTTACTACCTCTGTTGGTGGCTGTTTTAAATATTTATAAGGCCTTACTGTTATTTGGGTAGCAATATTTGGAATTTTAAGAGCTAATAGATTTTAACTTGGGAAACCAAACATGGAACCTTTCATGGTGAAAGTTTTTCTGTGGAAGATGAACATAAGCAGTGTATGTCCTGCACCTGTCACTGCTAATTCTCCCATGTTTGGGTCTCCTTTACCTTGATTTCAGTGTTGATTTTGGAAAAATAAATGAGTTTTTCCTAAAAATTTTGCACTTGTGTTGAGATTTGACAGAAAACAACAAAATTCTGTAAAGCAATTATCCTTCAATTAAAAAAATAAAAAGCAAAACCAAAAAAAATTTTGCACTTGATTTCTGAACCATCATATTGCTATAATACAGTTTTAGGTTTTAATTTTTTTCCGTTCATTTTTTTAAAGAGTAATTTCTCCAGCTAAAACCCGTGATGGTTTCTGTCCCCGCCCCATTCCCACTTCAGTTTGCCTTTGATGTATTACCTATAAAGTGTTTTATAATTTTTTTCAATTTGCTTATTTTTACTGGATTCGTCCATCTCCTGTTGTAGCTTCTACATTTGGCTTTAGACTTTTAATAATATGCTGTGTAATGCCAATTGAATGACCTTCTCTTTTTGTCTTTTCCAACTTGTCCTAAGGCAAATATTCTAAATTTTGCACAACTGAACCACCTTCATTAGCTAGTAGGACTGACCCACCAAGTACTAAACAAAAACTTATTGCTTACATTGAGATATTCTTTTTGATAAAAATGTACTTCTACCCAAGTAAACCCCCCCGCCCAAATTATAGAAGATTAGTCTGACAGCAGTTCCCTTGAATTTGAGTGTCAGAGTCTGTTGAAATCAGGACTTCAAGTTGAGAAAAGCACTGAGCACTAAGGGAACACTCATTCATATTCGGTTAATTTATTCCCTACACAGGCGGACTCTGATAGTGGGAGGTGTGATTCACAGCAGGTCAGCTTTTAGCCAGTGTCGCTGCTTGAGTAATGGTGTGAGTCTCGTGTGGGGGAATAGTGTAATGATGCCTATACTCCAGCACTTAGTTTTTCTACCCCTTTGCTTCAACACTAAATTGATTTTTTTCTAATGTGAACAAAAGGGGTCTGTGTGTAAAACTTGTGTGAGATCATTTTAATGGAGTTTTCAGTGTGACTGAAATATTTTTTAATGAACTGTTTTACTACATTAGTATTTTAAAATAAATCTTCCATTATCATTTGAGTTCAGAAATCTTTGTTGATTTTTTTCTCCCCCTAGTGATAGTTTAATTCTAAGGTGGCCAGCTTATATCTTGCTGCAAACTTGATTATTAGCATTATTTTACTTGTTTTTTATTTCAGTCATATTTTGTTAAACTAGTGGTGTTCATTTGTTAACTATTTCTAAAAAGCTCTGTTTGATTTCCCCTCTGTTCAACAACTCCTATGCCCAATACCTGTTCTTCTTTCTCTTCTCTCTTCCTTTCCGTTCCCTGTCTTCTGCCACATGCCCATCAAACCTAATTGCCACTTTGCTAGAGCTTTGTTGAGGCAGTTCCTTGGCCCTGCTGTCCCTTGGGGATTTAATGTGGTGGGATGTGCCTGTGGCCCTCCAGCCATGTCAGTGGCTGCTATAGTTCCCAGATTCTAAAGACTGGTCACCTCAGGCCCTAATGTTGTTTCAAGTCTAGAGCATTTTAGTCTCAGGATAGATATGGCAGGAATAATACAATTTGGGTCATTTTGTCAATGGATATTAACCTCCAGCTTGTCTGCTAATTTTATATAAAAATCTGTGACATGCAGACTATTTTTAGTCTCCTTCAAATTAGAGTGCTTTAAGACAATTTTCATGAGTGCTAATGTTTTTCTTTTACAGCTTAGTAATATTACTGTCACTGAATTACTAATCATATATATATTATATATATTTAACATCACTTTGATACCATTTAAACTTTGGCTTTATATATAAACCTTAGAGAAATTAAGAACCCAAAAGACATATAGATAGAACTTTGGGATTCATTAAAGGTGAGTTAAATTTTTCCTTCAAGTGAGAAATACAGCTATAATATAGTAAGCCATTTGCCTTTTTAATATTCTGATATTTTAAAAATAGTTATTTTTTCCTCCAGACTTATAAAGAGATCTGTGCTCTTATGCAATTTGGAAAATATGTAAATCACCCTTAATCTGAAAATCCATTGATTAACACTTGTTACCATTTAGAAGCATTTTCTTTCTATTATTTCTCTTCATTTTTTGAACAAAATATTTTAAATACACTAACAAATATGGACATTTGTATATTGAATACCAATATATAATGACACTCAGATTTTAAACGTTACTGTTTTAGAAAACAAACATGGTTACCAAATGGGAAAGGGGTTGGAGAAGGATAAATTAGAAGTTTGGGATTAGCGGATACAAACTACTGTATATAAAATAGATAAACAACAAAGTCCTACTGTATAGCACAGGGAACTATGTTTAATATCCTATAGCAAACCATAATGGGAAAGAATATGAAAAGTATATATAGAAATTTGCTATCTACCAGAAACTAGCACAGCATTGTAATCAACTATACTTGAATTAAAATTAAATGTTGATGTTTTATCATATTTATTCTTAGTTCATGGCTTTGTGTATTATATGTATATATATGTACATATATTGAAACATAATTGGGATCATATTATATTTATAGTTTTATAACTTTATCGTTTCTTTAACATTTTAAGTATTTTCCCATATAATTAAAATTTATTTAGTGCTTTGTTGCAACACTAAATTTGTTATAGTGTTTGCACAGATTTTATTTTTAAATAATGGTAATTCTATTCCTATTTAATTTAACATTTGCTTCTAGTTCTTTTAACTTAATATATCACATACTATACATGACTTAAAACAATTTTTCAAAAAACTGTAGGCCACAAAGGCAATTTAGCAGGCGATAGTCAACATAAAAAAAAAAGAATAATAGAGAAGATCAGGGTATTCCTGTGATTCGTTGGCAAAAAAATGTACATCTTCTAGTCAGTTCTTTTGCTTCAGTTATCTGTATATAAACTTAAAATTTTTTTTGACTAGGGGTCACAGTCACAAGTATTATTAGAAACCTGTTTAACCAATCTGCCTCATGAATATTAGATTTGACACCCATCTTTTATGCTTACATTTTCTGGATTGATTTATTAGCACTAGATATATTAAAGTGAGGTAGTCAAATAGTGAAACAAACTCTATACCTCTAGATTTTAGCACTGGAAGGAGTTTTTCCACTTGTGGGGGTCTGGGAAGTTATGATTTTTCCCATTCAGTTTTACTTTGAGAAGCTTTGCGCTAACACAGGGCTTTCCCAGTAGCTCAGCAGTAAATAATCTGCCTTCCAAGCAGGAGACGTAGGTTTGATCCCTGGGTCAGGGATATCCCCTGGAAAAGGAAATGGCAACTCACTCCAGTATTCTTGCCCAGGAAATCCCATGGACAGAAGACCCTGGTGGGCTACCATGGGGTCGAAAAAGAGTCAAACGTGACCTAGCGACTGAACATGCGTGCACAAGCTAACTCAAGGGTGTTGATCCCTTATAGTTGATAAGTTGTTTCCTTAATATTTGATTATCAGTTTCCCAAAAGATTGTGATTTGAGTCACTGGCGTAAGTTAGAATTCTGAACTCTTGAGCATAAATTTTAGGTTTTCTCTCTTCCAGTTCTGCCATCCTACCTCAGCTCGCCATCTGGAACTACCCCTACCTTCTGTTCAAAGTGAGCGTGTAGCCTCTCACAGGCACTGCTGCAGTAGTGAATTCAGTAAGTTCTCCTAAATGAAGAAACAAAGCACTTAAACACTCCAGTATATTGAGTTCTCTCTGCTTAAAGCTTAAGAGATAGGTCCTTTGATATGGCATGATTCTTATATACAATAACTTTTCAACATTGCATTAAACTCTCAGCATGTCATTTTGTAGTGCATTGGTCCTTTTGTCCGGTGTGGCTATCTATCACTTTTAAAGAATCCAATATGATTTAGGAAGAGGGACTCAAGACACAGTGTGTGTGCGTGTGTGTGCGCTGAGTTCTTCAGTTGTGTCCGAATCTTTATGACCCTATGGCTCCTCTGTCTGTGGGATTCTCCAGGCAAGACTACTGGACTGGGTTTCCATGCCCTCCTTCAGGGAATCTTCTCAACCCAGGGATCGAACGCATGTCTCTTATGTCTCCTGCATTGGCAAGCGGGTTCTTTACTACTAGCACCACCTGGGAAGCCCCCTGGTTCAGTGTAGCAAACGGATAATAAGAGAGATTAGTAAGGTTGGGACTAGTAATAGGTCTGTTTGGGTAAGATGGTAAGATGGTGTCTGCTGCTCTACTTCTTGGAAGTTATTTGCTCTCTCATCTTGCATATTTTGAAATTCTTCTGTATCAGTTACTCTGCTGGATGCAGAGCATCCAAAGATGACTAAGCCTGAGGGCCCTTAAGATTCTCACAGCCTTGTGAGGAGTATTGCCTTAGAACAAATGCAATAATTAAATAGCAAGACTGAAAATTATATCTAAATCTTGGCACTTAAATTACTAATTGACTAGTAATTGTTTAGCTTTTCTAAGCCTGCTTGCTCATTTTCCTCATCTGTAAAATGATATTACTAGTTCTTTTACATGGTTTTTGTGAGAATAAGAATGTACATATATAAATTAGCACGTGCCTGGCATTATAGTATGTTTATAGTATGTTGTAGCTGTGTCATTCAATGACATTTTTATTATTCAGTGTATTAAGTGCCAGGCTAGAAGTTTAAATAAAAAGCCCATGGAAGATGCAGCTGCCTCATCCCAGGTTCTGTACACTGCACAGTCCCCGCTCTCTGCTTCCATTGTGCATTTATGTCCACTTTTCTTTCCGGGTGTCTGTGGAGACCCCTTTTTATCTGTGGACATGCTGTGCTCCTTCCTGTGGGTCACACTCATCCTTCCTCAGTTCCCTACATATATAGGAATTCTCTGAAATTCCTTTTCTCTTTTCATGCCTTCCTTTCCCTTTTTCCCTTCCCTTTTCTTCTTCTTTCTCCCCCCTCCCAAAACTCATCCATCAATTCCTACTGCTTTAGCTATCACCTCTATGAAGATGCTTCCCAAATTTATATCCACAGCATTTCCAGGTGCCTGCTGGGCATCTCCATCTGGAAGTCCTTCTTGCATTCAAAGTTAACATGTCCAAAACTGAACTCATTAATTCCCCATTAACACTCCTTTTCTTTCCAGTCCTTGCTAATGCTAGCATCATCACCTCCAGCAGACAAGTTTGAATCTTAAATTCAGCCCTTATATTTGCTTCCTGGCCCCTCCCTAATGTCTCGCTCATGCAGTCAGTTGGCCAGACTAACCTGACCCACCTCCATGCTGCTGCCATCATTCAGGTTTTCTTTCCCATCCCTGCTGCTACTACCCTAATTTAGGCCCTCATTATCTCCCACCTGGAATATTGGAAGAAGCTACTCCTAACTAATCTTCCCTCTCCTTTCCCCTGCACCCAACAACACACTGTTGCCAGAGTGACAATATTAGGCCCTAAGTAGCAGTTTTAGTCTTTAGCCTTAATCACATTAGTCCCTTGCTGACAAACCATCCATGCCTTCAAATTGCCTGCAGAATAAAGTCCTGAGTCTAAACCTCTCAAGGCCCCTCACTCTTCAGGCTGTCTCCTGGGCTTGTTCACCTTCACACATTGCCCAAATGATTAGCCCCACAGGTCCTGAACCTGCTTCCCATTCTTTTACCTACTATCACTCTAACCTATTCCTTTCTTCCAAAGGACCATTCTTTCCATTCCAATAACTCCATCCCTCTCCTCCCTCCATTCTCTGCTCAGGAAAATTTGACCATCTTTAAGGCTCAGTCTGAAGTCTGTCTCCACTGTGAGGGGCACCTCCCTCTAAACAAGAAGCCGTTTTCTTTCTTCCTTTGTGTATGGATAGCTCGTTGATACTCTACTGTCTTTGTTGTCTGTTCTTATATTATTCAGTTTAACCACTTTTTTTTCAATTTAACCAATATTGAAACACACCATTAATAGCTCTTTTATTAGACCTCATTTCTTTGTATTCCTCATGGCATATATATGTGTTGAAACAGTGGAATTTGAGAGAGTATGGAAAGGTTCCATAGCTGTCATTTGAGGATTTAAAATAGTTAATAGTTATGGAAAGATAGGATGATGCAGTAGGACCTGCGGTTAACCACGGAAACAACGATGTGATTGTGTTGCACAAAGTTCACCTGTAAAATACTTATTTCCATGAAATTGTAAAGCTATTAGGATATTAGTGTTAATTGTTGATCTGTTGTAGTTCTAGAGCAGAATTTTGAAGAAGGCCAAATTCCTTCCCCCAAAATTCAACTTACAGACTTTTCAGAATGATGTTATTTAAAATTAGTGATATGTCTATAGTAGCTAATTTCCCAGGACTACAAAGTATATAACATATGTTTAAATTGATTGAAATACTGTTTTAGATTTGGTACATCTCTAGTTTGTCCACCAAGCTACTACCTCCATATTTCTCACTGACTACCGCAAAAGCATCCCAACTGATCTCCTCATATCCACTTTGTTCCCCCACCGCCCACACACCCACAAGTCACTCTTCCACACTGATGAGGGAAGACATTTTTTTGTATATTTTTTAAAATATTGGATTACGTGACCGGATGCTTAAGTTACTGCAGTGGTTTCACATTGCTCTTTGGATAAAGAGCTGATGTCTGATCACAGCCCGTTTGACCTGTGTGGTCGAGTCCCTGTTTACTTCTCGCCTCATTTGTACAGTGTTCTCAGCTTTGTGTGTGCTCATTCGTTTGCTCTGAAGACAGTCCTCTTACCTCTTCTCTTCCCACACCCCTCTTTTACATCTTTCTTCCTTTGGATGTCAACTCAGTCCTCATTTCCTCAGGAAGTCTCTGACTTTCCTGGCTAGGCTAGTTCCCAGTTGTAAGCTCTCAGAGTATCATCTCTTTTTACTCTGTGGCATTATTAGCATTGTAATTTTACATTTATTTGATTCTTTCATTATTACCGGTCTCTAGCATCAGCTTGTAAGCTTCACAAGCTCTTTGCCTGGTTTTGGTCACCGTGGCATCTGTGCCAAGCACAGTGCTTAATGTATGGAAGGTATTTGGTCTATATTAGTTTAGTGAATGATGAAGCGTTTAAATATACATATATATATGTATATATATGTATTAGCAAAAGGAAAACAATTGTAGAATTTTAGTGATATAGATTATAAGGAATTAAATATTGCTTTCATTTATGACACTTGGATGATGTTAACGATTTATACCAATTTTTATACTCATTATATATAGTAGTTAAAAAAAAGTAAACTGCTTAGTCACCCAGTCGTGTCTGTGTCTTTGCGACCCCATGGACTGTAGCCCGCCAGATTCCTCTGTCCATGGGAATTCTCCAGGCAAGAATACTGGAGTGGGTTACCATGCCTTCCTCCAGGGGATCTTCCCAACCCAGGTCTCCCGCATTACAGGCAGATTCTTTACTATCTGAGCCCCAGGGAAGAGTATTAGATAATTACATGTAGTAAAGTGAAATCATAAAGAATCACAGAGTAAGGGAAAAAACCCAGATGTCAAATAATCCAGGCTTCCCTTTGATGTGTTGTATCAGAGGCTGTGCAGCTTCTTGAACATCTTTATTCACAAGGGACTCAGCATCAATAGAGGCTCCTCTGTTCTTTAATTTCTTCATGTGAAACCAAAATTCACCAGCTCTATTTTCTATTAGTGTCAGTCTCTAAAGTAATACTTACCAAGTCTGTCTTCTATCCATATGGTACTCTTTCAGATGAGCAGACAGTCATCATGTACTCCTCTAGCTTTAATTCTCCCAACCCTCCCCTTCACACACACTGTTCCTGTCCTGTTGTTTCTGGAGACAGTTGTGTCCTTCTCTCTCTCCTCTAAACCTTCGCACATGTTGTCTCTAAAACACTTCTTTTTTCACTTCCCCTCCTTGCTTCAGATCCTGTGACTCCTTCCCTCTCATCCTTCAGGTCTCAGGGAGGTCTCTTTCACCGCTCCTTCACCCCACTTATGTTGGTTGCCCTTGTTCATATCCTGAGGTAGCTCATGCCACATTTTATTATTATTTTAAATCCAGATTGTGTAATCCACACGAAGGGAGATCACAACACACCAGTGTATGTCATTATGTCCTCCACTGTCTGTCTAGCACTGTGCCTGACTTGTAGTGAGCATTTACTACATTTTTCACTGTGTAAATTTGAGAACACCATCTTTACTATTTTCCAAGCTAGCATTCTTTTTTTTTTTTGGTCAGCCAAGCATGTGGCAGTAAATGATTTCATGATCTTCTGGATATGCCCCAGCTTGTTGGTATTTCTCCTAGAGAGGTACTCAGAATAAATCGTAGTGTTCCAGGTGAAAATATGACCTGGATTATATCAAACATTGTCTCTGCACATATAGAATCCTAGGGACTTTTTTAAGATCAGGAGCTAAATTTCTTATTTTTGTTGTGAGTTGTTTTGAGTAGTGGATATTATCAAATTATCTTATTTTTTTTTAAGGCTGTTAATGAAGTAAATTTAAAGAAGTGGTGCTTGGAAACGTTTAATTTACTTAAACTGTTAATCTGTTCTTTGGATTGTCAACTATTGTCTTGTGTGAATGCTTAGAAGGTATGCTTTTCTGACTGCTCTCTTGATTTCTGTCAGCTGGGCCACTAGAGTTTCTTTTCCTGACCTTTTCAGTAGTGCTTTCTGAAAGTGGAATGCGTTTCAGCCATATATGATGTTTCAGGCTCATAGAAGGAAGAATTCCTTAACTTTTGTTATTTTGGTGGAGTGGAAGAAGAAACAATATGGGAAATTGTTGGTGGCTCAAACGGTGAAGAATCTGCCTGCAGTGCAGGAGACTCTGGTTCAGTCCCTGGGTCAGGAAGATCCCCTGGAGAAGGGAACGGCTACCCACTCTAGTATTCTTCCCTGGAGAATTCCATAGACAGAGGGGCCTGGCAGGCTGTTGTCTGTGGGGTTGTAAAGATATCAGAATTAAGAAAAATACATGGCAAAAAAGTAATAAGGAGAGAGAATGTAGTTTCCTGACTACCTTATCGCCTTCCATGTGCTTCCACAGTGGTATATGCTTTACTCATGTTGTCTCTTCCACACAGTGACTATAAAAAACAGATCTCATTTAACCTTGTTTTACAGAAAAAGTGATAGTCTTTGAGTATTACAACTAATAAATGGCAGAAGGATTTTTCAGACCTGGTTCTAAAGCAGTCACTATTCTACTGACTCAATAAATAGTTGGTATATGAATGAAATGAAGCAGATAGAGAGTTGCTATAGCATAATGGATAAGCATGTATATAGACTCTAGAGCCAAGTGGCCTGGATTCAAATCCTGGCCCTATCAGGGTTCTAAGGCTTACTATCTGTGGTATCTTGGGCAAGTTGCTTGATCTCTCTGTGTGCCTCATTCTCTTCATCTCTAAAATCAAAATGATTGTGGTACCTTCCTCATAGAGTTGTTGTGAATTAATTTGATTAATGTATAGTAAAATACTTAGAACAGTTCCTGGCATATATTGTGAGGTTCTGTGTTAGGATTTGTTGTTGTTGCTGCTGATATTGTATTTTGATGATGATGATGATGATGTATGTGTCCTCTGTGAAAGGTCTCTTCTCTCAGAAGTTTATGGAAGGTGTTATCAGAACTGTTGCCAGGACTATTTCTTCAGCCTGACTTGGCCCGATGTCTCAAAACTCACAACTCAAGCTTTTAAGTTGTTAAGTGTTACCTTCATATCTTTCATTCCTCAGTTCAGTTGCTCAGTCGTGTCCGACTCTTTGTGACCCCATGGACTGCAGCACATCAGACCTCCCTGCCCATCACCAACTCTAAGAGCTTGCTCAAACTCATGTCCATCGAGTCGTTGATGCCATCCAACCATCTCATCCTCTGTTGTCCCCTTCTCCTCCTGCCCTCAATCTTTGCCAGCATCAGGATCTTTTCCAATGAGTCAGTTCTTTGCATCAGGTAGCCAAAGTATTGGAGCTTCAGCTTCAGCATCAGTCCTTCCAATGAATATTCAGGACTGATTTCCTTTAGGATTGACTGGTTTGATCTCGTTGAAGTCCAAGAGACTCTCAAGAGTCTTATCCAGCACCACAGTTCATAAGCATCAATTCTTTGACACTCAGCTTTCTTTATGGTCCAACTCTCACATCCATACATGACTACTGGAAAAACCACAGCTTTGACTAGACCATAGCTTTTCATTCCTAAACAGGTTCACCCCCCCCAAACACACAGACACACACACAGCTTCATCTTCCTCTTTTCCCTTTCTATAATTAGGAGCCAATTCACAGCTTCTCTTTAAGATGATTATTATATACCTCAGGTAAAACATGTATAAGGATCTAGTAGCATAAGTTGGGCTTCCCAGGTGGCCCAGTGGTAAAGAATCCACATGCCAATGCAGGAGACATAGGTTCAATCCCTGGTTGGACAGATGCTCTGGAGGAGGAATTGGCAACCCACTCCAGTATTATTGCCTGGAAAATACCTTTGACAGAAACCTGGCGGACCACAGTCCATAGGGTTGCAAAGAGTCGGACACAACTGAGCACCCACACGCAGTAGCATAAGTTAAAATCTGTAATTCAAAGCAAAACACTTGGAAAGCACTCTATTTTACATTTTCTTCCAAAATACTATGCTTCCCAGCCTCCCTACAGTTCAGGTCTGTAGGATTTAAGTAGATTGTTACATTATAATAAAGCGCTTTAGATATTTCTGTTGATTATTTGTTTCAACTATAGTATAGCTTAATTACCTTAAATTAACTTCCTTTTTCTAGGAACTTAGAACTTTTTTGTAAAAATGATTAACCCCTCTCGCTACTGAAGATCACTTACTAGATTAAGGAGAAATATAAGTAAAGAAAGAACTGTAACTGTTATTTGGCAGTAAGCCTGAAGATGTCTTATTTTGAAACTAATGATAGAGTAAGGGGCCCTTTAAAAATTTACTTGGAAGCATGAGGGGTGAAAATTTTCTTCAGTCATGGGCTAGCTCATTAATTTTTACTATATTAGCTTAATTTAAATTAATTCTTTGTTCAGAAGTCACCCGAGAAGTCTTAATAAGTCAGTGAAGTATTAGAATACAAATTTTCCTGTTTTTAGAAATAAAGTCACAGTTGTAGAAGACAGACTGATGGTTACCAAAGGGGGAAGGGGAGGAGAGATAAATTGGGAGAATGGGATTGACATATATACGCTACATATATAAAATAGAAAACTAATAAGAACCTACTGGATAGCACAGGGAATTCTTCTCAATATTCTGTAATGACCTATATGGGATTAGAGTCTAAAAAGAATGTGTGTGTGTGTGTGTATAACAGATTCACTTTGATGTACAGCTTAACTAATGCAACTGTATTAGTTAAATTGTAAATCAACTAAACTCCAATAAAAATTTAAAAATTTTTGCTGTTTTTACCACATTCAAGAATTTTGTTTGTATGTTATTTATGTATACTTTTTAGTATAACCTATTTGATTAGTGCTCATGAAGATTGTTGTAAGTGTTAATTTATTATTATATGTTGTGCTTAGTCTTTCAGTCGTGTCCTTTGCAACTCCAATGGACTATAGTCCGCCAGGCTTCTCTGTCCATGGGGATTTTCCAGGCAGGAATACTCGAGTGGGTTGCCATGCCCTCCTCCAGGGGATCTTCCCAACCCAGGAATAGAATCCAGGTCTCCCACATTGCAGGTGGATTCTTTACTGTCTGAGCCCATTATAATATGTTAGCCATAATTTTCTTTTTTTCTTTTTCTAATGTTGCGTTTAGTTCTTATATGACAACCTTTTGTGATACTTAAACAAAAATGTAATCTAGGAAAGTATTTCTGACCTTAGTTATAGTAGAAATTATAAATATTGAATATTCATAGCAAAAAAATTTCATTATATGTTAAAGCTTAATGTTGCCTAGAATGATTTTTCTTTGCATAAAAAATAAGAAATGGTAAAATATTTGCCCATGACTTTCATTTCCATTTTACTTCTCAAATTTTTGACCTGCGAAGACAGAAATCATTTTGTACCCTTCCCCGTACCAGCATCATCACCACTTAATACAACTTCATCAAAGTCATACAATTTATATTTCACCTGCCGTCAACTACCACAAAACAGTTTAACACTATGGGTTCCTCTCGTTATCAGACCACATTGTTAAGATTGCATGGGAAAACTGAGAAAGAGGAGGAAGCCAAATCATTAGGCCTCACAGTTTTGAGATTATCACTTTCAAAACTAGCTGAGGGTTTCTCTAGATGTGTCCTGCAGTCACTGCTTCCTCCTGTTAACTCTTTCTTCCACAATCCTATTTCTTTTCATCGGGTCCATTGTCTGATTTTGGAAGCATGGGCGTATTTGCAGCAGTTCTCTTACTTGATCCAACTTATTTTGTGGTTTTCTTTCTTTCTTTGTTGGCAGAGGTCTTGTACACGACAGCCAGAATAACCTCCAGTTGAGGGGCTTGGTGGTGTTACTTATTTCTAAGGCAGCTGGACCCAACAGTGTGAATGCTTCGTGTCAAAACTATGACATGGTCAGTGGGATCTATTCATGGTAAGAAGAAATTTTGAGATTGCTCTCTAAATTGTGTTTTCATACAGTGGTCAGTAGAAATCACTGTTTAGTTCTTCGTCATTCTTTGATTCAGAGATAGATTAAAATATTTTGTAAGGTTAAAACATGGGTTTTTATTGTTCTTAACAAATCTAATAGTCTCAGCTACTTTGTGTGGAACTCTGGTAAATTTTCCCTTGTGTTTTTGTCTAATACTTTCCTTTCTACCTTGAGCATTTAAACTTTTAAATTGAATACTAATCTTCTGCCCCATTGTGATATCATTTTATTTCTGTAGAGAACTCTGTATCATTTAGTCCAGGATTCATGGTTTTTAAACCTACTCAATAGGATAACTTAGCTGTATATATAATGATGCAACTACCATTTTAGGAGATGTCTACTTCAGTGCTGTATCATTAACTTTATTTTGTTTATTTTTATGGTGAAGAGATTTTTATTAAAGTAACTGGAATAAGAAACTTTTACATCTCATGTTTAGATTAAAAAATAAATTTATGAGTACATATTATTTTGCTGCATATAAAACAAACTTTAAAATTTCAGTTGTGATTTTTTAAATGTGATTTTAAAAATGTTTTTTAGTAATAATATTATCAGCAATAACTTTACTTAATCTTAGAAGTGTACTTGGCACTGTGTTGAATACCTCTATAGAAATAACAGTCTGCGGGTGGACTTTGGCACATGAAACTAAAAGCACCCAAAAACATGGTGACAAGGAAATTTTCCTCACGAAAAGAACTATTTCTCGAAGCTTAGACTTATGGTTAATATATCTTATTGATTTACTTTAAAAATTAATCCTCATCACTATCACACAATTGTGCTCAAGCAAGGTTTCAACAGTACATGAACCAAGAACTTCCAATTGTCCAAACTGGATTTAGAAAAGGCAGAGGAACCAGAGATCAAATTGCCAACATCCATTGGACCATAGAGAAAGCAAGGGAATTGCAGAAAAACATCTACTTCTGCTTCATTGTCTACGCTAAAGCCTTTGACTGTGTAGATCACAACAAGCTGGAAAATTTTTAAAGGGATGGGAATACCAGACCACCTTCCCTGCCCCCTGTGAAACCTGTATGCAGGTCAAGAAGCAACAGTCAGAACTGGGCATGGAACAATGGACTGGTTCAAAATTGGGAAAGGAGTACATCAAGGCTGTGTATCATCACCCTGCTTGTTTAACTTCTGTGCAGAGTACATGATGAGAAATGCTGACCTGGGTGAATCCCAAACTGGAATCACAATTTCAGGGAGAAAAATCAATAACCTGAGATGTGCAGATGACACCACCCTTATGGCAGAAAGCGAAGAGGAACCAAAGAGCCTCTTGATGAAAGTGAGAGAGCAGAGTGAAAAAGCTGGCTTAAAACTGCATTCAAAAAAAAAAGATCATGACCGGGTCCCGTCACTTCATGGCAAATAGAAGAGGAAAAAGTGGAAACAGTGACAGCCTTTATTTTCTTGGTCTCCAGAATCACTGAGAATGGTGACTGCTTCTTGGCAGGAAAGGGATGACAAACCTAGACAGTATGATGAAAAGCAAAGGCAATACTTTGCCGACGGATAGTCAAGGCTGTGGTCTTTTCAGTAGTCGCATACAGTTGTGAGCTGAATATGTAAAGAAGGCAAAGCGTCGAAGAATTGATGTTTTTGAACTGTGGTGTTGGAGAAGACTTTTGAGAGTCCCTTGGACAGCAATCCACCTGTAATGCAGGAGACCCCGGTTCGATTCCTGGGATGGGAAGATCCACTGAAGAAGGGATAGGCTACCCACTCCAGTATCCTTGAGCTTCCCTTGTGCCTCAGCTGGTAAAGAATCTGCCTGCCATGCGGGAGACCTAGGTTTGATGTCTGGGTTGGGAAGATCCCCTGGAGAAGGGAAAGGCTACCCACTTCGAGAAGGGAAAGGCTACCCACTTCGAGAAGGGAAAGGCTACCCACTTCCAGTATTCTGGCCTGGAGAATTCCATGGACTGTATAGTCCATGGGGTCGCAAAGAGTCGGACATGACTGAGCAACTTTCACTTTTGGACAGCAAGTAGATCAAACCAGTCAATCCTAAAGGAAATCAACCCTGAATATTCATTGGAAGGACTGATACTTTATTGGAAGCTGAAGCTCCATTACTGTGGTCCCCTGATGCATACAGCCTACTCATTGGGAAAGACCCTATGCTGGGAAAGATTGAAGACGGACAAGAGGGCGACAGAGGATGACATGGCTGGATGGCATCACTGATGCAATGGACATGAACTTGGGCAAACTCTGGGAGATGGTGAGGAACAGGGAGGCCTAGTGTGTGCAGTCCATGGGGTCATGAAGAGTTGGACTTGCGCGACTGAACAATAACAACATATCTCTAATGAACATCAGCTGGTTTACTATCACTAATCTTAAAATAACACTTGGAAGTCTTTGAGACCTAATAAGTGTTCATTAAATATTTACTGCATAAATGAATCATTCCCATTTTATAGAAAAAGAAACAAACACTGATATTAAAACTTGTCTAAAATTCTCTAGGTATAAAATGATAGAGTTGGAATTTAAATCTAAAGTGTATTCCTTTCTACTATGCAGATACTGTTACCTGTAAGTACAGTACACCATGTTGTGACGTTGTGTTTCCAATCTCTTATCTAGCCTCTAAGAAACAGCTGCATTGCCTTCTGATTCTTCATAGGAACATAATGGATTTGGTTGATGGTTGTTGTAATTAGAATATTATAAAAGAACTTTGCAAAAGAGTAGGTTCAGTTTAGTTCAGTCACTCAGTCGTGTCTGACTCTTTGTGACCCCATGAATCACAGCACGCCAGGCTTCCCTGTCCATCACCAACTCCCGGAGTTCACTTAAACTCATGTCCAGATTACAAATGTAAAAATTCCCCAAATGGTATAAATGGGTTTCATACCCAAGTGTATAGAATCCACAGTTACATTTAGGAAATGGTATGTGGTTCCAGGCTGTTTTTCTGTAATCAGACTTTATTTAGTAAGTCACTGGTGATGCTTGGGTGTTCTACACACTTGTTAATGTGAAAATGTAATTTGGCATAGTACTATGAGAAACCATTCATTTGTTTCTCTATCCCTAAAGTCATTTGTTTGGCTCCTACTTCCTTAATTGTTCAAGTGTAACTTTTGCTGGAGGCTTGTATCTATAATGTCACAGTGAATTATTTAACATTTGAGGAAAGTGCTGATTTGGGAGCTTTTTAATTCACTTCCAAACTACTGGGATTTACATTGTTGGTGTTTTTTCTCTCATAAACTTGACTTTGATGTCAGTTAATGGGACCTGAGTAAATTACCTAAGGGAAAAAAAGTGAGTTAGGTGACCTCTTTTTTTTTGGCCTAAGGCTATAACTGCTGGATATATCTTGTGGATGAGTCTCATGAACTTATCACATAATGGCCAGAAGAGGCAAATTTTTGGCTAAAATGTAATAACATTTTGAAAATAGGTAAGTGAGTCACATTTATAAAAATGCACTATAAACACCTACCATGACCTTTTGCTAGCAAGACTATGGGCTTTAGGTTTATTCCACCAACCCTGACTTTAAAAATTGGTTACAGAGGTGATCAGGCAAAAAGAGTATTTTTAAATTTGCAAGCATTCATAACCACAACTGAGAAAATAAGTTTACAACTTAGTCTGTTAGGATATTTTTATGTATAGAAGATAGATAGCTATAATATAATATATAATACATAGTATTACAAAGTATAGACTTTCCTAATGTAACATGATTGTTACATTTAAAGAAATGCACATGAATTTTGTGAATAATGATTCAGTTTTCTCAGTTGCTTTAGGAAGAACCAACTCAAATATTTCTCATCCAACTAGTGATTATAAACAGACCACAAATTTTCACTCTACCTTCATTCCCTGAAATTTCCTACCACCTCTTGTTATCTATGTTAGAAGAGACTGAAACAAGTTTGCCAAACATTTTCTTTTCTTCCTGAGTATTCAGCTAGACTACATTTCTCAGCCTTCCTTTGTGGTGGCTGGGCTATATAAATGAGATCTAGCCAATAGAATATAAGTGAAATTTACTGTTTCCTGACCATAAAAATCGCACATTTGCAGTACACCTTAAGCAGATGATCTTGGTAGATACCTATTCAAGATGAAAGGTGCCTACACCCCTTGAAGGAGAGCCCCCTGTCCATCAGGAATATCCATATAGTCTTGATGTATGAGAGGAAAAACCTATTTGTTCAACTACTTAAACTTTAGGGTTTATCTGTTAATAATAGGGCCATGTGTCTATCAGTCTCTCAGTCGTGTTAGACACTTTGCCACCCCATGGACTGTAGCCTGCCATGGTCATCTGTCCATGGGATTCTCCAGGCAAGAATACTGAAGTGGGTTGCCATATCCTTCTCCAGGGGATCTTTCTGACCCAAGGATCAATCCCAGTTCTCCCACATTGCAGGCAGAGTCTTTATCATCTGAGCCACCGATAGTACCATAGTAATTAATATTTTCTGCTTTCTGTTACCCAGTTATCCCTGTGAATTTGGTGGTTCTTGTTTACTCCCAGTCTTTCACCTTTCATGCCCAGTAAACCACCAACTCACAAGTTTCTCCAGGTCATTTTTCCTTTCAGTCCACTTTCCTCTCTCCTGTTCCAGGCCTCTGTTACTTCACGTTTAGATTTTAGCAGTAGCTGTCTATCTGGTCTCCCTGTCTCTAGATAGTTCTCCTTCAATTTTTTTTCTGGGTCTTGTTAAATTGAACACCTGCTTTGATCACTCATTAAATGGATTCTTATTAAGCAGTCTCTATGTGATGTTCCAGGCAAATGCAGGAAGATAGAAGCGAATAGTGAGTATATTTACCCTCAGTGACCTTATTAGCATCAAACTAGAGCACATACATGCCGTCTATGGGTTCGCACAGAGTTGGACACGACTGAAGCGACTTAGCAGCAGAGCACATACAAGTTTACAGACAACTGTAATACAATGCTATAGATGCTGTAAGTAAAGTACAAGTAGAATTCTGTGGAGGGATTGAATGGTTGGGAGGAGGAAAGGAGAAAATTTCCGTATATGAACTTTTACAAAGAGGGAACTTATAAATGGATTCTGACGGTAACTAGGAGGTTATCAGAGGAAAGCAGATAGGCAAGGGGTTTGGTAAAAGGTGGCTGTGTTCACGGTGAAGAAAGTGAGGAGTACACTCACCAAACGTGTGGTCTGGAAGTACATAGCAGGTCCTGCACCGTGCTGACACAGTAATGGGCACTTGGTACATAACTTGTTATGTGAATGCATGAATTTACATAATAGAGACTGGGGCGTTATGCATGTAAGTGTTATGGGTTAA
Source organism: Moschus berezovskii (assembly GCF_049115385.1). Classification (NCBI taxonomy): domain Eukaryota; kingdom Metazoa; phylum Chordata; class Mammalia; order Artiodactyla; family Moschidae; genus Moschus; species Moschus berezovskii. Next base: position 48,368,460 of record NC_142469.1, read on the forward strand.
ATTCTGTCCCTGCCCCCAAATTCATACGGTGAAGCCTACCCCCTCATTCCTCACAGGGTGCCCTTATTTGGAGATGGGGTCTTTATTGAGATAATCCAGTTAAAATGAGGTCATTAGAATGAGCCATGGAGAAGGAAATGGCAACCCACTCCAGTGTTCTTGCCTGGAAAATCCCAGGGACGGGGGAGCCTGGAGGGCTGCCGTCTATGGGGTCGCACAGAGTTGGACACGACTGAAGCGACTTAGCAGCAGCAGCAGCAGAATGAGCCATAATTCAATGACCTTATTTTAAAAAGGGGAAAACTTGGGCACAAATGTGCGTATACAGGCAGAACACCCTATGAACACGAAGGTGGTTATTTTCAAGTCAAGGAGAGGGGCATAGAACAGGGTTGTCCCTCATAGCCCCAGCAAACAAACATAGTGCAGACCACTGATGAGGAGATGGTCTAGAAAAGAAAGGCTGAAGTTGGATCGTGAAGGTTCTAAGGGATCAGAGCTCTATCCTGGAGAAGCAGTGGGGAGCCATCCAAGAGGCACAGACTAGCCTTGGAATCTGGAAGCAGGCTACCTCACTTACTAGTAGTGCCTCAGATTTCATTTCTCACCTTTCAGAGAATGGTTTTAAGAATTAAATGAGTGAATAGAGTAATGCATAGCATAGTAAGCATTCTGTACCTGTGTATTTTTGTTTACAGACATTATAAAGGTCTTTAAGTGAGGGGGTCATATTAATATATCTGTGCTCTAGAATGTAATCAGTTGAGAAGATAACCCAGAGAGTTGAGGTTCAAGAGGTAAAGAGGACCAGCCAGGGGGTTATTGAAATAGTCTAGGTGGTTGCTGAGAGGGAAAACGGAGACCTGGAGAGATTGCGGAGTCTTTACCCAAAGCAGCAGGTTAGCAGTTGGCTGAGTTGGGCTTAGACCCATTAGGTCCTTTGATCTCATGCCATTTTCTACCAGCATTTCCCAATTCATGCTTCAGTTAGGATGAAGGTTTTACTAGGTAGTCAGTGAGACAAAAGGTCCTGTGGTCAAATAAATTTGGTTTTGCCAGGTTAAACATAGTTTAAAAGATTTCATTTCAGAAATCTCAAGAATTGTTAGGTATATACGGCATCCATCTTGAATCTTGAAGAAGAGATATTATTTCCCGGTTATTTGACTATAAAACCCTTAAGCCCCTGTCAGCAGTACATCTTGTGGAATACTGCGAAACAGTTTGGTATACCTATGTTATATTAGGGTACCTAATTTTGAGTGCTAATGGAAACTCTGTGAGGCAGAAATAACAGAGTCACCAATAAGAAAACAGAGTCCAAAAGGTGAAAGAACTTTCTGAGACCCTGCATTAAGTGATCACGTAGGGGAAGAAATATATCATGCTGGTGGCCTCAATTTAATTCGTTATTCTGTCACTTATTTGCTGTGTGACCCCAGACCAGTTAGGTTACCTCTCTGTGCCTCATAAGTTTGTTGAGTGGATCAAAGAAGGTAATTTGAATAAAACACTTAGAATAGTGTGTGTAGACTGAACTTAACAAGTGTTATTTCTTATTGTTATTTCAAAGCCCTGTCATGCTGCTTTCTGTCCTTTATCAGATTTCTCACTCCTTCAGGGCAGGCCCTTGGCTTTGTGCATATTTTTATCTCACCAGTGTGTTGGACATAGTATTCATTTAAATCTTTGTCTGGATGACTGAATCTTCAATATACATAACTGTTCTACACCAAAACAAACATTTGAATCACACGTTTTACAGTATGTGCTTTTTAGAGTAGTTTAACAAGGACTCTACCTAACTTTGGCCACCTGATGTCAAGAACCGACTCATTGGAAAAGACCCTGATGCTGGGAAAGATTGAAGGTGGAAGGAGAAGGGGACGACAGAGGATGAGATGGTTGGATGGCTTCACTGACGTGATGGACATGAGTTTGAGTAGGCTCTGGGAATTGGTGATAGACAGGGAAGCCTGGTGTGCTGCAGTCCATGGGGGTCGCAAAGAGTCGGACACTACTGAGCAACTGAACTGAAGTTACAATCACTGTATCTTATTACGTCCTTTGCAACTTGTAATTTAGGACGTGAGCTGTAATCAGACACTAAAGTACTCTTCATGGAATAGTCTTAATTTTTAGCTTAGTTATCATGTAAAGCAATATAGAGTTTTATTTCAAGAATGAAAAGTGTTAATGAAGTATCAACAAAACACCCACAAAAAAGCCAACAATTTTTTAAAGTATTGCCCAGTATCTACTGGGCGATCTTAAAAGTCCCATGAAAAGTTCATTTTGTTTCCTCAGTATTTCCACCTATTCCTTTCCTTTTTTAAAAATTATATTTTGATTCAGTTCAGTTCAGTTCAGTCGCTCAGTCGTGTCCGACTCTCCGTGACCCCATGAATCACAGCACGCCAGGCCTCCCTGTCCATCACCAACTCCCAGAGTTCACTCAAAGTCATGTCCACAGAGTCGGTGATGCCATCCAGCCATCTCATTCTCTGTCGTCCCCTTCTCCTCCCGCCCCCAACCTTTCCCAGCATCAGAGTCTTTTCCAGTGAGTCAACTCGTCGCATGAGGTGGCCAAAGTATTGCAGTTTCAGCTTTAGCATCAGTCCTTCCAATGAACACCCAGGATTGATCTCCCTTAGAATGGACTGGTTGGATCTCCTTGCGGTACAAGGGACTCTCAAGAGTCTTCTCCAACACCACAGTTCAAAAGCATCAATTCTTCGGCGATCAGCTTTCTTCACAGTCCAACTCTCACATCCATACATGACCATGGGAAAAACCATAGCTTTGACTAGACGGACCTTTGTTGGCAAAGTAATGTCTCTGCTTTTTAATATATTATCAAGGTTAGTCATAACTTTCCTTCCAAGGAGCAAGCGTCTTTTAATTTCATGGCTGCAATCAGCATCTGCAGTGATTTTGGAGCCCCCAAAAATATTTTGATTACTCATCTGTTATCTGCAACTTCCATTCTGGTATCTATACGGCTTGAATTTTACTAATAGGTTGTTGACTCTTCTAAACTTAATTCCCTCTGGGCAGCAGAGGGAGGAGAATGAGCTGCTGCTGAGGGACCATTGCAGTGAGAGTGTTCCTGCAGCCATTAGAATCATAGCAGAGCAGCCTGGCTGTCTGGAACTGTAATGTGTACCTGTCATTTTGAGGCATAACCACTGAATTTAATTAAAGATCTGCAGTGTCCTGATATATTATAAACATGGTGCCACTTTTTTCTTGCTCACCTTTCTCTGTCTCTAATCTATTTGCTAGAGATAAATTCAGTGATAAATAGAACCTACAGGAATGAAAAAGTATTGAATGAATCAAGAGTAAAGTGATTGTTGGGCTTCCCAACAACCTGCTGATTGTTGAGGTGTTGAGGTGGCTCAGCAGTAACTAAGAATCTGCCTGCCATGAACGAGATACAGGTTTGATCCCTGGGTGGGGAAGATGCCCTGAAGGAGGAATGGCTACCCACTCCAGTATTCTTGCTTGGGAAATCCCACGGACAGAGGAGCCTGATGAGCTACAATCCATGGGGCTGCAAAGAGTCATATATGACTTAGCAACTAAACAACAGCAACAAAGTAATTGTTGTTATTTTTGTCCATTAGATGGTCTGTTGGCCAGGATACATGTGGGTACTGGTAAATTGTCAATTATTCCAATTCTGTTTGTAAAACAAGTACTTTTAACATATTACTTATTTGGCTTCTGAGTGGTAGGTGAGCTGATAAATGGGAATAAAATTATGGGTTGATCTTTTTATGTATTTATTTATAGTGCTTATAAAAGGCAGTTGTGCTCTGTGTGCCATTAAATATAGTTTAAATGATCTGTTTTCTTCATAGGAGCCCAGTATTCAGCATGTTCCTAGTACTTAGATGCCAGTCAGTTGACTATTTGCTTAAAGTGGAATAATTCTGGTAACTATTATTATCTTTGTGATTATTATTATTTAATCTTGAAGCAAGGAAGACCTTCCTAAAGTGTTTCAACACTCTGAACCTATAAACAAAAAGATTTCACTTCATTAAAAAAGAATTCTTCAATGGAAAGAAATGTCCCATAAAGTCAAAAGATAAGTGCCAAAGTTACAAAAATATTTGCAACATACATGACAGAAGGCTAAGTTTTAATAAACAAATCAGTTGAGGATCCTATAAATCAGGAAGAAGATAGTACTATGCAATCATGGACGAAAAACATGAACAGGATGTTCAGTGAAGAAAACTCATAGATAGTAAACAAAAGAGAAGGAAGGCTGGACCTCATCATAAAGGACAAATTAAAATCATAGTTTCCCTCTGTCAGGTTGGCAAAGGTTGAAAAGTTTGATAGCCAACATTTCTTTGTGAGGAAAAAGGCACCTGAATGCTTTGTTTGTAGGGATGTTAATTGGTATACTTGCTTAGAGAGCAACTTGGTAATAGTTGTAAATTTTATTTTAATTCAGCTACCCTTTGATTTAGCAAAATTGTGTACTAATGTATTAACATAAGCGCCCAAACATATATGTAGAAGAATGTTCTTTGTAGTATACTTTGCAAGAACAGCAACAAAAAAGGAAACAACCTAAGTGTCCATCAGGAGGGAACATGTTATGTTATTGATGCAAAGGAATATCAAACGATCATTTAAAAGTATTAAGGAAATCTGTATATGCGGATCTGGGAAGAGCTCAAAGAACATGTAAGAAAAACAAGACTCTGAAACGTATTCTATAATAGTTTGGTCCCACTGGGGCTTGAGTGGGTGGGCAGTGGATTTTTATTTGCATGAAAAATATCTCAGAAGGAAGGAGACAAAAAACTGTTAATAGTGGTCACCTCTGGGGAGTGGCAGCTGTAGGGGAAATGGGATGAGAGACTTTGTTTATTCTATGTCCTGTTCAGTGGTCTGAATTATTTTTCATTTATACAGGTTTTACTTATGTACTTCTTAAAAAGCAGTGAAAAATTTTTGTTGATTGCAGGTAGTTAGCTTAGAAATTCTATCCTACTATTAAAATGAAGGATTTTGAACTGACTTAAACTTTTATCTTTTCCCCTCTTTGTCAGGATGAAATATCCTATGAAAATGCATGGACTCGAGATATTTTTTAAATAAAGAAAGCAGGAGTGATGCAAAATGACATCTTTTAATTAACTTTCTTAGGTTTGCCATCCATGTTAAAATGGACACTATCAACTTTTTGGTAACTGTGCGAATTCTTTTTCAACTCAGTATATTATTCAATTGATTAAAGTTAAATTAATGATTAAGGTTAAACATCTAAGGTTGGGCTTAAAGAACTAATCAGATAAAAGGCCTTATAAATATGTTATAAATTATATATGTGTATATATAAAGTTATAAATTAATGATTAAGGTTAAACATCTAAGGTTGGGCTTACAGAACTAATCAGATAAAAGACCTTATAAATATAAGTTAAATCTAGAAAATAGCTTATAATCAAATTATTAATCTAAATATTACTTTCTCCTCCAAGTAAAAATTGGTCAGGATTGGTGTACAGTTAGAAGAGCTGTTCATGTACTATTAGAATATTTGGAGGCCTATTTGAAATCTTAATTTATGAAGATAAGTGGAGAACATGAAAAGCTGTGAAGAAACAAGATGTTTTTTTCCTTTTAAAAGAAGTCTTTAAATTTAGGGACTTGATTTCAGCTGCAAATATTATTGTGCATAATTATCATTTTACTGTAGTCCTAATCAGCTTCTGATGACTTCTGATTGTACTCACAATAAGCTGTGACTATCAGTTCTTACCTTCACACTGCATATTAGTATTTGGCATTTAAAAATGCCAAACAAAATTAGACAGAGTGCCTGAAGAACTCTGGACAGAGGTTCATAATATTATACAGGAGGCTATGATCAAGATCATCCCCAAGAAAAAGAAATACAAAAAAGCAAAATGGCAAAAAGCAAAGGAGAAAAGGAAAAATATGCCAATTGAATGCAGAGTTCCAGAGAATAGCAAGGAGAGATAAGAAAGCCTTTTTAAGTGAACAGTGCAAAGTTCAGTTCAGTTCAGTTCAGTCATGTCCGACTCTTTGTGACCCCATGGACTGCAGCACACCAGGCTTCCCCATCCATCATCAACTCTCGGAGCTTACTCAAACTCAGGTCCATCGAGTCGGTGATGTCATCCAACCATCTCATCCTCTCTTGTCCCCTTCTCCCACCTTCAGTCTTTCCCAGCATGAGGGTCTTTTCAAATGAGTCAGTTATTTGCATCAGGTGACTAAACTACTGTAGTTTCAGCTTCAGCATCCGTCCTTCCAGTGACTATTCAGGACTGATTTCCTTTAGGATGGACTGGTTTGATCTCCTTGCAGTCCAAGGGACTCCCAGGAGTCTTCTTCAACACCATAGTTCAAAAGCATCCATTCTTTAGCACTCAGCATTCTTTATAGTCCAACTCTCACATCCATACATGACTACTGGAAAAACCATAGCTTTGACTTGATGGATCTTTGTTGGCAAAGTAATGTCTCTGCTTTTTAATATGCTGTCTGCTGCTGCTGCTGCTGCTGCTGAGTCACTTCAGTCGTGTCCGACTCTGTGTGACCCCATAGATGGAAGCCCACCAGGCTCCCCCATCCCTGGGATTCTCCAGGCAAGAACACTGGAGTGGGTTGCCATTTCCTTCTCCAATGTGTGAAAGTGAAGTCGCTCAGTCGTGTTCGACCCTTAGCGACCCCATGGGCTGCAGCCTACCAGGCTCCTCCATCCATGGGATTCTCCAAGCAAGAGTACTGGAGTGGCTTGCCATTGCCTTCTCCCCAATATGCTGTCTAGGTTGGCCATAACTTTTCTTCCAAGGAGCAAGCATCTTTTAATTTCATGGCTGCAGTCACCATCTGCAGTGGTTTTGGAGCCCCAAAAGTAGAGTCTTTCTTGTTTCTATTGTTTCCCCATCTATTTGCCATGAAGTGATGGGACCAGATGCCGTGATCTTAATTTTCTGAATGTTGAGTTTTAGTTCAGCTTTTTCACTCTCTTCTTCCACTTTCATCAAGAGGCTCTTTAGTTCTTCTTTGCTTTCTTCCATAAGGGTGGTGTCATCTGCATATCTGAGGTTATTGATATTTCTCCTGGCAATCTTGATTCCAGCTTGTACTTCATCCAGCCCAGCGTTTCTCATGATGTACTCTGCATGTAAGTTAAATAAGCAGGGTGATAATATACAGCCCTGACGTACTCTGTTCCCAATTTCGAACCAGTCTGTTGTTCCATGTCCAGTTCTAACTGTTGCTTCTTGACCTGCATACAGATTTCTCAGGAGGCAGGTCAGGTGGTCTGATGTTCCCATTCCTTTAAGAATTTTCCTGAGTTTATTGTGGTCCACATAGTCAAAGACTGGCATAGTCAATAAAGCAGAAGTAGATGTTTTTCTGGAACTCTCTTGCTTTTTCGATGATCCAACAGATGTTGGCAATTGGATCTCTGGTTCAAATGCAAACAAATAGAGGAAACATTGGAAAGAAATAGAGGAAAACAATAGAATGGGAAAAACTAGAGATCTCTTCAAAAACTTAGAGATACCAAGGCAACATTTCATGCAAAGATAGGCACTCAAAAAAAACAGAAATGGTATGCACCTAGCATAAGATATTAAGAAGAGGTGACAGAAATACATGGAAGAAATATACAAAAAAGACCTTAATGACCTGGATAACCATGTTGGTGTGATCACTCACTTAGAGCCACATATCCTGGAGTGAGAAGTCAAGTGGGCCTTAGGAAGCATCACTACCAACAAAGCTAGTAATGGAATTCCAGCTGAGCTATTTCAAATCCTAAAAGATGCTGCTGCTCAAGTGCTGCATTTAATATGCCAGCAAATTTAGAAAAGTCAGCAGTGGCCTCAGGACTGGAAAAGGTCAGTTTTTGTTCCAGTCCCAAAGAAGGGTAGTGCCAAAGAATGCTCAAACTATTGCACAGTTGCACTCATTTCACATGCTAGGAAAATAATGCTCAAAATCTTTCAAGCTAGGCTTCAACAGTATGTTAACTGATAACTTCCAGTTGTACAGCTGGTTTTAGAAAAGACAGAGGAACCAGAGTTCAAATTGCCAACATCCATTGGATCATAGAAAAAGCTAGAGAATTCCAGAAAAACATCTATTTCTGCTTCATTGACTGCACTAAAGCCTTTGATTGCATAGATCACAACGAACTATGGAAAATTCAAGAGATGGGAATACCAGACCACCTTACCTGCCTCTTGTGAAACCTGCATGCAGGTCAAGAAGCAACAGTTAGAACTGGACATGGAGCAATGGACTGGTTTAGAATTGGGAAAGGAGTACATCAAGGCTGTATATTGTCACCTTGTTTATTTAACTTACCTTATTTAGCTTATATGCGGAGTACATCGTGCAAAATGCCAGGCTGGATGAAGCACAAGCTGGAATCAAGATTGCCAGGAGAAATATCAGTAACTTCAGATGTGCAGATGATACCACCCTTATGGCAGAAAGCAAAGAGAAACTAGAGTCTCTTAAGGTGAAGGAGAGTGAAAAGGCCTGCTTAAAACTCAACATTCAAAACAAACTAAGATCATGGTATCCGGTCCCATCTGCTGCTGCTAAGTCACTTCAGTCGTGTCCGACTCTGTGCGACCCCACAGACGGAAGCCCACCAGGCTCCCCCATCCCTGGGATTCTCCAGGCAAGAACACTGGAGTGGGTTGCCATTTCCTTCTCCAATGTGTGAAAGTGAAAAGTGAAAGTGAAGTCGCTCAGTCGTGTCCGGTCCCATCACTTCATGACAAATAGATGGGGAAACAATGGAAACTGACAGACTTTATTTTCTTGGGCTCCAAAATCACTGTGGGCAGTGACTGCAGCCATGAAATTAAAAGATGCTTGCTCCTTGGAAGAAAAACATTGACCAACCTAGACAGCATATTAAAAAGCAGAGACATTGCTTTGTGGACAGAGGTTTTTCCAGTAGTCATGTACAGATGTGAGAGCTGGACAATGAAGAATTGATGCCTTTGAACTGTGATACTGGAGAAGACTTCTGAGAGTCCCTTGGACAGCAGGAAGATCAAAGCAGTCAATCCTAAAGGAAATCAACCCTGAATATTCATTGGAAGGACTGATACAGAAACTGAAGCTCTAGTACTTTGGCCACCGGATGTGAAGAGCTGACTCATTGGCAAACACCGTGATACTGGAAAAGATTGAAGGCAGAGGAGTAAGGGACAATAGAGGATGAGATGGTTAGGTGGCATCACTGACTCAATGGACATGAGTTTGAGCAAACTCTGGGAGATGGTGAAGAATAGGGGATCTGGCATGCTGCAGACCATGGGGTTGCAAAGAGTCAGACAGGACTAAGCAACTGACCAAGAACAGAAACAAAATTAATTCACCATATTTCCCTTGGGATTGACCAAATCAAAAAACACCTTAAGAAATGAGGCTTAAGTATGAACATATTATTATATTTACTTAGTGCCTAATTATATTAAAGTACAATAATTTATACTGAGATAGCATTTTTTAAAACTATGGTTGTTATTATTATTTTTTCAAATGACATGTGTCAATGTATAGAGAAAAGACTTTGAGGAAACCTTACCCACTTGATGGTAACTGTGTTTGGAGGAAGTGGGAATGGGGAAAGGTTTGAGAACAGGTGGAAAGAGAAGAGGAACTAAAAAGCCTCTTGATGAAAGTGAAAGAGGAGAGTGAAAAAGTTGGCTTAAAGCTCAACATTCAGAAAACTAAGATGATGGCATCCGGTCCCATCACTTCATGGGAAATAGATGGGGAAACAGTGGAAACAGTGTCAGACTTTATTTTTGGGGGGGCTCCAAAATCACTGTAGATGCTGATTGCAGCCATGAAATTAAAAGGCGCTTACTCCTTGGAAGGAAAGTTATGACCAACCTAGACAGCATGTTAAAAAGCGGAGACATTACTTTGCCAACAAAGGTCCGTCTAGTCAGGGCTATGGTTTTCCCAGTGGTCATGTATGGATGTGAAAGTTGGACTATAAAGAAAGCTGAGTGCCGAAGAATTGATGCTTTTGAACTGTGGTGTTGGAGAAGACTCTTGAGAGTCCTGTAGACAGCAAGGAGGTCCAACCAGTCCAACCTAAAGGAGATCAATCCTGGGTGTTCATTGGAAGGACTGATGCTAAAGCTGAAATCCAATACTTTGGCCACCTCATGTGAAGAGTTGACTCACTGGAAAAGACCTGGGAGGGACTGGGGGCAGGGGGAGAAGGGGATGGCAGAGGATGAGATGGCTGGATGGCATCACCGACTTGATCGACATGAGTTTGGGTAAACTCCGGGAGTTGGTAATGGACAGGGAGGCCTGGCATGCTGCGATTCATGGGTTTGCAAAGAGTCGGACACAACTGAGCGATTGAACTGAACTGATAGAGGAATAATCAAAGGGAACTTTATTTTTAGTATTTCTTTTTTTATATAAAGAAAATTAATTTAAATTAACTTGAAAATTAAAAGGAAATTATATTTCATACGTATAACACATTAGCAACCTATTTAAGAAACGTACCGTTTTGTATTACAAGAAATTAGAATGTGAGGAATACTTATTGACAGTGATTTAAAATGATTATGCTGAATAACTGAATTTAGAGTAGGCTTTTGAAGATAATTTCTTAAAGATATCTCAGCTCCTTTTCAGAGATATCTCAAGAGATAAAAGCATGTGCTGTTTGATTACATATTACTATTGATTGTGTTCCATTTACAGCGATAAAAATAAACTCCAGATACAAATCTAGTAATATTACTAATTCATTACAACCAGTACTTATTTTCTTCATTAACTTTTTATTGCTATTTTCAACTTACACAGCATGCACAAATGCAGCAATTATATGTTGAGTAAGAAAGGGGAAGGCTCTTTATGTTCCATGTACAGTACATCAGAAGTCTTTACTTCACCAGAGCTTTTGGAAAAGCACAAAATAGGAACAGCCTCATACAAAACAAGTATAATTAACCACAAAAAATAGGTGGGCTCAGCTACTAATCTACTCTGCTGAGAGTTAATTGTATATAAATATCTTGATATAGATTAGCCTGCTTGACTACATCACAACAAAAAACAAGCTGCATAAATTGTTTTGTCAATAGTAAAAAAATTAAACTCTTTTTCTTAAAGAAGGGCTATACATTAACTAGTAAGAAGCCATAGGCAAAGGCGTTATCCAGTGTGTAATCTAAATTTAAACTGTGCTCAATTCTTGACATTTACTGTTGTAAAATGTTAGTTCTATCAGAAGAATTGCAGCCATTTAAAATGTTTAATGACAGAGTTTGCTTAATAGCTTCATGACTTAATGCTTATCCTTTGAACCCAAACTCAAAGCACCCCCGTTGGTAAACAGTGTGATGTAAAAGAGACGTGGTAAATGTTCTTGTCTCAAATCTGTAACTGATTAGTTATTTGATCTTCGGCAAGTCAGTAATCATGCTGTGTGATTACTCATCGATAAGATAGATAAAGATAAAATGGACTTAAATCAGAGAGCTTCACAGGCACATATCCAGCTAAGTTCAAGTAGACTGTGGTCTATCCTGACCACCTCCTCTCTGCAAGTCAGAGGGCTGAGCATTGAGGGAAATGTGAATATTAATCAGAAATAGTCTTTGACCTCCAATGACAAGGTAAAGAAACAATTTATGCATCTATTAGCCTTCTGACTCCATTGATGCAACTTCATTTTTAAAACTTTGTTTCTGGAACTTAACTTCCAGAGCTGTAACCGTGTTCACTACTGGGTCCACAATCTACCCATGTCCGCTTGCAACCCTTTGTTTAATTAAAGACAATCATGAATATTCTTCACCTAAGGTCCTTGGGGGGCTTCCCTGGTGGCTCAGTTGGTAAAGAGTCTGCCTGCAATGTGGAGATGGCAGGTGTGATCCTTGGGTCAGGACATCCCCTGGAGAAGGAAATGGTAGCCCACTCCAGTATTCTTGCCTGGAGAATTCCATGGACAGAGGAGCCTGATGGCTACAGTCCATGGGGTCACAAAGAGTCGGACACAACTGAGTGACTAGTAATAAGATCCTTGGAGAAACTGGCATCTATAGATAGCTTAGTTCCCAAGGAACTCCGCCTTCACTATTCTCTTCTTCTTGCTCTTGGACTGGTAGCTGGGTGGTGACGGTGGTGGTTGTTCAGTTGCTAAGTCATGTCTGACTCTTTGCGACCCCATGAACTACAGTACACCAGGCTGCTTACCTAGCCTTCACTGTCTCCTGGAGTTTGCTCAAATTCATGTCCATTGAGTCGGTAATACCACCCAACCATCTCATCCTCTGTTGCCCTCTTCTCTTCTTGCCCTCAGTCTTTCTCAGCATCAGGGTCTTTGCTGGTAATAGAGGCAAAGATTCTCAGGTTGGTTATCTCAAACCCTGTAACCCTTCTCTAAGATTACTGGCATACTGAGAGTGCATTTTCTGTTATTAAGATTGCCCCATTCCCTTCTGTTCAAGTTTTTTAAGTGGAATAAAGTATCCTTAATTTTTCAGTGGTATCCTATTACCTAGAGAATTAAATCTGAATTCCTTAACAGCAACAGGTAATCTGTAGCTACCCTAAAGTAGAAATGATAGAGATAAAAGCATGATTATGATTTTTTTCTTTGCCACCTAGTAGAACTCTTTAGGCTTACTCAGGAAGGAAGGTTGAGGGAGTTCAAAATTAGGTTATAAGTAGTGATCAAATATTGGAGGTCATGAAGATTCATATTTTAGAGGGAAAAGTAATAGTGAATGAGAGAACTGAGAGGTTTGTAGATTGTAGTTAGAAGGTAGGATATGTGAATTAATTTCAGAAGTAGAATAGTTCTAAATGGTAAGTTCTAGTTTTTCCTCAGAGTGGGGTTGACAGCATTTGAATTGAATAGGTTGAGAAACTACAGTGTGGACAGTTCACGTGACAGATGTCAATCAAGAGAACCAAACTAAGCGAAATGGTGAGGACTCCAGTGAACACAGAGTGACGGCCAGAAGTAGTGGTAAAAAGTAGACCAGTGGTTTCTCAATATGGTCCTGAAACAGAGCACCAGTCCCACCTCTCAACTCCTCAAGTCTGTGGCTTGTAGGAGGTTAACTGTATCTACTCACAAAGATATGGGGATTTCAGTACCCCAGGAAAAGCTCTGGCTCAATTAGAGCCAGAACTTAGAGGGAATATTCTGTGAATTTTTAGTATGCTTAACACATGGTTGGGTTTTTTAAAATTATTTATTTTTTGGCTGCACCGTGCAGCATATGGAATCTTAGCCCCCTCACCAGGGATCTATTCTGCACCCCCTGAATTGGAAGCATGAGTCTTAACCACTGGACCGCCAAGGAAGCCCCAACTTGTTTTTTGTAATGACGGATTTATGTATGTTTCCGCAGTTCTTTAAGTCAGCTCCTTGTGTTTTAGCCATCTTCCAATTCAGTACCTCTCCCATCACTGATCCTTTTTTTACATTTTGTATCACTGAGGCACTTTTTTTTTTTTTAATTCTATAGTAATTTGTATACCTATCTGGGCTTCCCAGGTGGTGCTAGTGGTAAGGAACCCACTTGCCAATACAAGAGACATAAAAGACATGGGAGTGATCCCTGGGTCAGGAAGATCCCGTGGAGAAAGGAATGGCAATCCACTCCAGTGTTCTTGCCTGGGAAATCCCATGGACAGGGGAGCCTGGTTGGCTGCAGTCATACATTGCAAAGAGTTGGACACGACTAATGCGATGAGTTGACTCACTGGAAAAGACTCTGATGCTGGGAGGGATTGGGGGCAGGAGGAGAAGGGGACGACAGAGAATGAGATGGCTGGATGGCATCACCGACTCGATGGACATGAGTTTGAGTGAACTCCGGGAGTTGGTGATGGACAGGGAGGCCTGGCGTACTGTGATTCATGGGGTCGCAAAGTGTCAGACACAACTGAGAGACTGAACTGAACTGAACTGAAAGCAACTTAGCACATATGTACTTATCCTTCTACTACGTTTGTTCAGTCACTCAAACTCAACATTTGTTGAGTGCCTGCTATGTGCAAAGCTGACTGTGATAAATATAGAGAGATAATCACTAAATAGTTAACATATTGAATTTTCTGTATGTCTGGTATTCCTCCCTGTGCTTTATAAATGTTAACTCATTTAATCCTTACAGTACTGGTTAACAAAACATCACTTTTGGGGGGGAAACAGGCTTAGAGAAATTTAATAGCCTAACAAAATTGATAGTGTAAATAGATGAAGGAATTGGGATTCAAACTCCATTTAACCATGGAATTCGTGCTGTTTCCATTATTGTAGGCAGCCTCTGGATTAGAGTGCCCCAAATATACTGTTGCCCCATGGTAACCACAGGGGGTTGATTCCAGGAGCTCCCATGGATACCAAAATCCACAGATGCTCAAGTCCTTTATATAAAATGATACAGTACAATGAGTACATTCAGCTCTCTGCATCTATGGGTTTCTCATTTGCAGATATAGCCAGCTCCACAGTTGGTAGAATCCATGGATGCGAAACCCAAAGATACAGGGGGCCAACTGTACTTTGTTTTTCATCTTGACATCCTCACCTCTGAGCACAAATCTTTATATTTAGTGGTATTGAATTACATAGTGCTTAGAAACCAGATTATAGATTTTTTTCTTTAGCCTCTAAAATCTAAGCACCATAGTGGGCACTCAAGTGCTCCATGAATTATTGTTGATTTATTCAGACAAAATTCGCTTTTGTTTAGAGGTTGAACGTGGATCGTAGTAATGTTCTATACAATTTAAAAATAAAAACATTTAGATTTGCAGACTATACCTCTTTCATTGCACATCTCCTTTATTCTTTCATCTGTTGGGAATATAGATTCCTGTATATTTTCTTTGATACAGAAACCACTTTTAAAATTAGACCTGCCCCAAATAGACGTTCTGTCTAATGGGCTTCCCTATAGACAAAGAGGAAAGTGTATTTCATTTGTCTTTAGTCCTGAAATGCTCAATGCTATAAATTTTGGTATTAAAACCTGTTACATTCATACTCATTGGAGACACTGTTTCAAGGAAGTACTTGGATAATTATGCACCTACAAAATGTGCTGCTGTCCGTGGATAATTTACATCTTGCAGTAATAGGGAGCTTCTAGTTCTCTACTATAATTACAATGAATAACTTACATATTCATTGCAAATAATGATGTAACAGATTTTTAAAGGCTATGCATAAGAGAACCAGCAAACTGAGACGCAAAACAAGTTTCCACCCCTTCTTTCCAAAGCTGTAGTTAATCATTTGAACCCTATCCAATATAGTAGCTGGCAGACTTTTCTTTGCAGCAGGCTATGTAAAAATGTTTATAATTTACAGCTTATTATGCCATGCAAACGACTGTGTTCTCAGTGAAGGAGAGTGAGAAAATAAGGCTGTGAAATTACTTAACTCCCCTTTGTTAGTAGTTTTCTGGCAACAGTGGAAGGATACTTTGCACTTAAAATACATCTCTGTATTTAATTTTATACCATTCAATTCAGAACTTTAGAAATAGGAATTTACTTTTTATTTCTTTGTACAGGCCAGAGTAGCTTAACAAAAACAATAAGCTGAAAAATCAGTTGTCAGAGAATTTAAATGGAATGGTACTAAGTTATTAGAATTTAATTCAATTTATGACTTTGATTTTATAAAAGCTAGCTTTTTAAAATATATATCTACAGTGTTTAATAGACAACTGGTTATTTTTCAAAGATACTTCATGCAGATTTTGTTTTGTATTGTCTATACCACTTTGACTGGAGGTTAATCTTCCTCAGGAATAGTTAGAAGGGTAGGCAAGGTAACTTGGACCTTTCTGCAATCCACCTATTTTAAGTCTTTCCTTAGCATTTTCTAATTTTATTGGTTTCACTCTTAGATTCATAAAGCCCTTAAATTCAGGGTACCACATAGTCTTATGTGGTTGCGGTTCTGTCTGTGCCTGGTACACTACTGCAAGTTTATATTGGATAAATATGCCCTAGACCGTGACTTTCCATACGGGAAAGTAGCTCCTCTGTGAAGGACTGGAGCTCACTTTTAGGTTCTGTACGTTTTAGGTGGGCCTTCCGTGAAGGAGCTTCCTAAGAGAGAGAAGTAAAGACATAGGAACTGGTGTTTAAAAGTCTGTATCCTTTTTTCTTGTAATTCTTTAGCTCTTGATGAAGGAAGAGCTTTTTATTTAGTTTATACTTCCCTGGAGGTAAAAGAGGAAAATTTTATATTTAAATATTTAAAACATTCAAAACAACATGTTTAATTTTTTCACTCTTTGTTTAAAATTAATTTAGAAGCTGGAACATTGTCATAGGAAAATGTTTTCTATTTCAAATCTCTTTTTTCTAAGTTACACATTACAATAGCCTTAAAGTCATCTCTGATTGTGACAGAATAAAAAACTGAGTATAATGATTTATTCTGGGTTTTCAGTGTGTGTGGTTTTGTGTGTGGGGGGGTTTTTGGTGTTTTTTTTTGGCTTCTTCCTCTTGAGTAAACAGAGACCTGATAAGTGCCAGAGTCCAGAGACGTCTTGGTGCTAGAATGGGGTGCCTAGCACTGCTCTCCACTGACCTCTTCTGGCCTCCTGTTAGATGTGTCGTTGAAGTGGACAGCCGCTCTCTTTTAGAATACCTTGGTGAAAGCAGATGGCCAAGGAAAAGTAGAGGGAAGTTAGCCAACCGTAGGCTTGGTAATGATAACCTCTCAGCCTCTTCAGCACTCAAGACTCCTTTTGCTGTTCCCTTGCCCTTCTGTAAAGGAGTCTATTTACCAAGCACACTTTATATGTAATGTAATGATTACTTGATTTTCTGTTTTATCAGATGCACTTGTAACTGACAGTCTGGGTGCCTAGTGACCAAAATGTAACTACTACTGTCACATCTTGTTAATGAATACATCACTAAAGGAAATTGGTGTTTTTATTAACAGGTGTACCTTTGTCTAGGGGTGAATGAATGAGTTTCCTTAGACATTTTGGAAAGGGGAAAAAAGCTCATTTCTCTGAAGAATTTTTCACCTCCTGTGAAGAAACCTTAAAGATCTAGGAAATCCAGACAGGGAGCTACTGTCTTAGAGTGTTATCAAGCAATTGAGTGCTCAGATATTTTTGCTATACAGATGGTGATCATTTCTAATTTAGTGCCACTTTCAAATAGTAAAATGTGAGCCCCTCTGTTATTGTTATAAATGGTGACTCAGAAGCTTTTATTTGTAGTCATAGGACTTGGAGATATAACCCAAAGCCATGAGGTTTTCTACAACAGAATTTCTTTCTTTCCTAAAACTGGGAGATCAGGCAAGATTTTAATCAAGGTACTGTTTTTGGTTTGGTGATGCAGAGTCATCAAACGTAAAACTCAGACGTTAACATTTTGAGATAAAATGGCACATTTGTTACACATAGGAAAAGGCTTTGTTTCTGGGTGTTCCATTAAAGTCAGTAATTCCGACTATTAGCTTATTGCTATGGGTTCCTGCGTCTCTTCCATTTTGTGCTTTTCTTTCTCAATGTGTCATACTTTATCTCATTACACTTTTGTCTCATGTTTCCCCACATCTACTGGTTGTGCTTTTTATCTGTTATTGAACATACCTAAAGCATTTAAAATTCTATAGAATAAGACAGAGATGAGAGATGAGATCAAATGAATAAATTATAGTCCTTAGAATAGTGGGAAGAAAAGACATTGACAAAACAGCTGTTCCTGCAGGGCCTCTGGATGCTCTCATGAAGTGGGCCACCTATGCTCTTCTCTCTATTCACCTTCCACAGTCTCATTTTTGTTTTTTTCCTTGCAATTCATAATTACACATAGTAATGATGTGTACTTAGAACAATAAATAATCAGTGTGGGACCTCATTGCTTTTTCTTTTTCTATAGTTTAACAATATGACTTCTTGTTGTATTACAGTTACCATCTCATACTGCTTACCTCTTGTGACTTCTGATGTTCATTAGCTTGGGCTTTTCTTGATAGAAAAAAATTGAGCCAAGCAAAATTCAAAGTCAGGAATGATGCTGCAACCATTTACACAAAGCTATATGTACATACTATGTACACAGTTACAGATGTTTTACATATAGTTTTTTTTTTTAATCTTTGGAATCTTTACTTATATTTGTTCAAGAGATGAATGTCTTGGAAGGTCAAATACTACTTCATTAAAAACCGTGTAGATATATAGGACCTCATTTAGAAACATCACAATACTCAAAAAGAAGGATACCTGTTATACTCTGGAAGAAATGAAGAATTCTTTCATGATGCTGCAATCTCTTGAGGAATTAACTGTATCACTGACCATAGCTATACCGGCTGTATTAGGACATAATTGCGTTTCTGTTAAAAAAAGAAAGCAAACTTCTGTGGGTATCTGTTTATACCTGTACTGGATAACGTAACAAAAGAATTAAATAGTTCTACTCTCTGTTCTCTAAAAGTATGCTATGCTTTACACGTATTTTGAGAGCAGGCACACATATTAGACTACAGTATATTATAGTTCATACTTTTATCAGTTTAAGGGAAAAGAGACAAGGATACTTCTCATTTTTAGGGCTAAAGAACAATTAGAATAACCAGTGAAATTCAAAATTTGATCATGGCAAGATAGAAGTTATTCAGTTGGTCTCACAGTTAGCATTAAATGGATAATACATTTATTCACTCTGAGATTAGATTAATCATACATCAGTTTAGTTCAGTTCAGTTGCTCAATCGTGTCCGATTCTTTGCAACCCCATGAATCGCAGCACGCCAGGCCTCCCTGTCCATCACCAACTCCCGGAGTTCACTCAAACTCATGTCCATGGAGTCGATAATGCCATATAGCCATCTCATCCTCTGTCGTCCCCTTCTTCTCTTGCCCCCAATCCCTCCCAGTCTTTTCCAATGAGTCAACTTTTCGCATGAAGTGGCCAAAGTATTGGAGTTTCAGCTTTAGCATCAGTCCTTCCAATGAACACCCAGGCCTGATTTCCTTTAGGATGGACTGGTTGGAACTCCTTGCAGTCCAAGGGACTGTCAAGAGTCTTCTCCAGCACCACATTTCAAAAGCATCAATTCTTCAGCACTCAGCTTTCTTCACAGTCCGACTCTCACATCCATACATGACCACTGGAAAAACCATAGCCTTGACTAGATGGACCTTTGTTGGTGAAGTAATGTCTCTGCTTTTTAATATGCTGTCTAGGTTGGTCATAACTTTCCTTCCAAGGAATAAGCGTCTTTTTATTTCATGGCTGCAGTCACCATCTGCAGTGATTTTGGAGCCCAGAAAAATCAAGTCTGACACTGTTTCCCCATCTATTTCCCATGAAGTGATGGGACCGGATGCCATGATCTTAGTTTTCTGAATGTTGAGCTTCAAGCCAACTTTTTCACTCTCCTCTTTCACTTTAATTAAGAGGCTTTTGAGTTCCTCTTCACTTTCTGCCATAAGGGTGGTGTCATCTGCATATCTGAGGTTATTGATATTTCTCCCGGCAATCTTGATTCCAGCTTGTGCTTCCTCCAGCCCACCGTTCCTCATGATGTACTCTGCATATAAGTTAAATAAGCAGAGTGACAATATACATCCTTGACATACTCCTTTTCCTATTTGGAGCCAGTCTGTTGTTCCATGTCCAGTTCTACCTGTTGCTTCCTGACCTGCATACAGGTTTCTCAAGAGGCAGGTCAGGTGGTCTGACCTGATTCCCATCTCTCTCAGAATTTTCAACAGTTTACTTTGTGATCCACACATAGACCTAACCAAAAACTGTTTTCCTTAAGATAGTTAAAAAAAAAAAAAGTCATATACTTCCTAGACCTTTCTTGCTGACTTTATTTCATAAAGTCCATCATTCCAGTGTCAGGATACTTTCCTCTAATTTGGATCAACTTTTAAGAGGTTCCTTAAAGCTGTGTTTTCTGATTCTGTGAGGTAAATGATCCCACTTCAGCCCCCTCATTCTCTGCTTCTCCACCTTCTCAGTATATTTCTCCCTCCCCTTCTCTGAAGGGTAGAATTCTCCTTTCTGTCCCACTTTAGGTGTTACTTTCTTTGAAAGTCCTTGCCTTCCTCCATTAAGGTTTGGGCTCCCCGGCCCCTGTGTGTGTTTACTTCTTTGATAGCAGTTGTCGCCTGTGATTGAAATCATTTAGTTCATGTCTGAATCCTTCACTGCTCTGGCCATGAGCTTTTTAAGAACACAGCTCTAAGTTTTCTGCCCCTTCCCCCCCCATTTTTGGATGAATTCTCAGAGCTTATCACATGGTTTAACATGTGGCAGACACTAAATAAATGTCCACCAAATGAAAGCAAGAGATCTTTGAATATCCACTACAATTACAGTCTGTTAATAATAAAATATGGGCAAGGTATACAACCAAGCAGGACTTTAGAAATCTCTTCAAAAGATCTCTTTGCTGCAACTGTTTACTGTCCCTAATTCAGGTGCTGTTAATCAGCTATCTGATGATTTGACAAAATCCACTAACTATTTATTATTTGGTAGTACCTATTTTAGTTTCTAGTGCTTCCATAGTAGCTCAGCTGGTAAAGAATCTGCCTGCAATACAGGAGACCCCAGTTCAATTCCTGGGTCAGGAAGATCCCTTGGAGAAGGGATAGATAGGCTACCCACTCCAGTATTCGTGGGCTTCCCTGGAGGCTCAAACAGTAAAGAATTCGCTTGCAATATGGAAACCTGGGTTGGGAAACTCCCCTGGAGGAGAGTATGGCACCCCACTCCAGTATTCTTGCCTGGAGAATTACCACAGACAGAGGAGCCTGGCGAGCTGTAGTTCGTGGGGTAGCAAAGAGTCAGACACAATTAAGCACAGTTTAGTTTTTATTACCTACTCCAAAATTTGCTTTCTTGACCAGATCTTTCTGATTATAATAGTTTATACAAATTTCAAATTTAATAGATATCTATAAATGTGCATTTGCCTGAAAGATGAGAACCTAGGTTATCTTAAGAAAATAAATACTTTATAGCAATAAGTAGATTTATAATCAAATTGTGCATAAAGGCAATTTTAAAAACGTTTAAAAATAAGTTGATACGAACAAAGCATTTCAAAGTATAGATTGGTGCTTCATCACTAACTTTAGTCTTGTGACTTTTGTCAGTTGATGTCACAACCTTAGTATTATTTTTAAAATAGTTTTTTTTTTTAAGGATATTTAATTAAGTAATGTGGTGTTTACTTATTTCAAACAGTCTGTCTTTGTTCCTGTCAAAGCCATGCTGGCAGGGCATTGCTTTTCTTTTCCCTTTTGTTAATATTCTGTATTAGATAATGGTTTTGCAAATAATAGATTCTGAGGACCTTTGATCCATCATTACTGTAAAATAAAATGCAACTTAATTTTTTTCTGTGTGTAATGGTTTTAACCTTGTGTACTAATTTGACTGTTCTTGTGGGGGCAGATCTTTAAATGAGACGCAAATGAAGGAAAAATTGCTAATGCTGCCACTGTATATCTAATGAGCACTGTGTAATAAACCATAACCTCTTCGACATTTCTCTGGAAAACGACATGATTATTTTGGATGGCTAGCCCTTTGTGGATGGCTCATTACCGTCTGGCATAATATGTATTGATAGAGACCGTAATTGTCAACTCCTATTTGACATGCTGCTTCTAATAAATATGGCTTGCATTGCTGGAACCCACCATTGGTTATATAGGAAACTGTAATTAAAGAAAAAAAATATATATTTCAGGTTAAAAAATTGTACATATGTATATAAAATATCTCTATACAAGGTTGTCTGCTCTTCTCTGCCCCTCAACCCCCCTTTGCAGCTTTCTGTCTTTGAGTATTTGAAGTTTCCCCTGAGGATTGGTGCTCTTTTATCAGTATAGGACCAACATGTGACAAATCCTGTGTGTGTGTGTGTGTGTGTGTGTGAGAGAGAGAGAGAGATTGATTTTCCTTTCCACTTAAAAAAGCATCTTCATTGACAAAGAAGTAACAATATGAAAAGCTCCTAGATTTGTGTAAGATCCATAAGACTATAGTGTATACTGCTGAGTTCAACTCATGAAGTTAATGCTTTGTAGCCAGACAGTCTCATATTATTCACTTTTCCCATGGTTTTCTTTAACTTTATTTTTTCCATTTTATTCTCATTTTGTTATAAGAAATTTATATTCCTTGGTATGAAAAAAAAAAGGTACCTGAGAAGCCACTATGAAATATCAATCTCAAGTATATTAAAATCCCACCAAACACCTTATACAATACTTAAGTTTGTTGGGGGGGGGTGGCGTGAGGAAATTAAAGACTAGAATTGGGCCTATCTCTTGTTATAAAACAAATGTAGGTCTAGTCAGTTTATGTCTTAAAATGTAAAATTGGGATTCTAAAGAATAGTATTTTTGTTACCCATTGTGTAATTGTAATATGCTCTGAACCTCAGACTAGCAAATGTATGCTTGATTTATATCCTATAGTTCATGATCTTTATGAAATGGAATCCTCAGCATAGCACATGAAATCATACCATGAAAAATGTTTTTATTTCCTGGAGTAAGCCCAAAAAATCATGTAAAAACTTAGGCAGCTCTCAGGTTTCTTCTTAGCAATGTGAAGTTTGATATCATAATTTTCAAGCTAAGAAAATGGAGGCCCATTTTCACCATTTTGTTGAAGAGAAGCAGGTGTTTGGAAGAGCATAGCTCTGTATTCATCTCCCATGGTTTTGAATTGTGGTTTTGCCCATTTGTCTAGGCACATTTCTTGATCTTTGAGCCCCAGTGCACCCATGTATAAAAATAGGGACAATAGGACCTAGTGCATGTTCAATAAGTGTTGTACTTCTTTTTATTCTCTCTTCTTCCTTCTGCCCAGATAATATTTCTAATCTAGTGCATTCTCTATTTTCTCAAGGATGTCCTGTCCATGAAACGTGGAATCTTAATTCTGTTAGGTGATATTAGCTAATCCTTATTAGTAGCCGGAGCCTGTTCAAATTTTCTGACATGTGTTAGCTCACTGAAGCCTCACAGCAATTCTGAGATTATTCTCATCCCCTTTTAACAGATAAAAATGACTGAAGCACACAGAAGTGAAGCAACTTGCCCAGAGTGACACTGATGGGACCAGTATCTGAACCCAGGCAGTCTAACTCCAGAGTCCACACTCTTCAACCCAGCTGTATTACCTCAGCAGTTTACCCTTTCTCACGTCAAAGGAAAGAGAAGATTCTCATAAGGTTCTAGAGAGGCCTGGTCCGCCTTTCATTGTAAGGCTGAACTATTCTTAAAGGACAAAGCCAACATAGCTGTCAGGGATAGGTTGGGTATTTCTAGGGAAGATAAATGGTAAACTATATGAAGAAGAAAGCAGCTGTGCTATGGGATACCACGGAAAGGGGGAGCTGAGTGATGACTGTTCTTGTGCGAGAGCTGCCAGCAAATGCCAAATGTTTGCAGTGCCCTTTATACACTGGACTGCTACCTCAGTATGCAATGCCATTCCTACTTTTCTTCATCTGACTTAACTCTTGGCGATAGTGGTTTAGTCGCTAAGTCATGTCCGATTCTTGCAATCCCACGGACTGTAGCCTTCCACGCTCCTCTATCCATGGGATTCTGCAGGCAAGGGGAGTGGGTTGCCATTTCCTTCTCCAGAGGATCTTCCCGACCCAGGAATTGAACCTGGATCTCCTGCATTGCAGGCAGATTCTTTACTGACTGAGCTATAAAGAAAGTGTTCCTTAATATACAGCTTAGCCCTCATCTTCTCCAGGAAACCTTCCCTGACCACCAGGCTAAGCTAACTAACTTTTTTTTTCTGGACTCTCATAGCACACTGGACATAAGCCTATACAGATATTAGTGGGAAGAGCATTAATTAGTGAGAGTAATAACTACCATATACCGGGTACAGACCATGTGCCAGGCATTGTGCTGAAAATACTTTACACATGTCTCACAACAGTCTTAAAGGGTCAGTAGTGATAGATTGCGGAGAAGGCAGTGGCAAGCCACTCCAGTACTATTGCCTAGAAAATCCCATGGATGGAGGAGCCTGGTAGGCTGCAGTCCGTGGGGTCGCTAAGGGTCAGACACGACTGAGCGACTTCACTTTCACTTTTCACTTTCACACTTTGGAGAAGGAAATGGCAATCCACTCCAGTGTTCTTGCCTGGAGAATCCCAGGGACGGGGGAGCCTGGTGGGCTTCCGTCTATGGGGTCACACAGAGTCGGACACGACTGAAGTGACTTAGCAGCAGTAGTGATAGATTGGGCTTCCCTGGTGGCTCAGTGGAGATTGGGCTTCCCTGGTGGCTTCAGTGGTAAAGAATCTGCCTGTCAAGGCAAGAGACGTAGGTTCAATCCCTGGGTCAGAAAGATCCCCTGGAGAAAGAAATGGTAACCCACTCCAGTATTCTTGCCTGGGAAATCCCGTGGACAGAGGAGCCTGTCAAACTACAGTCCATGGAGTCGCAAAAGAGTTGGGTACGACTTAGCGACCTAACAACAACAGTGATAGGTGAGGACAGTAAAGGCTGGGGACATTAAATAGTTTAGCCAAGATCATACAGCCATAAGTGGCAGATCTGAGATTTAAACCAGGTCTTTCTTATTCCAAACTCTTATTCGTAATAACTGCAGTGTATTTGCCATGTATTTGCAAACACTTCAAGGCATGTACTGTGTCTTAGTCATTTTTACCCTTAGATCCTATCAAAATTGTGCTTTAGAGAAGAAATGGAATATTAAACCATGCTTATTTTTTTAATGAACTTAAATTTTAATTGTGTTTTGTAATGAGAAAAGTTTAATTTTCTTTTGACTTTAGTATGTTATCAAACAATAAAAACTATATACAGATATCGCTGAGTAGGTTATTCTGTGTCTTGATTTAGAATTTCAATCAGATATTTTATAAAGAAATGTTCATAACTGATAACATAAATATCCAACAAAAGGTAGTATCACAAAGTTACTCAAGATATGACATTAATAATATGAGTGGAATAATTATAATAAGGTTTTTTTTTAGAAATACAGAGAAGTCAAACTCTGTATATTAGCAGAGATTCAGAATGACAGCCACTCACCTTTAGCCCCCTGAGGAACAACCCAGCTTCATACCCTTTTCTCTCTGTGGGTACCGAGGCTTCACCAGCAACCCTCTCTCAATACCCTCTCTTGGGTCTCCTAGCTTATTAGTCCTTTCCTATGGAGAAGGGCAAGACCTTTATGTCTGAAGGCAGTTCAATTAGGAACTATCTAAATTAATGCCTAAACCTAAGACCCAGGGAGGCTGAACTGTGGGTACATTTTTATCTTTCAGGAGGGCTTGCTAAAAGGGCAAGCCAGGGTGATTTCTGTATCTGATAAAGTCTTCACTGCATTCTTCTCTTTAGAATGAAGTTGAAGACAAAGGGCTCAGTTAGCTTATTCATTTATTTGCTTTCAATCTGAGTGAATTCTGTTCTCCTTACTTTGTCCAAGTCATCTGGGGCTGTGGCCAGAGGATGGAGGATGTTCCTGAACTTTTTTCCTCCTCTCTTGCATTGTTCTCATTTCTTTTCCTCTCAAGCCCTCGGAAAAGATACCCAAGCCTTTGTCCTAAACCTATGCTTCACCCATATTGCTATTTCTCCCTGCAGCCATTCTCGAACTACTCCATGGCAGCAGTCAACTTTGCTTATTGTCTGGCAGGGGCAGTGAAACCTGTTGGGGCCAGCAGCATCAGTAGTATCAGCAAGCCAACTGGAGAGCCATTCTTCGCCCCTCACCCCCCACCTCATACAGATAACCTCGAGCAGTGCTGTGGCAGCCACACGTGACAAGGTGGGGCTATGGCAGCCATGCGTGGCACAGTGGGGGATGAGCAGCAACATCTTGTTCTCATTGATCAAGAAAAGTCCAGCTCTCCTGTTACCTCTTCCATGAAACCTTCCCATTCTCCCCCAGTATCTTCAAGGATTATAATTGTGTATCCTTACAGTAAGTACAGACTGTGGCATTTATTTTACACTTATCATATGCTATATAGTTTTTTTGTTAATTTTTTTTGTCATTGTAGTCTATATGCAACTAAACTGTGAGTCCTCAGGGCACAGACCATGTCTTAAACAATGTTAGGAGAAAGAATACATGTGTACTCATACTTTGATACATACTCATGGTTAGAACAAAAAAAAACACTTTTATAATTTAAATTTCTGGGGTCTGGCAAGTTGGTACTCTTAATAATTTTACTGGCAATGGTGATAATCAGATAACCCAGATTAACAGTTTTCTCAATTTTCACCTATTCTGACTTGAGTTACAAATAGTCAAGGTATTGCTTTTAAAGGTTTTCTCCTATAAATTAACTCAGGAGTGAGCTATTTCATGTTGTTATATGTATATTAAGGTTAACATAGTTTATTGTAGTGTAAGTAAATATAATCTGAATTGAGTGAGTGTCTATTAAATAGCTCTTTCTCATTTCTTACTACATTTTGTTGAGCTTTGACTTCCCAATTAGCTTGTGAACCATTTGGTATCATCAACTATCAGGAAGCTTTTTAATAAGGGAAGTTGGTGACTTATACTCAGTTATTTCGGTTTATCTTATTCTTTACAGCCTTCTTATTTTTAAAACTTACACATTTATAAAGAAAAGAGGGATCAGTATTTTTAAAATGATTACTGTAGGCTTAGATTACTCTTTAAATGATTGGACTTGATTGAAAGACTTAGAATGCAGAGTGGTGAAAGGAAGATGGTATCCTTTGAGAAAATCGTGCTGTGGACATAAGAACTAACTTGATTACTGGGTGGGGAAGATAAAAATGGTAACAGAGTGCCAAGAGGATTAAATGTGAAAATGTATAAAAACATGAAAGGCAAGATAAAGCCCATAAGAGGGAAAAGATCAGATAAGTTAGACATTGCAGAGTTTGCTCAGAATAAGCATATAATACAGGCAGCCATACTCTCAACTGCTTGCCTACAAAAAATGTCTTTGGAATAGAACTGCTTGTCTATGGGTTGGAAGTGTATTAGATGAGCTTCAGGGTCACTGTTTAATTCTTTTTTAATTTTTGGCTGCCCCAGGTGGCTTGAAGAATCTTAGTTCCTTGACTGAGGATCGAACTTGAAAGCACCATATCATTGAAAGCACTGAGTTCTAACCACTGGACTACCAGGGAATTCCTTCCATTTAATTATCTAAATCCAGACTTTTTAAGATGCTGCCTTGTATTTCAGTTGGAAGCTTGAATAAAATGTTTGCTCTTTGGGATATATAGTTTTATCCCTTCATAAAGTTAATGTATTTTCTGAGGTGTGAACAGGGGGCTTGTTCGGATGTCTGTTTCTAGCTTTGTTGGGATTTTTTGCAATTTACTTTTAATTGGAGGATAATTGCTTTATAGTATTGTGTTGGTTTCATACAGCAACATGAATCAGCCATTTATATACGTATGTCCCCTTCCTCTTGAAGCTTCCTCCCACCTCCCACCCCATCCCATCCCTCTAGGTTGTTACAGAGCACCAGGTTTGAGCTCCCCGCATCATACAGCAAATTCCCACTGACTGTCTGTTTTACACAGAGTAATGTATATGTTTCAGTGCTGATTTCTCACTTTATTCCACCCTCTCCTTCCCTCACTTGTCCACAAGTCTTTTCTCTATGTCTACGTCTCTGTTCCTGCCCTGCAAATAGGTTCATCAGTATCATTTTTCTAGGTTTCGTTTATACGCATTAATATACAATGGTTTTGTTGTTTTTGGTTTTGTTTTTTTGTCCCTGCTAGGCTTTAAGCTCCTTGAGCATAGTAAGTACTCCAGTGTGATTATAGGGTAAGGGCAGCACCAGGCACAGTGCCTGGCACATCACAAATACAAGATTGGCAGAACTGTGTGCACGCTTGACCATCCTTTGAAAGTATATTTTGTTAGTTGTTTGTTTAAAAACTATGTTCTTATAAGCATGTTAATTGCCTTTCCAGGAGTAGAGGTGAGCACTGTGGGTCCAGAAGGCCAGGATAAGAAGTCATGGTTAGACACTGGGAAAGCCGAAGATAACTAGAGGTGGGTGGGGAAGGTGCAGCCAAAAGTAATATGGTCTTAGAAGTCTCTGTAAACATGTTTACATGTAAAAAAAGAAGTCTGAAAGAAAATGTGCCAAACTGCAAGACAGATAACTTCTGGAGAAGGAAGTAGGATGAAGGGATGATGAACCAGGTAGGACCTCGTAGGAATATAATTTTTAATTTGCTAGTAACCACACTGAAAATATAAAAGAAAACGAGTGAAATTATTGTTAATAATATATTTTATTTAAGCTAACATAGCTAAAATATTATCATTTTACCATCGTCAATATAAAGCATTTGTTACTGAGATTTTTTTTTTACTAAGTCTTTAATGCTTAAGCACATCCAAATTCAGACCAGTGATGTTTGAAGTCCTTAATAGTTGCTTGTGGTTAGCGTCTACCACACTGAACAGTGTAGCTCAATATATTTTTATATTGTTTGTAAGTAGTCCATTTAACTGTTGTGAAGGTTTAAAGGTGAGTTTTAATCCTATCTTTTAATCTTCCTTTCCCACTTTCCTATGAAAAAGAAATTTGAATGGCATGCTTGTTTCACTTGAAATCAGTAGTCAAGGATTTTCATTCTGGTGAACACACAGTAAGTCCATACTAAAATTAAATAAAGTAGTGTAATTTGAAAAAAAGAAATGGAGATAGCTTTTTATCACATCTAAATTGTGATTCACAGACTTTTTCATTACTTTGTATGTGTTGTTTCTTTGGATGTAAACAAAAACACACTAAAGGAGAAATGTGAAACTGAAGGGTTGCCTGGGATGTGAGGTGTGATTATAAAGTAATATGGGTTTTTTTTTGTTTCTTTGGGGAATTTTTGGTGAATAAACAGATTGTTACATTTACCTTTTAAAGTAATTTGCTTGAAAGTTGTATATGGATACCATTTTCTGCATATATCCTTTGAGATAGCTTATAGTCAGTTTTTTAAAAAGCAAACTTTACTTTCTGACACCTGATAGATCTGTCACTTATATTTGGGTTTGAAGAACATGTGTATCATGTGGACATTTCACTCTTTGTCATAGATTGTATTATTTTTTAGTAAAACTATTGACATTTCCATTTTATAATTGCTGCTCTTTATAGTTAATTTAAACTTCAAATACTTGAAAAATCAAAACAAAGAACCTGAATAAGGAATGACTGTAAATTAGCCTCAGGTTTATTTTTTAGGGTGATGGAAATGTTCTAAAACTTGGTTGTGGTGATGGTTTCACAACTCTGTACATAGTAAAATTCAGTGAATTGTACAGTTAAGAATGGGTGAATTTTATGATTTATAAATTAAATCTCAACAAACCTGTTTTTAAAAAAGAAGAGAAAGTAACCTTCAGTGACCATATTAAGAGTTTTTATAGCCATATATGTGACCTGAAAATAGCTTTATGCCTGGTAACAAGAGTATTTTGTAGGATCTAATTGTTTAAAGTGGTATTTGGAAATGCCATTTGATGTTAAATCTTCCTGTCTTTCCCTCTCTTGGGTAGTATTTCCTGGTGAGGCTCTCTGACATTTCTTTCCCATGTAGAAATCTATTTCTTTATCTATAAAATGGAGTTAATAACTAAACTTGGTGAAGATTAAATGAGATTTTGTTTTAAAAAATCAGAATATCTGGGTTGTAGTAGGTTATGACGGAGAAGGCAATGGCAAGCCACTCCAGTACTCTTGCCTAGAAAATCCCATGGATGGAGGAGCCTGGTAGGCTGCAGTCCGTGGGGTCGCTAAGGGTCGGACACGACTGAGCGACTTCACTTTCACTTTTCACTTTCACACATTGGAGAAGGAAATGGCAACCCACTCCAGTGTTCTTGCCTGGAGAATCCCAGGGACAGGGGAGCCTGGTGGGCAGCTGCCTATGGGGTCACACAGAGTCGGACACGACTGAAGTGACTTAGCAGCAGCAGTAGCAGCAGCAGCAGTAGGTTGTGAATTGTGCCTTAACCTGCACACTGAGTACCTGCCCATGGTTTTTACTGTCTATGATTTAAACATATGGGGACCCACCATACTTTCATATACAAAATATTTGGGGTAACATTTAGGATCTGTGACTCTAGATTCCTAAGTTGATTAGATAGCCAGTGTAAGTCATCAGATTTAAAGCATGACATTATATAGCCTATATCCTGACACCTTTTTCCATATGAAACAAATCTTTGCCACTTTATGCTCACCTTACCTTCACATTTCCCAGCCTCAGACACATTTCATGGTCTAAATGAAGCCTGCCAAGGTTCCCTTTTCAGACATCATTGCCTCCTGTTATTCAGTTGGAGAGGTCTTTGCAGAATGACATTTCCCTCCCACAGTGCTTCCTGTGCCCCATTTAACATGCAGCCTTCGCATTTCTCCTAACCCCTACTTGCTTTCAAAAGAAGAGAAAACTCAAACCGCAGTCTTTCATGAACAGTTCAGAACTCACAGAGCCCTGGCAATAGGCAGTGGATCCAGCACTAAAGTTTAGTAATGATTCTGACTCCCCTTATTTTTAAACAATCTCCAAGAATCAAATAAAAATCTGCTTATCTTCTTTGTTTGCCATCCCACTCCTAAACCAAGTATGTATGCCAACTCCAATTCACTAAATATTTTTAGGTTTCTCATATTCTAATTTAGCTCCCAAGCATTTTCTGGTGTACTGTCTGGGTTTCACTGAACTGTTAATCCTCCCAGTCTGATTGAGCCTGTAGGAAATTTAATAACTCAATGATGAATCTTCGAAGAAAGGTTTGTATTGAAAACTGAAACACCAGCTTGCTCTTTGTAACCAGTTCTTTAATCCTCCACCTGCCATAATGTAGCGATGGCTCATAATTATCAGAGCAGAGAACCAAACTCTTGTATTTCAGCAGAAAGAATGACACTGTAGGGGGGCAAGTGACAGAATCTACACTCCAGCGAGGAGGGGGACAGGTTTTTTCTAAACTTTGACACAGAATCAGATGTATTTGTATAAGCATTTCATATAGAACTGTGCTGCAGTCAGAGAGGGGATTTTGCTGTTCTTCATTAAAAGCTTATTAAATGAAGAAATAGGACAGTGGTTTTGCGTCAGTGGATGGGGGTCAGAGAGGCAGGTCTGATCTCCTCGGGATATTAATGTCTGCCTTCAGCCGGGGGAAATGAGCCGTCACTTGAGTTAGAGGCGGCTTTATGTGCTCATCACTAGGGATTCCCATATGTCCAGGGAGCTGCAGCAGTGAAAAATGGCAGAGCTCAGTGGTAGAGTGCAGAGGGCTCTCATTGGAATTCATGTCAGGAAGCTCAGCTCAGTCTGCCCAGAGCAAATCTATTTAATGTTGATCAGCTGTCCATCTGATAAACCGAATTGATATGGGCATTCCCTCCAAGGACTGTCCTGACAGTGACAGCCGCAGCACCCAGATGTCTTGTTAGGTTTTTTGGTAGTCTCAAGTATTTTTAACCCCTTTTGTGATATGCAAACCCGAAAGTACTTTTAGGGACCTAGCTAAAGAGGCCTAGCTAGGCTTGCCCTTTGCTTCTCTGGCAGAGAGCAGCCCAGCCCAGCAGCCTTTCCAGAAACCACATACTCTTAGGTTATCTGTACCTCTCCTTATAATAAACATCTTGGTAACCTGCAAGATAATTATGTGACCGTGTCAAGTTGTGTCTAGTTTTTCAAAATAATGTTTCTTAAAATGTTCTTAAGGGCAGTGAGTTACCTAGCTTGGTTATGGTTTATTAGTTTCACAGGTGTATTAGATGATTACTAAGCAGAACTTTATTATGTTCATGCGTAAAGAGAAACTGTATTACAGATTTTGTTTTGGTTGGCTGATTTCTAGGAGTAACTATTATGACTCCTGCTGAGTCCCTGCATCCTCTGCTTTCTCAAGTATGAGTACCACCACTGAAGGCAGCTCACCTCCCTGTAGATTGTTGGCAGGTATCATTTCGGTTCAGTTGAGTCGCTTGGTTGTGTCCGACTCTTTGCGACGCCATAAAATGGAGGGAATTAATTACAGAACACATCAATACTAAACTGTCCCCCCTTTTTTTTTAAAGTAACTGTGAGGAAATGGATATGTTAATTAATTTGGCTGTGGGAATCATTTCACTATATGTTTATTAAAGCATCATGTTGTACATATTAAATATATGTAATTTTATTTAAAATTTTAAAAAATACTGAACTTTTTTTTATGGAAACTAATCAAGAGGGATAAATCTTTGTGTTAAGTTATAATTATTTAAAAATCATTGCTGCAAAACTATTAGTAGTTCAAAATTACAATATTGAATATGAAAGAACTTTACTTTTGTTTATTTTAAAAGTTCTCATTAAAGTACTACTTAAGGATTTTGTGTTTTCTTACCCCTCACTTTGAGGTCTTGTCTTCATGGGATAGGAAGATTCTAACATTGCTTAGATATCTAATTGTTTGAATGAGAACAGATGCAAAGACTGTTTGCTTTCTGCCTCTTTTCTATGTATTTTAACTTAGACTGTTAGGTGAGTTTTCCTAAAAGAGATGCAGAGCCCCCAGTCATTTTTAAGATTTCTCAGTGTGTGTGGTCAGAGCTGGAAGAAGGCCTGGTCAGTATTTCAGCCCTTGAACCTGCGACTTGATCTCTATTTGGAAGTCACCATTACTACAACCTACAGGTTTGAGATTCTGTGTTTAGTCACCATTTTTAAAATCAGAATTCTCATTCACATATGATAGAATGAAGCAAGATAAGTTTTGATTGCTGCAGTCATGGAAAACCTTAAATTCAGAGTTGACACTTAGTTAAAAGTTATCACCATGAAAGTTCCTTTTACCTAGTGTTAAAAGCATATACTATTTCTTTTTATTGTTGCTATTTTGATATTTTGGTGTTTTTGAAGTATATGTAAGGAATTCTGTTGCTCTTATCAGGTTTCCTCCCTACTTTCTCCATTCTTTGCTCTTGTGGAACTTCTTTCTCTGGGGCCCTGGAGAGAGATAAAACACAAATGAAATAACTAGTGTAAGTGCTGTGGAGGGGGAGAAAAAAGACAGGAAGTAGAGCTGGGGAGTGCTGACTGGAATCAGTTCAGTTCAGTTCAGTTCAGTGGCTCAGTCGTGTCCGACTCTTTGCGACCCCATGAATCACAGCACGCCAGGCCTCCCTGTCCATCACCAAATCCCAGAGTTCACTCAAACTCATGTCCACAGAGTCGGTGATGCCATCCAGCCATCTCATTCTCTGTCGTCCCCTTCTCCTCCCGCCCCCAACCTTTCCCAGCATCACAGTCTTTTCCAGTGAGTCAACTCGTCGCATGAGGTGGCCAAAGTATTGGAGTTTCAGCTTTAGCATCAGTCCTTCCAATGAACACCCAGGATTGATCTCCTTTAGAATGGACTGGTTGGATCTCCATGCAGTCCAAGGGACTCTCAAGAGTCTTCTCCAGCACCACAGTTCAAAAGCATCAATTCTTTGGTGATCAACTTTCTTCACAGTCCAACTCTCACATCCATACATGACCATGGGAAAAACCATAGCCTTGACTAGATGGACCTTGGTTGGCAAAGTAATGTCTCTGCTTTTTAATATACTATCAAGGTTGGTCATAACTTTCCTTCCAAGGAGTAAGCGTCTTTTAATTTCATGGCTGCAGTCAGCATCTGCAGTGATTTTGGAGCCCCAAAAAATAAAGTCTGACACTGTTTCCACTGTTTTTCCATCTATTTCCCATGAAGTGATGGGACCAGATGCCATGATCTTCGTTTTCTGAATGTTGAGCTTCAAGCCAACCTTTTCACTCTTCTCTTTCACTTTAATTAAGAGGCTTTTGAGTTCCTCTTCATGCCATAAGGGTGGTGTCATCTGCATATCTGAGGTTATTGATATTTCTCCCGGCAATTTTGATTCCAGCTTGTGCTTCTTCCAGCCCAGCGTACCTCATGATGTACTCTGCATATAAGTTAAATAAGCAAGGTGACGATATACAGCCTTGACGTACTCCTTTTCCTATTTGGAACCAGTCTGTTGTTCCATGTCCAGTTCTGACTGTTGCTTCCTGACCTGCATACAGGTTTCTCAAGAGGCAGGTCAGGTGTTCTGGTATTCCCATCTCTTTCAGAATGTTCCACAGTTTATTGTGATCCACACAGTCAAAGGCTTTGGCATAGTCAATGAAGCAGAAATAGATGTTTTTCTGGAACTCTCTTGCTTTCTCCATGATCCAGCGGATGTTGGCAATTTGATCTCTGGTGCCTCTGCCTTTTCTAAAACCTGCTTGAACATCTGGGAGTTCACGGTTCACATATTGCTGAAGCCTGGCTTGGAGAATTTTGAGCATGACTTTACTAGCGTGTGAGATGAGTACAATTGTGCGGTAGTTTGAGCATTCTTTGGCATTGCCTTTCTTTGGGATTGGAATGAACTGACTGGAATGGAAGGTTGTTATTGTCAATGGAATAGTCAGAGAAGGCCTTACTGGTCATATGCACTTTGTGGGGTTTTTTTCTTGTTCCTTCGTCTGGGACATAATCCTGTACCTTTTTGTTTTGTTTAACTTTCTATGGCGGTGGGTTTTGTTCTGGAGGCTGCAGGATTGTAGTTCTTCTTGGTTCTCCTGTCTGTGAGGCTGATGGAACAAGGGTGGAAATGGTGTTTTCAGGATCACAGCTGAAGCTGTGAAGGAAAGACTATCTGGTTAAGACCCATAGACATGGAAGCAGCAGAGAAGAAATAAATCTCTCTCTCTCCTCCCAAACTCCACTTTCCTTCTGTCAGCTCCCAATTTAAGTGAAAACCAGCTGTATGGGAGCCCAGGAGATGCAGAGTGTGGGGGGTCAGCCTCCCCATGGTGGAGAGAAGGGCAAAGAAGGGATCAGAAGAACAGTTTATTACTGAGGATATTAAAGCATCAATCCTAAAGGAAACCAACCCTTAATATTCATTGAAAAGACTGATGCTGAAGCTGAAACTCCAATACTTTGACCACCTGATGCGAAGAGCCATCTCATTGGAAAAGACCCTGATGCTGGGAAGGACTGAAGGCAAAAGGAGAAGGGGGCAGCAGAGGATGAGCTGGTTAGATAGCATCACTGACTCAATGGACATGAATTTGAGCAAACTCCAGGAGATAGTAAAGGACAGGGAAGCCACGTGTGTTGCAGTTATGGGGTTACAAAGAGTTGGACTGACTTAGCACCTGAACAGCAACAAAATTAAAGCATAGGAACCGATAGCCAGATGAAGCTATTCATAGGGTAACAAAGGACCTTTGGTCCTCTGAAGTGTGGAACCTGGCACAGTAGCACCTGAAGACTTTCTGCTCAGGTACACTTTGAAGGGACCTGAAGAAAGCAAGTGACTAAACCTTGCAAATATATAAGGGAAGATTAGTCCAGACAGAGGAAGGTGCAAAAGCCCTATGGTAGGAACTAGCTTGCCATGTTCAGGGGGCACCAGGGAAGCTGATGCAGCTAGAGAAGAGTGAGCAAAGAGGAAGAGTGGCAGATGAAGTCAGAGAGGTAAGAGGTAGAGGTTCAGGGGAGATTGTGTTGGTCCTTGGAATCCACTGCTGGGACTTTGGTTTTATTCCGGAGTGAGATGGGGAGCCACTGGAAGGTCGTGAGCAAAGGAGCAAAGTGAGGACCTCATGGTTTCTTCATCTTCCTGTTTGCCTCATTTCTAATCGTTTTTGTTTTTACAAAACTAATGGACTAAAAATATTATCTCATTATTCTTATAATACTCCATTTCCAAATTATCAGTTAAGCATCATTTTATATGGTTTTGGCCATTTGTGTTTCTTCTAGAATTACTTCATTATATCCTTTCCCATTTTGTTCTTAAGCTGTTTATCTTTTTCCTATTAATTTCTTGTCCAATTTGGACAAGCTCCACGTGTATTTTGAATGTAATCTTTTTGCCTGTTGTGTGTGTTGCAAATGTGTTATATCAAATCTGTGTTCCCTCCGCCTGTATTTTATTATATAAACATTTTTGTATATTTTAGCCACTCATTTTTATTCATTATTTTCTTCATAACATATGACTTCCTATTTTATTTTGCAAGGCTTTCTCACCCCAAGGTCTTAAGAATGTTTTCCTAAAGTTACAGTTTTGTTTTTCACATTTGTATATTTGGTTTATCTAAATATATTAATATTTTTATCCATGGAGTATAATAGGGATCTAGCTTCATTATTCTTTCCCTTAACAGATAGCCAATTGCCCCAATAATTTTGTATATAAGAATATTCCATCTTTTCTCTAACAATTGGAAATGTTATCTTTATCATACATAATTAATTTTCCAAATATATTTGGATCTCTTTCTGGAATTTGTTCCACTAATCTATTAGTTTGTTCTCATGGTGTTTCTGTTATTTTTAAAATTGCAATAACTTCATAAGTTTTAAAATCTAGAATGACAGCCTCTTCCAAGATTTTCTTTGTAATTTTCAAATTCTTCCCACATGAATGTAAAAATCAGTTTTCCAACTTAAAATCTTTTAGGGCTCAAATAAAATGACTTTAAATAAGTAACTCTTGCCTACCATTTTAAACTTTTAGAAGAAACTAGAATTTTGTATATTTTGTGTTTTGGGCTTTGGAATCAGAGAGCCCTGGGCTTGAGCTCCAGGTCTGCAGTTTACCTCCTAGGTAGACTTGAGCAAGTTACTTAATCTGCCCACCCAGCTTCCTTCTGAAGGAAAATGTAGAGATAATGCTTACCTCAGAGAGCTTTTGTGAATTTTACATTATTTTATTTATTAGTCTGTTAATTGAACTATTATTATGCTTGCAAGTTTATATGAATTTGCTCGCATACCGTAATTAATTGGCTCAAAGTAAATTAGTAAGTGGAAGCCACTTCCACTATTAGGCATTTTTTAAAATAGGATATTTGAAGTATCTTCAGATGGAATGACATGATAACCTGACATTTGCTTCAAAATAATCTGGAAGGAGAGTGAAAGATGTAACAAAAACAAGATTAGGGTCATGGAGATTCTTTATGCTACATTTTCAACTTTTGTTATATTTGAAAATTTGCAAATAGTTTTTTCAAGAAATACATCTTAAAATTGTTGAAAATGGCAAAAGGTAAACATTTGTTATTTCTAAGGGTAAATGTTTTTTATTTACTATATTGTAGACCTCTCAAGAAGAAAAGCAAGGAAGGAAGAGGAAGAAAAAGGAAAAAATAGAATAAGAAAGAAGACTGTATTGTCTTTTATCTCCTTTGCCTGTGTGATGAAACACTATTGACTCTTCTGTTACTTTAACACAAGCTTATACGTGTAAAACATATTTAGAGATTTCAAGTTAATATTTCCAAAGTGGCTTTATGGCTCAGATGGTAAAGAATGTACCTGCAATGCAGGAGACTTGGGTTCGAGCCCTGGATCAGGAAGATCCCCTGGAGACGGGAATGGCAACCGACTCCATTATTCTTGCCTGGAGAATTCCATGGACAGAGGGGCCTGGCGGACTATAGTCCAAAGGATCCCAAAGATTCGGACATGACTAAAGCAACTTAGCATGCAAGTTAATATTAGGAACAATTTCTGATAAAACTGTTCATCAGCAGACTTGGCTCCTGTGTAATTTACTACTCATCCCTGGAAGGAGCTAATTGAGCTTAATTGACCTCTGGGGTCACTTCCAACTCTGAGTCTGTAAATCTTACTTTTTTGTTTACATCATTCCTTATCTTTTGAAACTCAAGAGTGATAGCTGTTCCCTCTACCTTTATAAAATTGATTACTAAGTAAAGAACTATTAATTTAAAAGATATTTATAGGCAGCCTAGGGAACTAGGATAGTATCATTTATAGTGTTGGGAGGAAGAGAGGTGGCAGGAAGAAAGATGGCTCAAGTAATAATTACAGCATAGTACAACAAATGACTGAGTTATGTTCAAAGGCTTTCAAGTGCAGAAAGAGTTAACCTTGGGGAAGTGAGGAAAGACTTCCCAAAAGTGATGCATGGACTGATTCTTAAAAATTACTTAAACAGAAATTTACTTCTCATTCACCCTATAGCAGCAGAAGGATGGCACATCAATACAATGGACCTCTGAAGAGATGTTAAATAGAGCAAGGAGATTTTATTTGTAAATAACATAAAACTATCTCCAAGAGATAATATTATGTAAATAAAATCAGAGTGCAGAAATATAAACATAAATTATCTTTACCATTTTTGTGATATAGTTTTTATTGACTATATCTTTTAGGAGTTTGAGTCCAACAAACAACAGCTTAAAGGAAAGTGGTATTTATTTATCTCAGATATCGAGAAGTGTAGAGATATGTACATCAGAACTAGAGTGGCCCTAAGACATCACCAGAGGTCCAGGCTTCTCATTTCTTGTTGCCCTACCATCCTTAGGTTGTGGGCTCTCTTGAGATGCTTAAAGTTTCTATTGTGCCCCCAGGCAGCTGAGCCATATTCCAAACGGGAGGAAGGGGTAAGCTCAAAATGCCAAAGGTGCATGCCCTCTGAATCTATTCCCTTATATTAGAAACTCAGTAGATTTCTCAGAGACTCACCTAGTGGACTTCTGCTTACATTCATTGGCCAAACTGTGCTACAGGATCCCCTCTAGCCTCAAGGGATTTGGGGGAGGTGAGTTTTTTAAATGAGTACTTTGTCTCTCCACATACAGCCACAAGTATATGTTAGTGAGGAAGGAGAGAGGGAATAGGTAACTAGCAGTATCTGTCCTCTTATAACTAAAGCTTAGGATGCTAAACAATTTGGAGAAATGTTGGAAGAATATGAATCAAAGCAGATTAAGTTGTTCGACATATAATTGAAAGAAAGTAATTTGGTGAAAGTTCTTGTAAAAATATTGATTAATCCTCAGGGTTACAGTCAATGTAGTAGTTACTTCCTTACTCTGATTACTTAACATAAGCAGTATTCACTTATGACTTTTATCCAATCAAGATTTAGCATGAAAAAAATACCTGAGTACTAAAATATATGTGCATAGAATTGTATGAATACTTTTATATAAGATACTTTTTAAAATCCAGTACACTGAAAGTTTACTAGATTATTTTCAGTGGCTAAACTAGGAATAAGATAATGGAAAGGAAAGATTCCCAGATTCTTTCATACTGTCACTGCTGTAACACTAAATTAAAAGTTGTATAATGTGGCCTGAAGTTGTTTTTCTAATGATAAAATCTTAGAAGTTGTGAGCACAGTCAGTCAGTCAGTCAGTTCAGTCGCTCAGTCGTGTCCGACTCTCCGTGACCCCATGAACCACAGCACGCCATGCCTCCCTGTCCATCACCAACTCCCGGAGTACACTCAAACTCATGTCTACAGAGTCGGTGATGCCATCCAGCCATCTCATTCTCTGTCGTCCCCTTCTCCTCCTGCCCCCAACCCTTCTCAGCATCAGAGTCTTTTCCAGTGAGTCAACTCGTCGCATGAGGTGGCCAAAGTATTGGAGTTTCAGCTTTAGCATCAGTCCTTCCAATGAACATCCAGGACTGATCTCCTCTAGAATGGACTGGTTGGATCTCCTTGCAGTCCAAGGGACTCTCAAGAGTCTTCTCCAACACCACAGTTCAAAAGCATCGATTCTTCGGCGATCAGCTTTCTTCACAGTCCAACTCTCACATCCATACATGACCACGGGAAAAACCATTGCCTTGACTAGACGGACCTTGGTTGTACTAGAGTAGAATTGCAGGACAGATTTCAAGATGACCAATCAGTTCATTTCTGTTTCTTTAGAAAGTAGGTACTAATGTTCGCAATAATTTTGTCTTTTTTCACTATTAACTGGGCTCCCAGGTGGCGCTAGTGCTAAAGAATCTGCCTGTCAATGTAGTAGATGCAAGAGATGTGGGTTTGACCCCTGGGTTGGGAAGATCCCCTTGAGTAGGAAATGGTACCCCATTCCATCATTATTCTTGCCTGGAAATCTCCGTGGGCAGAGGAGCCTGGCGGTCTACAGTCCATGGGGTCCCAAAAAGTTGGACATGACTGAGCAACAAGGCGCACACATAACTATTAACTACCAGTACTCTTGCCTAGAAAATCCCATGGATGGAGGAGCCTGGTAGGCTGCAGTCCATGGGGTCGCTATGAGTCGAACATGACTGAATGGCTTCACTTTCACTTTCACACATTGGAGAAGGAAATGGCAACCCACTCCAGTGTTCTTGCCTGGAGAATCCCAGGGACAGGGGAGCCTGGTGGACTGCCATCTATGGGGTCGCACAGAGTTGGACACGACTGAAGTGACTTAGCAGCAGCAGCAGCAGCAGCAGCAGCTAAGTAATTTTTTTAATCCCCAAATCTTAGAATTTTAGGACAGAATATTAAATTTAGGACAGAAATCCCTGAATCTTAGAACTAGAAGAGGCTTTCTCCAGTTCCTCTCCTTTCAGAGATGAGAAGATGAACGACCTGGGAGTTTTAAGGGATTTGCCCACAAACTGTTATAGGCAGAGGGAGAATTGTTATCTCCTTCTGATTGAGCTAAATCACTTGATTTGGTATAACCAAATATTTGAAACAATTTGATTACTTTCTCCAGCTACTATAACAGAGAGTCAAGTCTAGTCATACTTTCTCCTAGAAAAGTTTTCTTCTGTAGTGCTTAGGACTAAAGATGAAAATTGGGCACGTCTGTGGTGAGCATATATCAGTCTTGGTTGTAACTTTGCCCCCTCTCCCATATACTATTCATCAGGTAAATAAACATTTTAAACCATCATTGGACACTATGACAATGAGGCTCTGAATTCCAGCTTTGTCTTTCATAAACTGAATGTTCCAACCAGGTGTTTAAACTCCCCCACACAGGCTGTAATTAGAATCACAAGTAGATAAAACAAGTAAAAGTTCTTTGTGAATGGTGGGTACTGTACAAATTATGGTTTTCACTTTCATTATTACCATTGTTTTTGTTGTTTATGGCCATGAGGCATTTAAAGATTGCCATTTGTTAAATGAATGGAGTTTTATGATTATGAATGTCTTTTTTAAAAGCTCCCAGTCATTCATTTTCATCCTTAGGATAATTCAAAGCACCTACAACTTTGACTTGCCTGATTGTTGCTTTCTTTCATAAGCTGAACTGCATGAGAGATTTAGTGCTTAACCCTTCTTGAGGTTTATACTTGCTCATAATCTCATTGTGCAAATTTTGTGAAGTGTAGCAGTGGACGTTTTTGTAAACTAGAATACATTTGCAAGGTACCAGTAAAATACATTTTTATTCATTTCTTTTAGTTATTCTTTTAAAGGTCAGTTTTAAACGTTCAGTTCAGTTCAGTTGCTCAGTCATGTCCGACTCTTTGCGACCCCCATGAATCACAGCACGCCAGGCCTCCCTGTCCATCACCAACTCCCGGAGTTTACCCAAACTCATGTGCATCGAGTCGGTGATGCCATCCAGCCATCTCATCCTCTGTCGTCCCCTTCTCCTCCCACCCCCAATCCCTCCCAGCATCAGAGTCTTTTCCAATGAGTCAACTCTTCTCATGAGGTGGCCAAAGTATTGGGAGTTTCAGCTTTAGCCTTAGTCCTTCCAGTGAACACCCAGGCCTGATTTCCTTTAGGATGGACTGGTTGGATCTCCTTGGTTTTAAATGTTAACTCCCTTTAAAAAAATATTTTCTGTTAACTTCTCAATAGTCCTTAAGCCTCCATCCTCAGTGATTTTCTTTGGAATGTAATGAGGTTTTCATCTAAACCATGAATTTACTCTTTTCAGAAGCTGTTTAACTCACTGGTTCCTCTTTTCCTACTTCCCCAATTTGTATTCAGGTACAGTATGTACACTGGAACATTTTTACATATTCTTTTACTTTTTTTAAGCAAAAAGTAAATTAGAAGCATGCTTTTTCTTTGTAGATGCCAAATTGTTTGGTTCCTTTACTTTATTGCATCTTTATATAATTTATAGTTGTTAAAATAGTAGTACATTGTTTTTCGAGAAGAGTCTTTTATTATTTGTTTTATATATATTTGTCTCCTTTTCTACTTTTATTCTAGGTCAAATCCTTAAATTTGACCTTTAGGTCAAATCCTTTTGTTACATGTCCCTTGGGCCTTTATTATAGCTTCTGCTGATCTCTCTACTTTCACTACCTATTTTTTTAAGATTTTTATTTAGATATATTTTCTATCTTTCAAGTTACCACAGGCAAGTTTTGAAAGTTGTTTCACTCCCTTATAATACCATATGTCCTTGCTTAGTCCTCCAATAACAGTTTCCTCGCTGCCTTTCCAAATTCTACTGAGAGTTTGCCATTTATTCAGCCTTTACCTCTAGCCCCAAACATTCAGACTCAAAGCTGTTGACACATATTTTAGGCTTTTGTTCACAACACCCACTCCTAGATATACAGTTTCTGTATCAGATACCTATTGCTGTATAGCAAACTGTCCTAAATTTTAGTGACTTGAAACAACCATTTTATTTCTTACCATTCTGGGATCACTCATGTGACCACATTGACAAGCCTTAATGCATAAACGCTTATCAGGCCTTGCTTGTCACTTGTGCTAATGTCTTTTTGGCCAAAGTAAGTCATATGGTGAAGCCAAAAGTTAGTGTGGAGGGGACTGCACAGGGGCCTGGAAATGAAGAAGTGTGGTTTACATGGGGTCATTTATAACAGATTTCAATGCATTTCCAGCTCTGTATTACTGTGTGCCTTTGGGAAAGTCAGTATACTATGTGTAACAATTTTTTCACTTGTAAAATAAGAGATTAATGTACTTTCACAGGGTGGTTATGAGGTTTAAAATTTTTAGTAATTGTTGATTTTCTAATGATTATAAAGTAATTCTTTTGTCATTTTAGAAAATGTACAAACTATAGAAAAGTATAAACAAGAAAACAAACATCTGAAATGCCATCTGATACAGTCCTATACTATCAGTTCCTCAAGGATCTTCTTTATTTTAATTACTACTGTAGGTATATGTCATGGTTCTTATTCTGAAAGATAAGGTCCTTGAAGGAAAGGACCACATCTGTTCATCTCTGTAAATCCCACAGCCTTGTATTTAAGATTAAAAGTGATCATCTGTAAAAGCGCTTGGCCTAATGACTGGCACAGATTCTATTTCCACCTAAATTGGAATTTTGTAAGATACTAGTCAGGATTCTTAGAAATCCTGAAGTTATACTGAAAACAAAGTATCTAAATGGAACTGTGGAGGGTGGCTGTCATTAGTCATCTTCTCTCTGGGGAATCCTGGTGACTCATGGGATAGAGAATAGGGAATGGTAGAGAGAAGGAAGGTGTTAGGATCCACTTATAGCTCCCAAATAACTCAGTGGGAAAGTCTCTAATAAAAACTTCATTAAAAGTCTCTTTGCAAGGGTACTGATACAAAGTTACACCAGACCCTCAGCTGCAGTTGCCATAGTTCTGTCTTCAGCTCCCTGAGTTTGATGTGTTCAGCTAAGACAGAGACACCAGAAATGTATACCTGATTTCCAATGCAAATATGGTAATACTGGTGGGGTCACTTTGTGTTGCTATATGGGTGTATGCAGCAGCACAGATTAGAATACTTTGGACCCTGTCCCCTACTGGCAGTATTGTACCAGATAAATCAGTAATCATCTAGCTGGTATAATACTGAATTGCCTCAAAACGAACTCATCTGTTCAGTTCAGTCGCTCAGTCGTGTCCGACTCTCTGCGACCCCATGAACCACAGCACGCCAGGCCTCCCTGTCCATCACCAACTCCCGGAGTTCACTCAAACTCATGTCCATCGAGTCGGTGATGCCATCCAGCCATCTCATTCTCTGTCATCCCTATCTCCTCCCACCCCCAATCCCTCCCAACATCAGACTCTTTTCCAGAATTGATGCCAAATAAGTAAAAGCACTGTGTACCCATTAAAATATGGCATGATTGAAGAAATAAAGTACATTTGAAACCTTAAAAAGAAAACAAAACTCCACAGAACTTCAAAATGCTAAGTGAAATAAGTCAAAGACAAATACTATATGACTTTACTTATTTGCGAAATATAAAAAACAAAGCAAAACCAAAAACTGAACTCATAAAACAGACTGGTGGTTGCCAGAGGGTGGGGGGAGGGAGGAGATGGGCCAAGGGAGGGAGGAAAAAAAATGGGTGAAGGTGGTCAAAAGTTACAAGCTTCTAGTTACATATTACCAAGAAGAAAAAAAACCATGAAGATATAATGTACTGGGGGTATAGTGTATAAATGGTGACTGTGGTTAATAATACTGTATTATGTGCTTGAAAGTTGCTTAGAGAGTAGATCTTAA
This sequence comes from Moschus berezovskii, assembly GCF_049115385.1. Lineage (NCBI taxonomy): Eukaryota > Metazoa > Chordata > Mammalia > Artiodactyla > Moschidae > Moschus > Moschus berezovskii. Next base: position 48,412,834 of record NC_142469.1, read on the forward strand.
AAGTTCTTATCACAGGGAAAAAATTGTGACTATGTATGGTGACAGATTTAATTAGGCTCACTGTGGTGATCATTTCACAATACAGTCCTCCCTTGGTGTCCACAGGAGATTGGTTCCCAGACTCACTTCAGATATCAAAATCCACGGATGTCCAAGGCCCGTAGTCTGTCTTCTGTATCCGTGGTTCCACATCTGCAGATGCAGCCAACCTCCGATTGTGTACAACCTATGTATTTATTGAAAAATCCTCATAAAAGGACTCACATGGTTCTGTGCTGTTCAAGAGTCAGCTGTGTGTGCAAATACTGAATCATTATATTGTACACCTGCAACTAATGTTATGTGTCCATTATATCTCAATAGAAAAAAACTTCATTAAAAAGGAATAAGCTGAAAAAAGAGACACTAATCTATGAAATATTTTGTTGTTGAAATCGGAAATCTGACAATATCAAAAATCTGATAAGATGGTATTCTTTACACTCAGACAAATCTTACCTTTGTGTTTTAGTCAAAGAAGTTTGGCAGAGATCACAGAGCTTATCCATACTGCTCTCCTTGTACATCGTGGGATAGTAAATTTAAATGAATTACAATCTTCTGACGGGCCACTGAAAGATATGCAATTTGGAAATAAAATAGCTATCCTGAGTGGAGACTTTCTTCTAGCAAATGCCTGCAATGGACTCGCTCTGCTACAGAACACCAAGGTAAAGCTGGGCAGGGTTTGTTCTTATCTGAACGGCCTTGAGGTGGCTCTTGGTTGACTGTGGGAGCCACAGAGGTCTGGACACCCTGCTGCCCCAACTCCGCACACATAGATGCTCAGTAAAATTGTGATGAGGATAGTGATGATGATGGCAATATCAACACCAGTTAAAACTGGTAAATGCTAGGAAAGAGTTTTGAAATTAATTTCTAGTTGTTTTTTTTTCTCTGGTAACAGATGAAATTATTTGTTAATTATAGGGTAGTGTTAAATACTCAGGATAAAGACGATATCATAAATATTACCTATCATCTCACTATCCAGAGATAATTACTGTAGGTTACTATTTTCATATATTTCCTTCCAGTCTGTATTTGTTTATTCATACCTTTGTATGTGTGGATTTGGGGGTAGCATAAGTGAAAACTTAACATGTGTAAGCTTTCTTTAATCCTACCTTTTTTTCCCATTGCATATATGACATGAGCATTTTCCTATATCATTAACTTTTTTCATAAGCTTCCTAATGGTTGCACAATATTCAGTTATTTTGATGTAGTGTTGTTTATTTAACAGATTCCTTATTTTGGGACATTAAGGTTACTTCTGATTTTCTACTTTCATAAATAGATTTGCATTAAACATTTTTACACATCAGTTTTTCTTCATTTCAGATTATTTCTTTAAGATAAGTGCCTGGAAGTGGTTCAAAGGGTTTAGTTTTAGTATTCTCAATGCATATTGTCAAGCTGCTTTCTAGAAAGACTGTAGATGTAGACCTTATTTATCAGTTAGGATTTGGTGTGACTATAAAATAACAGTGACAAAAACAAGATAAGAATTTATTTTTTTCTCCCTCTCTCTCTTTTTTTTTTAAACACATTATTACTATCTGGGACTAGGCAGTCCAAGGTTGGTATGGTGATTCTGAAGTCAGGAACCCAGGCTCCTCTTATCTTATGCTCTTCCATTCCTATCTTACCACTTTGTGGCCCAGGATAGTTGCCATTATGTCTTCACTCCAGTCAATAGAAGGGAAGGAGAAGGAAGGGCAAAAAAGAGCAGATCTCCTCCATTAAAGATCAAGTAAATACACATCCTGGACACCCAAGTACAGCCTCAGTGTAAGTCTGCCATCCCAGAATCCCATCTGACTTAGCATTTGTCCTAGATTTTTGTTTTTAGCAGAGAATGGTTACTTATAATTACATTAGAATAAACTAGCATGGGTTGGTAGAGCTCTGCTTTCTACTCCCAGCCTCTACCTCGATTTTTGTCTCACATAGGCCAATAATAGGTGAGGCCCATGTACTGTAGGGGAAATTCTCATGTTAAGGTATTATTAAATCTGAAAGAGAACCAGCAATAACTCTTCTCTTTTCCTAGCACTTTCAGACACCCCAATCAAGGACAGAATATAGGACAGTCGTTAATAAAAGTACACTGAATGTCTCGAGACTGTTAAAGCTCCTTCCTGTCTCAGGTGATAGAGTATTTGACACTGCTGCCCCAGCTGGCTGTTTGGTGTATCACCCAATTGTATGGCCCATGTCTAGCCTTCAAGAGTCATAAAACTACCAGGTAGCAGTTCAGACACGGAGAAGGCAATGGCAAGCCACTCCAGTACCCTTGCCTAGAAAATCCCATGGACGGAGGAGCCTGGTGGGCTGCAGTCCATGGGGTCGCTACGAGTCAGACATGACTGAGCGACTTCACTTTCACACATTGGAGAAGGAGGTGGCAACCCACTCCAGTGTTCTTGCCTGGAGAATCCCAGAGATGGGGGAGCCTGGTGGGCTGCCGTCTATGGGGTCACACAGAGTTGGACACGACTGAAGTGTCTCAGCAGTAGCAGCAGCAGTTCAGAAACTCACTGGGAAGTATAATAAGTGAGAGATCCATTATCTATGAAGTAGACATGTGAGAAATCAAGGCTGATCAGTTCTGTGCAGATAAGTAAAGAGTAAATTGAACCCACTTGGCTTGTATATTGTAAACTAATAACTTTTATTATTTGACAGTACATTGTTTTTGCAATAAACCTTTTGGCAGCAGCTCAGAAACATAAAAGTATGTATTTTATGTTTAAAAATGTACTCGATTTTCATTTTTTGGAAAAGTTAATTTAATAGGGAATGTATAACTTGCATAAAATGTTCCTTGACGTTTACTGTTCACTATGAAGGCCATAGTTGGGTCACTGACCACATGAAAAGGAGAAGAGTCAAATCTGCTGAAAAACTGTCAAGATTAGTAGTAGTTACTACTAAAATTAGTAGTTACTTTAGGGAGACTTCCTAAACATGATGGTTTATCACATATGGCTAAAGAAAGTATATATATACACAACTCGGTAATGCCTAACTTTTGTTGAGATGAATTAATATTGCTCTAAATTAATTTCATTCATTTTTGACCAAAAGCAGTAGCTTTAAGTTTGTTGACTCCAATGGTAGAAGAATTTTGCAAATAGCCAAATAATTCCAGTTTCAGTTGAGTGTTGTCAGGTACTTTAAGTAATTAAATCATTTTTGTTAATTCTAAAAATGTTTTCTTTTTCAGTCCATTCATGAAATCAAGGTAAAACTTTTGGAAGTATATTCTATCAAAGGTAAAGCCATTTTGAGTGAAACTGGAAATTCAGTTTAAAAGTTGAACATGAAAGAAAATTGTTAGCTCATAATAATAATACAAGTGCAAATTTAAGTGAAACACACCATGGTGTTGTGATAAAAATGACCATCTTAACTATGTTGAGAAACTATAGAGTAGTTGGAGCTAATTGAGGCATACTCATAGTTCATATTTGCATCAAAATAAGCATCAACATTCTACTAATTGAAATAAAAGGTATTGTTACCAAAACTAACAAATATCTTTATAGTCAGATCTCAGGACTATAAGATTTGGGGGATATAGCTGATATGGAGTATAAAACTATACTTCAGCACCACATATTTCAAAGAAGTATGTGCCTTCTCTGTTGCCTGTCGTTAGTCAGATTTTAGGAATCTTTATTTCCAAGGATGGTATTGAACTTTGTTATAAATGGTCATCATAGTTTTGGTGACATTTTGTTCAAAATCAATTGGAAATCTGAAATCAAGTGTTCAACACATGAAGTACCCAGTAAAACTTTTGTAGAATTGCAATTAATGAAAACAAAGTTTCCATTGGAACTTCTTCCTATAGAAGGAATTGAACAAAATAAATGGTAAGAACTCAAATGCAAAGAATAAAGATTACAAGATTAAAATGTGCAGTTCTGTACTTGTGATTTGGAATATCTCACCTTGCAGGAAGAATCTTTAGGTGGTGCTCCTATTTTGAATAAATTATGCATATATAGGAATGAAATGAAATTGAGAAAATATAGATTTTTCTGCATCTAATTTTGGCAAAACATTCAAAAGAATCATAGAGTCAATTTATTTGACAAGTTTTGTCATAAAATATTTGTCAAAGAAAGGTACTCTGAAGGAAGCAAAAATACAGTACCTTGAAAATATCTAGGGTGAAATAGTTACAATTTTCAATATGAAGAGAAAATTAGAATTGAATATCTCTTCCATTTAGCAAATTTGCTCTGAACTTACCAAGTAACTCAGAACCTGTAGAAAGAGCATCTTTCTCAATTAAATCTACCAGTTATCATCTACCAGTCATCTACCAATACCATCAGTGATGATATTGTCATCTACCAATAAGAATCCTTTAAAATGTCAATAATTTCAAATTAATTAATTACAGAGTACAACTGTGGAGAATATTGCTGGAGGTTTTATTTTTAAATGCCGTTTTTTTTTTAACTTTACAATATTGTATTGGTTTTGCCATACATCGACATGAATCCGCCACGGGTGTACATGTGTTCCCCATCCTGAACCTCCCCTTCCACCTCCCTCCCCATCCCATCCCTCTGGGTCATCCCAGTGCACCAGCCCCGGGCATCCTGTATCATGCATCAAACCTGGACTAGCTATTCGTTTCACATATGATAATATACATGTTTCAATGTCATTCTCTTAATGCCATGTTTTTGAAAATACATCCTTCAGAAAAATGCCAGTGACACTATATTAGAGACAGATATGGCTAAGAAAAAAAGTATGTGAATACGTACCAAGAATAGTGATTCTGTTTTTTAATATTCATATAATCAATATAAAAAGTTATTTTTATTTTATTTTAATATACATGAATATATGCTATTTTTATTTCTTTTGAAATTTTGTATATTTTTTAAAAATAGTTTTTTAGTAGAACTAGTTAACAAGTCCCCCAATATAATAAAATCAATTATTAGTTAGTACAAGTTTCATCAGACGCTTCCCTGGTGGCTCAGATGGTAAAGAATCTGCCTGCAATGCAGGAGACCTGGGTTTGATCCTTGGGTTGGGACCATTCTCTGGAGAAGGGAATGGCAACCCACTCCAGTATTCTTGCCTGGAGAGAGGAGCATGGCAGGCTACAGTCCATAGGGTCGCAAAGAGTCGGACACAACTGAGTGACTAACACACACACACACACCCCACCAAAAGAGTCTTCCTACAAGGTGAGATAATCCAAATCACAAGTACAGAATTGCACATTTTAATGTTGTAGAGCATTTGAGTTCTTACCATTTATTTTGTTCAATTCCTTCTTTCTTTCTGTAGGGAAAAATTCCAATGGAAACTTTGTTTTCATTAATTGCAATTCTACAAAAGTTTCAAAAAGTACAAAGTTTTAATTATTTTATTACTCCCTTTTACATGGCCCAGTTTGGATGTTAAATTTGATAGTGTCATACTACTTTAAAGACATTTCTCAGAAGTTATTTGAAATCCTTCTGCATACATTCCATTGGCTAAAATTTAATGATACAGTCACACCTAGCTGTCAGAGAAACTAGGAAATACACACTTTTGTGGGTTTCCATGTGCCCAGCCAAAAATCTGGAAGATGCAGAGACTAGATAGTGGGACACAAATAGCATTCTACCCTACTTTCCCTTCACACATTTTGGTAAACGCATAGTGTCATAAGACAGACCTGCTGGTTTTAGGGAGACCATAGTATGGTGCCTTTAGTATGTAGTTTATGTTCATCTGAAAAGGAAGCTAAAGAAAGAAATTAATTGGCCATATAAAATGGAATTATAAGTAATCTCAGTTTACTTGGGAGCCACTCTCTGTGTTTTCCCTCTTCACCATACCTGCCATGGTCTCCATTGAACTTGGAGAAGGAGGAAGCCTCAGAAAGTGCGGATCTGGTTTGGTTTATGGCTGCCGTGAGCTGCACATGATTAACCACACACACTGACCACTCATGGTTTAGACCCACATACCTGAGAGGAAGACATGTCATGGGACAAATTTATATCTGTTTGCTCTGATCATCAGTTTTAACTCACTTTAAGCTATTCTGATGAAGTTTTTTTCTTTCTTTAAGATTTATATATTTATTTTTTGGCAATGGGGGTTCTTTGTTGCTGCATGTGGCTTTCTCTAGTTGTGATGAGCTAGGGCTACTCTTCGTTGCAGTGCACCGGCTTCTCACTGCAGTGGCTCCTCCTGCTGCAGAGCACAGGCTCTAGGTGTGAGGACTTCAGTTGTTGCAGCTCATGGGCTGTATACAGTGCTGGCCAAGTAGTTGTGGTGCAGGGGCTTAATTGCTCTGCGGCATGTGGGATCTCCCTGGACCAGGGATCAAACTGGTGTCCGTTGTACTGGAAGGCTGATTCGTAACTACTGGACCACTATGGAAGCCCTTGATGGAGTCTTATATAAGATTGGGCTTCCCTGGTAGTTCAGTTGGTAAAGAATGCCTGCAATGCAGGAGACCCCGGTTCGATCCCTGGGTCAGGAAGATCCCCTGTAGAAGGAAATGGCAAACCACTCCAGTATCCTTGCCTGGAAAAATCCCATGGAAAGAGGAGCCTGGTGGGCTGCTGTCCATGGGGTTGCAGAGTCGGACACGACTGAGCAACTTTCACTTTCATTAACTTTTTATATAAGGTTGCTGCTGCTGCTGCTGCTAAGTCGCTTCAGTCGTGTCCGACTCTGTGCAACCCCATAGACGGCAGCCCACCAGGCTCCGCCATCCCTGGGATTCTCCAGGCAAGAACACTGGAGTGGGTTGCCATTTCCTTCTCCAATGTGTGAAAGTGAAAAGTGAAAGTGAAGTCACTCAGTCTTGTCCGACTAGTAGTGACCCCATGAACTGTAGCCCACCAGGCTCCTCTGTCCATTGATTTTCTAGGCAAGAGTACTGGAGTGGCTTGCCATTGCCTTCTCCTATATAAGGTTAAGATGGTGGTATTAAGTACAAATATTATTAACATACTATAATGACACAAGCAAGTGATCACTTGCTTTAGCCACTTCACTTTATGGAAATAATATTTAATATGTTCCTTTTCTTAGCTAGCTTGTATCATTCACACATTCTTTCTTTCAGTGTGGTTCAAGTTCAGAGAAAATGGAGGCTCTGTTCTCATCAAAATCAAATCAGATTCATAGCCTGTGAAATCCATTCTTGGTGCTTTGCATTCAGAAGCATCACTATAAATGTTCCAGAGTCTAAGACCTCCACCATCTGCTCCATTAGGCACCGGATTTCAGTAGCACTACTTGATTTACAAAAAAAAAAAAGCTTAGCATATCCAAGCAACAGTTCAGCCTGAAGCTTCTCCTTGAAATAAGAATGGTCAAGCATTCCCTTCCCCTCAAGTCCTCTACCTTCACGGTCTCTGCACAGGTTTGCACCTTTAGATTTGCATTTTATCAACCTTTGTCTGTTGAGGAGGTTTTTTTTTTCCTTTTTAAGCCTTGGTTTTTTTTTTTCTGAATTTGACACTTGTGTGTTAAATTGAAGCCTTTATTGTATGCATCCCCCCTGTTCATCCAAAACAGATCTTTTGTACATTGTTCTTCAGAGGGTCATTTGAAGGTTCTACAAGGTCACTTTCAAAAGATGCTTCACTGGCTCACTTTTTGTGAAAGACTTTGAGTACCGTGTCCAGGATCCATAATTGATCTACAAATTTAGGCTTTCTCTAGCCATATTTTAATCATAATGGATGATTTCCAAATTGTGAATATTATTTTAAACTGAGTAAATTGTAATGGATAACTGAAGTGCTTTATCAGAGAAAATTCTTTGATAAAGCATATCTCCCATATTCAGAACTGGTTCCTTTCATTTAAATACATGGTGGTATTCCCCTTGGGATTTTTTTTTTAAGGAAAGTAAAGTTTTATCTCAAAAGGGGACTAATTTTATTAAATGAGTTCCTGGAAGCTTCAGTATACTACTATTAAAAGAGGGAGTCCAAGGGGAGGAAAAGGTGGCAATAGGTAAGATCTCTACATATGATAATGTCTTAGCAAAGTTAGATGTCTGTTTGACATTTTATCTTCCTTTCATAAGAAAGAAAATTTGTCAGCATTAGCAACATAAACAGAGACCTCAGCAATAAGGGGACAGGCAGAACATAACACAGAAATGTTGTATATAGTATTCTGTTTTTTCACAGTAACAGCCTGCTTTTTCTTTGAGAGTATATTTTTAACTTGGTTATTAAAGTTAGCATATTTAGCAACTTTTGATTTTTTATAACTTATTCTACCAACATCCCAACTTTCTTTTGCTACTGAATTCTTGTCTGAATTTCTGTGTTATATGTTTGTCATTGTACTTCTCCTGCGGCAGACCATTAGATGAAGTATTCTGCAGTCATATGAAATTCAGAGCTCTTTTATAATTGCCAAGGGTAAAATTAGCAAAGTCAATTATTCTCCCTTTGGCTTTTCCTTGAAGGTATTAGGGGTCTTCAAGGTAATTGCCTTAGGTAACACTTAGATTTTTAAATATCTCTAAGTATAGAAATTGGTATATTATTCCTCTGGTAATTGTCTTATTATTATAGCTATAGTCACATAAGTGTGAATTAACAAGATTTTGAATTCAGTAGTGAATTTAAAAATTAATGCTTGAATTTTCATTCATTTTCAGTTGTGGAACCTAAGGGCAACTTTTTATTTTAGTACTTCACTATATAAAGACCCTGAACTAAGAGACCTCAGAATACCTCTTTTTAAGCCATAAATTCTGACTCCACTGAAATAAATTGCTCTATATTGTGTTCATGTCAGACATCACTGAGTGCTGAAATGATGGGGTCATGCCAGAATCTAAAATTCTAATGTTTGAGCATCAGGCTATCAACGAGACATGCTTGATAATTGGGAGAAAATCATGACATGGAAAAGCACTATAATTTAGAAATCTGGCTGACCGTTACAGTTTTTCCCTAGTTCCCTGTATTTATTTGTGGACTAGATTTATATTTTAGGATTAAGCCACAGTGTAAATAAGACAGTGCACATTACTACTTGTCATCTTAAAAATAAAAAAGTGTTTTATTTTATATGTACAGTGATAACCCTAGTATTTAAAAAATTTAATTCACCATATTATTATTTTTAACCTTTGTAGTGATTTTCATTTAATGGACCTATCCTTACACATCTGAGAGTTAGCCTGGGTCTTGTATAAGCACCCTGGAATATCATCGTGATATCACTCCTGGGAACCATTCTATTAAGCATTAGTGATTTATGTTTCTAAATAACCAGTGGCACAGATGTACTTCTTACATAGCTGATGTATTTCCTTATGTTAACTTTGTTTTCCTAAAGGCATAAATGTGTTGTTTACAAGGAAGAAATTTAGTTGTATAAATATGCTTAATTTATGCATATAAATCTCCTTTTGTACCATCTATATATTTTAATAAAGCAGCTGCTATTGGTTATTTGATGTTTTTCTTATCTGTTGTATTAATTTTACTTACAAATTCATATTGAAAAGTGAAACCTAAAAACATGCTATGTCATATGAAATTTAAGTTTTTCTCTGTCATACTCATTTAAAATAGGGATTATTGTGACCTTGTGTGTTTAGTCTTGTCATCAGTATTTTACTTGTGGAAATTACTGAATTAATTGTTTTCATCCTCTGTAGTTTGACACCCAGGATTAATATTCTTTTCTTCATATAACCCACTCAAGTGTAGATTTTCCTGACTAGAATAAATATGCACAGAACCTCAGGGGGTGTCATACATTGTAATGATAAAAGAAACTATCCTCATATCACTTAGAGAAGTCAGAATGCTATTATAAAATCACAGTTTCAAAATTCTCAGAATAATTTTCCAGTTTTTTCTTTTCATATGATGCTAACATAGCCAAGTATTAAACAGACACTATATATTCTGAATCTGCTTCCTTGCATTTAAAATAAAAGTAATACATGTTTGAGATGTGTACTAGAAAAATAAGAAGACAAAATATTATGTTCTTTTAAAATTTATTATCTCATTAAAACCTTGACCTTTACCCTTTTGGTGCCAAAAAACAATGAAATGAAATGTCTTTTGGGGGTAGGAAGGTCAAATGCCATTATGCAAAATGGATACTTCTCTGAATTGTCTATGTCAGAAACCTGAAGACGAGAAAAAAGAGCAGGAGAAGCATTTCTTCCATATGCTTGGCATTTAAAGAAACTTATTTTTTTAAAGCCTGTTTTCTACAAAAATACATCCTCTGAAATGGGTAGAGTTGAACCATGGTTGGCCATGAGAGGTAGAAATATACTGATTACGGCAATCTTATTGTACACTTCAGCAATCTCAATTTTTGTAATTCCCTTTACCCACTTTCTAGAAGTAATATTAGTTAAATCTACTTTTCCCCCACCAATTTCACTGGCATAAGTTGCTGTTTCCGCAGAGTCAGAGAGAGGAAAGAAAAGTATTTTCCGGTTTGAGTTATTCAGTGTTCTAATTTGGCCTTTCTATTGATTTTACTCAAGGTACTTCCTGAGTTCAGAGTTGACAAAGTACTGGGCGGTTAAACAGCTGATTGCTTCCTGGCCATCCTCAGCCACGTGACCCTGGCCTCTCCTCCACCCACCCTTTCTTCACGCAGTGGCCTTGTGCGTGGTGCCCCTTTCTTTGTCTCTCACTGTTCATTACTCAGTTCATCTCACCTTAGGCGGTCTCCAGAATGTATACACATCCTCTTTAATTGTTTTCCTTCAGTTTGCATTCTCCTTTTATCTGTTGTTTCAGAAAAATTGTCATCCACCTTTTTGCCTTCTCTTTACTTTTTTCAAGAGGAAAAATAAACCAACAAAGTTTACTTGGAGTTGAAGAACTAAAACTTGGTATATAAAAGGAAAATTATAATAGAAATGAAATAGGCATAGGAAAGAACCAGTGTATCTATCCTCATTCTCTTATTGAACCAAATTTCCCTGTAACTATCAGCATTTAAAGATCATTTTTAAATATTTCCTATTTAGTTTTGTTTTTCTATTTGTTTGGTTGCAGGTATTGTAAGATTGTGATTTTCTGTCCAATTTTTTGATTACAGGTATAAGGTATTTCTAATATTATGGACTAAATAAGCTTTTGTGGGTTGCCCTGGAAACCGAGCCATCATTTATAACCTTGTATTTTGGGAAAATGTAGTATGAACTCCAAAAAATTTACTTATAGATAAAAAATTTTAATGTATTACAGTTGTAATCTGGTGCCTGCTATATTAAATTAATACTGAATTTGGATACCATAAACAAAAGAAAATTTAAGAGCATCCAAAAGGATCCATGTGACCACTTTTCATTAATTATACTGATATAACTTTGGTTTTAGCATTTCCAGCATTTTCTTCTGAGTTGTAAATACTCAACGAAAAAATTCACTCTAAGCCCAAGTTGGCTTCCAGGGCCTTAACCCAGAAGCAAATTTTATTTATTTAGCAATAGTGATTGGGAAGAGCCCTTTTCTGGCAGCTAATGACCTACTGGAGGACTTGTGTGCCCAAGGCAAAGCTGAAGGCCATTAGCCCAACAGGTCATTAACTGACAAATGCCTGACCCTGAGGTCGTTTCTGATATTGTAAATTATGATAACATTAAAGTGGGTTGTTGGAAAGTATGGTTGTGCCAAGGAACTTTCTTTTTAAGAATTTTGGAAAATACATTGAATTGTTTGTTGTTATTCATGTGGCTTAATTGTCTTTGTTCTTTGTTCAAGTCAGATATCAGTAAACACTAAAACTATACTTTGTGTGTCTGTCTAATCTTTAGTTTTTGAAGGACAGGTTTCCTATTTAGAATATCAGATTAACTACTTTATTGCTAAGCAGCTACACTCTTGTGGATTACTTATGTTTTCATAATGTGTTAAGCTTTATAGCATTTATCGATTTTATAGTCCTTAGTGATGTCATATAAAGCTACAGAGAGACATGGAAATAGCCCTGACATTGAAGTGTGTAGACCTAGTTCCTATCTCTACCTTTTTTTAAAAAAAATAGTCATTTAACAATGGACAGCTCATTTTATCTCTCAGAATTCCAGGTGAAATCTTTTTCTCCAGATTGTTTATCTAATGTCTTAATACACCATTTTGGAAATGAAATTAGAAACTTCATAATGTAGAATATATAATAGTTACTAAAATTACCACCAGACATTAAAAAAATAGCAGCTTATACTTTTGAGTATTTACTATGTAGTAGACACTGTTGTGATTTTTGTATATTAACCTATATAACCTCTCCCGAGACAAACGAAAGAGCTAATTTCCTTGCAATAACTGTGCTAATAAATGGTAGAGCTGCTGTCTATATCCAGGCAATCCAGCTTTGAAATCCTCATGCTTAACTGAAGAAGAAAACAAGCAAAGAACCACGATAGCTTTTTTGCCAGAAATTTTGCAATTAGAGATATTGGAATTTATAATATCTTAAACAATTAGTGGTTTTTAAATAAACATTTCAATAAAAATATCAATAAGGCTTTATAAAACATTTTAGAGAAATAACTACTAAGCAAAGGCAACTAACTTGTTTTCTTAGTTTCTGCATCTATAAAAGCAGCGTTATTTCCATTCCCTGCCTCCTCGTCAGTTCCAGTATTCTGAGTGTTGTGGGAAAAAGTCAAAAGCTACAACATACAACCAGATTCTGAAAAAGACATTCAATATAAAGAAAAGCAATCAAGAAAAATTTTTAATAAAATGGAGGTATAATAGAGAAATCAAAATGTTTTGTAACTATCAGAGATCTTGAGATTGGACATGCATATTTCAGCAATCTAAAGTAATGCCCCAAATTTATGAACTCACCGTTATGGCTGATTTGTGATGAGAAACTTATATTTTTTGATGAGAAGCTTCATTTTTTCAAGTAGTTTAAGCCATAAGGTGGTATAAAAATGAAAACAGCGATTGAACAGAGTGGTTAATTGTGCGAATTTATTTTGAAATAGTTAAGATTTACACAGTGAATTCACACATGAGAACAGTATTGATAATTCAACAAAAATTTTTGTTCACGTGCTAAGCATTAGAGATATCAGTTTAAAAATCAATTGTATATCTTTGTAAATTAGAGAATTTCTAACTCAAGGGTATTCACTGATTCAAGGGAATAATGCAGCTAGTCTCAGTTCTCACTACCCAATTTTTTTTAAAGGAGGGAAAAATGGATTGTCTTAATTTTCTAGAATGCAGTATTAGTAGGGTCCATTATTTTTATAATTTGATTGAATCACAGATTTTGAAGAACTGTAAAGGTATTTGGAAGAAATACGATTACAGTTTTAGACAAGATGCATGGATTTTTAACACATATGAACTATGCTTTTATTTCTGTGACTGCCTTTGAAGTGCAGACCTTGGGATGTCTCTAAATTACAAACATCTGCCTTTCAGTATGGCCCAATTTGAACAGGAACTGATTATGCTGAAAGGTGAACTGTGTTACCCAATAGGACATGGTATCCCTGGAATTTGCAAGATGTATATGTGAATCCCAGAATAATGCTGAAGTTTTTAACTCTTTGGCCAAATGTGGTCTAAGCCAATTTGTTTTCATGAATCTAATACAATTAAAGCTAATAGTCAACATCAGTAATATAAACCAACAAGATTGATATGTACCCTAAGAGAATATACCCTACAGTAAATGATTCTGTTTTATCCTGCCTCTGTTTACACTCAGTTGATTTACTTGTATTCAGTATAAAGTGATAAAGAAATTAACACCTTTACAAATATATTTCAGAATAACAATGTTTAAACTGCATATCAAAAATTCGGGGATTTTGCAATTAACATGGCTAACCAAGGGGCTTCTCTGGTGGCTCAGTGCTAAAAAATCTTCCTGCCAATACAGGAGACGTGGGTTCAATCCCTGATCTGGGAAGATCCCATATGCTGCCTGTGTGCCACAGCTGTTGAACCTGTGCTGTAGTGCCCCAGAGCCGCAACTACTGAAACCTGCGCACCCTAGAGCCCATGCTCCACAACAAGAAAAGCCACCGCAATGAGAAATAGGTGCACAACAGTGAAGAGTAGCCCCCACTCACTGCAACTAGAGAAAAGCCCATGCAGCAAAGAAAACCCAGCACAGCCACAAATAAATAATTAATTAATAATATGTTAAAAAATTTTTAAAGATGGCTAAGGTATGAGCTATATGTGACATTATCAGCATGATATAATGGTTCAAGCCACATATCAAAGTATGAGTCATATATGACAAGCTATGAACTATGCATGACATATCAGCATGACATGAGATAACGGTTCAAACCACAGACCACATCCTGTTTATTGGTGGGTAGTGAAATCGATTTAGTAAGTCACTATTAACACTTTTTTTATGAAATACAAAAGAAAATAGGAATAATGAAACCTTTGTTTTATAAAGCTTTTCGTTCATTTTTATACATATGCATGTATCATGTACTGTGTCATGATGTAAAATACAGTTCTTACTCTGGGTTACCATTTAAAAATTTTGAAACCCAATACTACCAGGCAGTGCCCTAGCCATCAGCATCCTCAGTTGCATGAAATACTCTACTGTGATTCTGGTGTTCTGAAGATTCACACTGTGAACTTCTCCAAAGTGGAATTAACTTTTCAATAAAATCATACTTGGAAAACATCACTTAACATTCCTGAGAGGGCCCTCAAATGAAGAAGCAGTGAAAGCAAAATGTAGGTTATTGGCCGCATGGGGAAAAGTGTGCAGATCACGGAAATGGCAGACATTATTTTCTTCAGAGAAAGTCCAGTCATAACAAGGTATGCTGTTGTTGTTAGTCGCTCACTTGTGTCTATCTCTTTGCGACCACATGGGCTGCAGCACACCAGGCTTCCCTGTCCTCACTGTCTCCTGGAGTTTGCTCAAACTCAGGTCCATTGAGTCGATGATGCCATCCAACCATCTCATCCTCTATCACTGCCTTCTCTTTCTGCCCTCAGTCTTTCCCGGCATCAGAGTCTTTTCTAATAAATTGACTCTCACAATAGGTGGACAAAGTATTGGAGCTTCATCTTCAGCATCAGTCCTTCCAATGAATATTCAAAAGCATCTCCTTTTTCTTTATTTCTTCTGAAAATTTTGATCTTGATGTCAGCATTTTAAATTACCCGCCACTTTTTCAGGAACCTAATTATTGTTTAAATAAATGATATTTGTCACTGCTCAGTGACAAACACAGCCAGTCATACACCCTCATGCAAAAAGTAAGCAACTTTTGGATTACTTTTATATTG
This sequence comes from Moschus berezovskii, assembly GCF_049115385.1. Lineage (NCBI taxonomy): Eukaryota > Metazoa > Chordata > Mammalia > Artiodactyla > Moschidae > Moschus > Moschus berezovskii. The sequence continues at coordinate 48,428,169 of NC_142469.1, forward strand.
CTAATAAAAGGAATCCACATTTTTGGCTAATTGGCTATAACTTGCAGTTGCACGAGCCTCCCTGGTGGTTCAGACCGTAAAGAAACCTCCTGCAATGCAGGAGACCCGGGTTCAATCCCTGGAGAAGGGCATGGCAACCCACTCCAGTATTCCTGCCTAGAAAATTCCATGAACAGAGAAGCCTGGTGGGCTACTGTCAGTGGGGTCACAAAGAGTCAGACACAACTGAGTGACTAACACACATACAACTGCACATTGTAATTGACATTCCTTATAAATGTGCACAGTATAGGTGCACATTTAGGTATTTCTGATCTTGGGGCTTACTGTTGATACAGTTACCTCTTACCTAGGTAAGCAAACTGAGCCCCTAAGAAGTGATGCACTGGCTCAAGGTCATGCAGCTCATCTGTGTATTATCCTTCTAGGTGATCAAAGACAAATAAATGGCCTTTATCTCTGTATGGCTGTCACTTCTGTCATTAATACAGTGCCAGGTACATAGTGGGCTATCAACAGATGTTTTTTAAATGAGTGCTCTAGCCAATGTAATATTAAATTTCAAACTTTACATGCAAGCCATTTTCCTGAACTTGTGGACTATTTGTTTTGTCAGCTGTGATTTTATACTTTTCTGTAGTTCACTGAATTTTCATGAACCCTTCTGACAAATGTTACCAGTAGTTAGAGTTTATAAACCAATGTATCAGCTGTTCTAAATTAAAAATTAAGATTATCAATTTGCTTAGTTTTTGCTGCACCTGTCCTACTGGTAGTGCCATTTCTCTCTCTGCTCTTCCCCCTTAGCCAGAAAGAACTTCCAGCTCACTTGAACAGATTGCCATCCCTCCCACAAATAAGCACGGCCTTACACATTTGGCAGCATTGAAAAGACTCCCTTCAAAAAGCCGAGTTAGAAGCTTCTTCCAGAACTCCTGTGAGTTAGTGGTGTTTGCTGCAACAGACTTTTTATCATTGTCTTCATTAAACCTGGTCCTTGTCTGGTAGGAAGGAGTGGAGAGAACCATTCTTTCATAGACTTCATCAATGGCTTATTAAAGCCACTCATTTATACTAATCAGCATACAGATTAGGGCTCATCTGGGTTGTTTGTGCCCAGGTGGTGAGTGAGCAGATTCACCCTTTATTTGGCCACTGCTGCTGCTCCCCATGTTCTTCAGAGATTGCTTCTCCACTGAGGCTGCCAGCCTGGAAGCTCTGGCCAGGTACTGAGGACTGAATCCACCTGGAACCAGATAGTTTGCTTACACCCAGTTTGTAAATGATGAAGTGCTTTACAAATGTTAGATATTACTGGCCTCTATGGGAGAGCACTCATCCTTTACCAGTCCTCCTGTACCTTGGTGATATAAGTAAATCTTTCCATCTTTAAAAGCATCTCTCAAATACTTTGTGCTCCATTTGAATGAAGAGGAATGGAAGTGTGGAGCTAATGGCTCTGATTACTGTTAGCAGACTATTTGGAATCCTTTACCTATAAAAGTATTTTTCTGTAAAATGTTTTCACTAACAATATAATTTCTGTGGCTTAAAAAAAAATTCTTGACAATATCCCTTCAAATGCCAAAGCTCTTTGGAAAGGACATATTTGCACCAAGTCCATCTTTTGTTCCTTCCAAGAATTAATTCTCCCTCAAGGGTGTTTTACCTTTGCTACCGCTTCATGCTTTGCTATTTGTTCCTAGGGGCTGGGGGAGGAGTGCAATAAATTTGTGCATAATTAATGCCATGAGCACGGCAGATGCATGCACACACATGACTGTTTCCTTTGCTAGCAGCTGTTTAGAGTACTAAAGGCTGAGGGGCTGTGTGTTCATTTGCTTCCCAGATAGCATGATGGATCATACGTTGTCCTGTCATTCCACACTGTAGTAAAAAAAAAAAAAAATCATTAAAATAACCTTCCCAGTGCAAGTTTTTGAAAGATTATAAAATCTTTATAAATTATAAAGATTATAAATAGATTGTAAGACTATTATAAATAGTCTCCACAGTTTTAATATACCAAGCAGATTAAGTACATAGCGACCTTTTAAAAGTGAATTAAAATACAATTATACCACCTTCTTACATAAACTCCGATAGCTTATGATGGCTTAAGTTTCAGTTGAGCCACGTCAGTTTATAATTAATATTTTTCTAAAGATTTGGTTGCATTTTACTTTAAATTTAGGATAGGCGCTCCTTTGCTCAAACCAAAGTGGTCTGGTTTACTAGTGAAACATCTACAACTCTGTTGAGTCTGTTCCATCTGTCAAATGCTAACTGACAGTACTCCTGAATCACATTTATTGAGAAGGGCACAAGTTGTCTGCACAGAATGCTTATCACCAGTTACTGGTCTTATTTTTGCTAATCCAGGGACTTTCAATTGCTATATTCCATAAATCAATTTGTGGACACAGCTTAGCTTGAAGCCTTTCTGAGGCTAAAACAGGGTGTGCTTCCTCCTGTCCCTCTACCTTACAAGTAGGTTTTCTGTTGTATCTGATGATAATAGCAAGATATATAAAGGGGGGAGAATATGTAATACATTATATAGTAAGTGATTATAAATTTAAGTAAATTGGAAAAGTTGGAAAATTTTAATTAAAAACATCTAGAATCTTACCACTTACAGATTATATTATTATTATTATTTTGTTGTATCAGACTTTTCTCAGCATACATAAACATTGATTGAGCTGATTTTTTAAAAAAGAATGTCTGTCATGTTATTCTCTTTTGTAACCAGCTTTTCTTTTTCTTTTCCTTAAGAATATGTTACCGACATCTTTGTATAGCAGTGAGTGAGGATGTTTTTTGGTCATTACCACCTCCTACTTCTCTCAATTTCTAATTTTTAAGATGACAATTTTATTATAGCTCAGGGCATAATTATCACAACATTGTAGTTTTTCAGTTGAAAAAATTATTGAATTGTGGTTACCCTTACCAAAAGATAAAGAATGAAGCAATTACATATTCCCTTGGAACTGGTAAAATTTGTCCTGTGAATTAACCATTTAACAAAGCCATTCCAAAGATCACTTATATCAGGTCTGTAATTGTGCTAAGGTTCAGCTGCATCTAAAAAATACCTAATCTTTAATCTTCAGTGAGAGAATAGTGATTAAAATGGGAAAAGATCAACATTTTGCTTGAGAACAGCAATTTGATGTCCACTTCATTTCCTATGCAGCCTTCTCCCAGGTAGCCAAAAACAAGGTGGTAGGAGAAACCAGCTCATAACACTGATATTGTGAATGATTAGGACTTCTGGCTCACTGAAATCTAAGGTGTTACTTAGAAGATTGTGTATGACATTGCTGTAGAGTCAGACTTAAACACATGATGCAAATCATTTTTGTGCAAAAAGCATTTTTGCATCTTCCTGTACAGATAAGCTATTCTGCTATTCTCACAACCTCTAGAAATGTAGAAATGAAGAAACATGTTTCCTATTTGATTACTCAGTAGGCAGTAATAAACTCTCTAAAGTTTATTATAAAGTAAACTTTATAATATTGATAATGACAGTCATATAATCTGAAATAATGATTCAAAAAACTGTAAGTCAGTGTTACAGAGACCTCTGATTTTGGTTAAAATAGTCTTTTCATGTGTTCAGTTGTTGAATTAAAACCCACTTTCTTCCCAGATATCTGGACACACTTTAATCTTGGTTTCCATGCCATGCCTTTCATCTGTCTGAGACTTGTATTGTACACTCCCTGAGACTGTGTTCCAGATTCTCTTCTAAGTGCTCTACATACTTAATCATTAGAGAAGGAAGGAAGCAATATGGTCAATTATGCCATTATCGTTTGTTGCAACTTTGCACTTAAACCTGTTATTGTTCTGAATTCAATATATATGAGTTATTTCCAAGTATTAGAGCCCTTCAAGACCCAGAATTTAGCAATGTGACCTTTAATTGACCCAGCTAGGACTTCTTTGCCAGTTGGTGGCGTGGGCTGCCAGTCATTATAGTTTAAAAAATGGAAATGACTTAAAGTGGTTTAAAAAATAGAAATAGTTTCATTATAATTTCAGATATTAGAACCAAGAGGGATTGGGTACAAAAGTTTCACAAAGAAAGTGATCATTAAAGTTTTGTTGGAGGGAAAGGTCCATATGAAGAGAACAGATTAAAAATAATATAATGAGCAAAGATGTCTCATCAGTTTACAAAAAAGCAGTTTTCAAATTAATTTCTTCATTATAAATACTAAGATTTGCATTTCTAAACTCAGGATTTTAGAACTGGAAGAAACTTCAAGGAATTATGTTTTGCAACCGCCCCCCCCCCATTTAATAATTAAGGAAAACCAAGATTCAGAGAAACAATTGATTTGCCCCAAATCTCACAATGAAATTGGTAGTTAACGCCTTGCAGTAAAATTTAGATCTTCTCCCTTGTAGTGTTTTGCTTTATTTCATTACAGCTCTCTAATTTGTTGGGCTTCTGAGGGTGGCTAACTTCGGGACTCTTTTTAGCCTGTCTTTTTCTAATAGAAAGTATTTGCTTGCCCCCCATCTCCCCCTGCCCCAGGGCTTGGAACAGTAGTCCTTGAGTCCTTCCCAGGGTCACTTCTATCTGAAGCACCAAACTGTGGCAGTTAGGCTGCAGGTTCTTCTCTGTCTAGCATTATCCTTGCTACTGTAAATTTTAGATAGGTTGCCTAAATGAATCATTCCTCAAGAATCTGAGGAGGGAGTGGCACGTGCGGGGGAGAGCTCATTAAGCAAGTGCCTTTTAAAAAAATTATTTACTTAAGGCTGTTGCTGCTACATGGTCAGTGGCTTCTCTTGTTGCTGAGCGTTGGTTTTCAGTAGTTGTGGTGCATGGGCTCAGTACTTGCAGCTCCTGGGTTAGAGCACAGGCTCAATAGTTGTGGCACATGGGCTTAGTTGCTGCATGGCATTTGGGATCTTCCCAGATCAGGGATTGAACCCATGTCTCCTATATTGGCAGGTGGATTCTTTACCACTGAGTCACCAGAGAAACCCAGCAGGTGCCTTCTTATATTTAAGTACAGTAAATATCTAAACAGTTGAATGCCTATAGTAGTAAGCCACATAATGAACAAAAAAGATCGTATCATTAAATGTTCTTATATATATGTGGGCTGATAGCTCTATCATCTTCCTAGAAATATTTGTGATTCTAAAGGATAATGGTACACATCTCTTTTGGGTATAATTTTATTTTATTTTTTAATTTTTAAAAAATTTTTATTTAATAAATGGTACAAAGCACAATGCCAAAAACATTAACAGTTAAAATTTCACCAAATGAAAAAATACTATAGAATACACTGTTGTAAAATTTAAAAAGTATAATATTTTTTATAATTTTAAAAGTAAATTTTAAAAAGGGTATAATTTTAAAAGTAAACAGTTCAGGCAGTGGAAAGATACTTAAGTGTGTGCTGGATAAGTCACTTTTGTCTGGGACACAAGCAGCTCCCTTAGGCTATCCTGCTTTTTATACTCTCTTACCTTCCTGGACTTGTTAACCCAAGCAAGTCCAAAGTTTTTTCTTTGATGGCTGTTGTTGGCAATGGAGGTATTATATTCTGCTTAAGCAAGGATGGTCATTTGGAAGTACAGGTCACTTATAAATTATAAATTTGTAAATACAGGTATATTTGCTAACTACATTAACAGAAAAAGAATCAGAGAATAAAATGTTTTTGTTGCTTCTTTCTGATCTGGAATTTCAGAAAGTAAGGGAACGCAACTCTGGTTATCCAAAACCAGGTCCACTGTTAAAATTAGTGTCGGAGTTTCTTTTTGTAAATCCCTCTTCACTTTACCAGTGCTGATCTCAGACCTCAAACTGTTTCAAAACCGTAACATTTCTTAGTGACTGATTGATCTGTATTGTGTGTCCAGCCGTCAGCGGGACCTTGGGATGTTGCTTGTGTAAACTGTAATCCAATCTGGTGCTGTGCATTTAGTTGCAGTCTTTCATAGACCTATTGGCGATACTCTGTCCTCCTGGATTTGAGAGCAGAGTTTATCTGATACCTTCAGGGGGAAAAATCCATTCATTTTTCTCTTTTCCCCGCTTAAATAACTCAACACATCTGGTAACACTGTAGGATCATTGTCCTTGCAGTTCCTCTGCAGCTTATATTGCTACAATATTTCTTAAGTATTTGGTTACCTAAAGGGCAATGCGATTAAAAAAAAAAAGACTTTGTATAGGTCTTACAAATTAACCCATCTGCAGAGCTAGAAAAAAATATCCCTTTAATCAGCAAACTTTCCATATCAGCAGTCTTGTGTGTATTATGCAGGATGAATGAAAATATAAATTTGGAGATAAATGCTTGTGTGTTAAAAATTTAAAGCATACCTTTCTACAAATTAATGTCATTTACCTCTAAGAAAATGTTTATTAAATCCAAGGTACCTGAGGTTGAAGTATCTTGTTGTTTGAGTCTGTATCCTTTGGCTTAATAATGTCTTCAATTACAAGAATGATAAAAGCTGAAACAAAATCCTTTAATTCAATCAGAACAAGCTAAATTTTAGGAAGCCAAGAGTGGGAATTTGATATGACTGCATAACATAGAAAGCTAAATATACAAGATAATAAGACTTGGTAAGAAACAGATAGGGTTGCCTTGAGAATTGTTGTTTGAAATGGCTGCAGTGAACATTATAATAAATACCACTATTTTATCCTCTTGAATTTTGATGGTTTATGCAAACAACTCTAAATTGTACAGTAGTTCCAAGGAGACCATTTACTGTTTTCTGCTTGTTTTACATTCTGGAACAAGTTCAAAGCTTTTGATTTTGTTTGATTTTTTTAATAGTCTAAGTCTTGAAAATAATACAGGTTAGATGAATACAATTTTACTATTACAGTTCTATTAAAATTTTCAGTGTTGTAGTACATTTGACCCAAGGGCCCTATATCAAATATATCCACAGCACATTTTTAGTGCAACAGAATGAACACATTAGAAAGGTTAATTGTTCTTTTGCTTTTGCTTTTCTTTCTGTGTTAGGTATGAAAATTGGCATTGTCATGGCTCCCAGAATGGGGATATTGAAAAAGTATTCACCTGACAGAAATATACATTCAGAAAATAAATTGGGTTAAGATTTTATTCATTATCTGAAATTTAAACTTATGTTCAATATGGCTATTACTGGATTTTCACATATATTCGTTAAATGCTGTGCTTGTAAGATTTTTTTTTGTTTGAATTATGACTGGAAAAATTGGATCACAGCTCTAATATCCAGGTGGACAATGCCATTTGCCAGGATTTTTGTGCATAACCCTCCCTTTTTTCTATCAAACACAATACTCCCTTGCAACTGAGCCTCCTGAGGCAGTCTGAGGTAAAAATGGGGATACATTTTTAAATTTTTTCTGATTTTTTTCTTTTTTTTCTTGTTTTTTAGGTTGTGGAACTTTTAGCAAGTGCTCTTATGGATTTGGTACAAGGAGTATACTATGAAAATTCTACTTTAGCAAAGGTAAGGATTTGGTACTCATTATAAAATGTTAGATTAAAAACCCTCGTGGCAGAACTAGAATTGAGCGAAAATGTCATTCTTGTTTTGTGCTTAGATTAGTGTTTTGGCTACAAATTCATGGCCATACGCTTAGTACATAGCAGATTTAGCCAATTAAAACAACCTCTTATCCTCTGGCTGGATTCACAGTCTGCTCCGTCTGCAGCAGCCCAGTAGACACCAGGATGCTTCTGGCTGGCAGGTAGCACTGTCAGTAAGGCAGACAGGCTGGAGAAGCAGCTCATGGCTCATGGTGAGGTGGCTGGACCCAGCCTTTCCTCAGAAGAAGAGGCTTTCCATGTCCCAAAAGTGTGGATGTGATCCCAAGAAGGTGACTGTTGGGAGCATAAGGGAGGAATGTCTTTTATATCCAAGATCTAGAATTTACTGCTCTATTAGGTTCTCTGTGATAAGATGTAGAGTGATTGCACAGTTGGATTATTTTGATTAATTTTATAGATCTAGAATTAAGGTTTTTTGACTCATTTAGCAGGACATCTCAAAAAAGGTTATGTTTTATTTCCTTAAAATGCAGTTATTTCATTTCAGCAGGATATTGAATGTGAAGCAATTGCTTCATTGACCACCACCATCATTTAACATGTTATATGCTATTATAAGGGACTCCTTTATTAGTGTTTCATTATTCTAACTTCTTTAGCTTTCTGCATTAGCAAGATTCCACTCACTGCAAATTAGAAAAAAATATGCATGTATGCACATCTTAAGCTTTTTGGCATTTCCATTTGAAAAAAAAGAAAGATAAATTTTACTGGAAGTGAAACATAGGGCATGAGCGACCTGGATATGAAATTTTAAGTTTAAAAGTATAACCCAGGGATTCTGGATGGCTCAGAGAGTGGTTAGTGAAATATGAAGAATTGTACCTTGAACAATTGCTAACACTTGGTTCAAGGAACACCGTTCCTGGCAGGCATATCTTAACTTCACCTAAGTAGCATAGTGCTGTGTGGCAACTGGCAGGATGTATGACCACAGTAGACCCCATTTGCTGTGGTTTTCAAAAGCATACCACAGTTCTCTGCCACGGCTGAGGGTAAATAGTTTGTAAAATGGAGAACCTGGTCTAGTTCCACTCATAAAAAGACACCTCATATAAAATATGATGAAGATGATGGTAGGTAAGCACATGATGGGCATCCCTGGTGGCTCAGTGGTAAAGAATCCACCTGCCAGTGCAGGAGACCTGGGTTTGAGCCCTGGATCAGGAAGACCTGGAGAAGGAAATAGCAGCCCACTCTAGCAATCTTGCTTGGTAAACCCCATGGACGGAGGACCCTGGCAGGCTTCAGTCCACTGGGTCAAACAGTGTCCAACACAACTTAGCAACTAAACAACAACAAACACATAACACTACGGTAAGTCATTCATGAGTGTCTTCCTTTAAGTCTTCACAGTAATCCTGCTGGCAGAGACTACTGCTCTGCCCATTTTACATCTGTGAAAACTGAGGCTTAGAAAAGATTAAGTAATGTGCCCATAGTCATACAACTTGCTAGTTGAGATTTGAACTTAAGAGCTCAGCTCTTAACCTCTCATCCTGTACCTTAATGAAACCTGATCTGCAAGCATGCCTCTGCCATACCTGAGATCCCACCATATATGATGACTGCAGTGACCTCTTCTGGCAGTTTTGGAGAGGGAAATGGCAACCCACGCCAGTATTCTTGCCTGGAGAATTCCATAGACAGAGGATCCTGGTGGGCTGTAGTCCATGGGGTCACAAAGAGTCAGACGTGACTGAGTGCACATGCATGCTTCTGGCAGTTGAAGCATTGTTTTTCCCCTGGGATATTTCTTAGGTGTTTATTAGGTTGGTGCAAAACTAATTGTGGTTTTTGCGTTTTCGAAATTTGCCGTTTGTTATTGAATACGTTCTTAAATAAATGTGATTATGTTATATATTGGGCTTCCCTGATGGCTCAGCTGGTAAAGAATCCGCCTGCAATACAGGAGACCTGGGTTCGATTCCTGGGTTGGGAAAAACCCCTGGAGTAGGGGACGGCTACCCACTCCAGTATTCTGGCCTGGAGAATTCCATGGGCCGTATAGTCCATGGGGTCACAAAGAGTCAGACATGACTGAGCAACTTTCACTCACTCACTCATGTTATACATCATTTTAATGCACATTTCTTGCTTTTTATGTTTTTGCTAATGACTTATTACTTGCTACTTATTTTATATTTATTTTAGACTGTGGAAATGATGTTAGACAAAAAACAAATTCTAGCAGTTTTCTTATTTGAATTCCAAATGGCTTGGTTGTAAAACAGCAGAGCTAATTTGCAGCATCAACAGTGCATTTGGTCCAGGAACTGCTAATGAACATACAGTGCACTGGAGGTTCAAGAAGTTTTGCAAAGGAGACAAGAGCTTTGAAGATGAGGAGCGCAGTGGCCAGCCTTTGGAAGTTGACAACAACCAACTGAGAGCGGTCATTGAAGCTGGTTCTCTTACAGCTACACGAGAAGTTGCCAAATAACTCTACGTCAGCCATTCTATGGTCATTAGGCATTTGAAGCAAATTGAAAAGGTGAAAAAGCTCCATAAGTGGGTGGCTCATGAACTGACTGCAAATCAAAAAAATTGTTCTTTTGAAGTGTCATCTTTTCTTATCTTACACAGCAACAATGAACCATTTCTTGATCGGATTGTGACACGCAAAGAAAAGTGGAATTTATGTGACAGCCAGTGACGACCAGTTCCAAAGCACCTCCCAAAGCCAAACTCGCACCAAAAAAAGTTCATGGTCACTATTTGATGGTCTGCTGCCTGTCTGATCCACTACAGCTTTCTGAATCTTGGAGACACCATTACATCTGAGAATTATGCTCAGCAAATCGATGAGATGCACGAAAAACTGCAGTGCCTGCTGCAACTGGCATTGGTCAACAGAATGGGCCCAGTTCTTCTCCACAACAGCGCCTGACCGCGTATCACACATCCAACACTTCAAAAGTTGAACAAATTGGACCACAAAGTTTTGCCTCATCTGCCACATTCACCTGCCCTCTTGCCAGCCAACTACCACTTCTTCATGTATCTCGACGTTTTGCAGGGAAAACACTTCCACAACCAGAAAGCAGAAATTGCTTTCCAAGAGTTCATCGAATCCCAAAGCACATATTTTTAGGCTACAGGAACAAGCTTATTTCTTGTTGGCAAAATTGTGTTGATTGTAATGGTTCCTATTTTGATTAATAAAGCTGTGTTTGAACCTAGTTATAATGACTCAAAATTCATGGTCTGAAACTGCAATTACACTTGCACCAACCTAATAGTTCCATATCAGATATTAATGTTTTATAGTTAAATATCTGTTAAGTTTTAAGTGAAAATGTTATTGTTGATTTTAAGGTTCTTGATATATTTACGCTTACTGTTTATCCACTATAGTTGCTATAGTTTATTAATAACTGTGAACATTTGTTAAATACTTTCTATATTTCAGACAGACCTACTAGCAACAACAATAATAAATGCTTAGTACTTTACAGTTTGCTTATACTTTCTTTCTACATAATCACCTATGAAAAGGGTATCATTTGTTGGTATACCCATTTTGTAGAGGAAAAAGACTAAAATTCAGAGATAACAAATGCCAGGAAAGCATAGTGTCTGGAAATGGTTAACGTATGTTTGACAGTGACATGATCCGAACCCAGGTTTTTTTTACTCCAAGTCCCGTATAATCTCTTTCTTCCTGGGAAAGAGAAGAGAGGTAGCAACAAAGTCTTCGATGAACCACCTGTTAGTCGGCACCAGTTGCTGACTTTGATTATGTAGTAAATTTTACTCAGAAGACTCTAGCAGTGCTTTGCCATCTGCCCTCTTTCCTTGCTACCTTCCCAAACACTTCAGAATTTTTTTAAGCAGTTACATTTCTGAATATAGCCAAACCATTATAAAGAGCTGTTCTTTTTTTATAATGGAAACAAAAATGCATAGTTGAACTGAAGCAGTAGAAGTGCTTCTTGATGCTTCCATTTGCTCTCTAGGACCAATTTAGGTTAACCACATTTCCCTTCCTAACCATAAGAATTCTGGGTTTTTTACCCCCATTCTGAGTGTGCTTTCCATTGCAGTGGCTCTTCAGAATTTGGTTTTTCTAACTTGGCCCAGGAATCACTTCAGAGGCAGAGAGAGCACTGGCCCACATGGAGTGCCTTCAAGGTTTTCTTGTTCTGACACGATTGGGAAGCAGCCACAAGTGGAGGTCATGTGGAAAGTGAGTTGCACAACCTCCTCGCCTGGGGCCAATTCGTACACAAAAGAATTGCTTTTTGATTTAAAATGAGCTGCAAACCATTTCCTCTCTCCAGGGATAAGAGGATACAATCAGTTCAGTTCAGTCACTCAGTCATGTCCGACTCTTTGCGACCCCATGAATCACAGCACGCCAGGCCTCCCTGTCCATCACCAACTCCCGGAGTTCACTCAGACTCATGTCCATTGAGTCGGTGATGCCATCCAGCCATCTCATTCTCTGTCGTCCCCGTCTCCTCCCATCCCCAATCCCTCCCAGCATCAGACTCTTTTCCGGTGAGTCAACTCCTCGCATGAGGTGGCCAAAGTATTGGAGTGTCAGCTTTAGCATCAGTCCTTCCAATGGACACCCAGGACTGATCTCCTTTAGAATGGACTGGTTGGATCTCCTTGCAGTCCAAGGGACTCTCAAGAGTCTTCTCCAGCACCACAGTTCAAAAGCATCAATTCTTCGGTAATCAGCTTTCTTCACAGTCCAACTCTCACATCCATACATGACCATGGGAAAAACCATAGCCTTGACTAGACGGACCTTGGTTGGCAAAGTAATGTCTCTGCTTTTTAATATACTATCTAGGTTGGTCATAACTTTCCTTCCAAGGAGTAAGCGTCTTTTAATTTCATGGCTGCAAATAGCATCCGCAGTGATTTTGGAGCCCCCCAAAATAACGTCTGACACTGTTTCCCCATCTATTTCCCATGAAGTGATGGGACCAGATGCCATGATCTTTGTTTTCTGAATGTTGAGCTTCAAGCCAACCTTTTCACTCTCCTCTTTCACTTTCATCAAGAGGCCTTTGAGTTCCTCTTCACTTTCTGCCATAAGGGTGGTGTCATCTGCATATCTGAGGTTATTGATAGTGGTCTGTTTTCTCCCTCCTTAGTGCTCCTTTCTTAGTGCAGTGATGAAGAAGCTGGGTAATATAAAAATACCTTTCTGTGGAGTAGTATCTCTGTGACTAGAGTAGAGGCATTAAAACAAATGGAGGGGAGCTGTAACTAAATATGTTAAAAATCACCTTCTCTGGAAGTTTGTAGAGTAATTACCTAATCCTCCTTAAAACTATGAAAATTTATGTGACTTATGTTAGTAATGCTTAACAGATTGTATGTAAATTGGGATTCAGTGTTATTTAGAAAATTCATCCTTGTTCTATCCTTTGCAAATAACATTTTTATTTTTGTATTTTTGCTAGTTTGTGAGCCATTTCTTCCTTGCAATAAAAATTAGTCATTGTGCTTTTTTTAGTGTTTATATCTTCCTTCCCTTTACCTGTTTTATCTTTTCTTGTTAACTAATTAAATAAAGAAGCGCATCAGATTTAAAAATACACTTTAAATGGTCATTTGCCATGCTAAAAGTTCCCTAGTTAACATTCTATTCATATTATTCACTATGCATACTATTTTATAGTTTAGCTGAAGTTGCTTTGAATCCATAGGCCATTATATCTAAAATCTTTTTAACACAATTATGTTATTATTATAACTTAGTTTCTAATTAGAAAAGTAAATACGTGTTCATTAACTAAAAATTGACAGCACAGAAAAAGGTCGAAGAAAATAAAAATTATTTTATATAAGCCATCCCCCAGAAATGAATCATGATTACATTCTAGTGTATTTCCTTCTAGCTTTCATTCTGTATTCCTCCCATTTTTTAAAATTTCTCCCATTTTTGAGTTATTATTATATATATAATTTTTTCATTCTGATTTACTCCCCAGGATAGTCATTTTTGTTACTAAAAGTCCTCAGAATATCTAATGGCTATTTAATATTTCTTCATTACTTCATTACTTTCATTCATATTCTGTGCTATAATTTACTGAACCATTCCACAGTTTTTGGACACGTACTTTGTTTCCTTTCCTTTTCTTTTTTTTAACTAATGTAAATGATATTATGATGAACATTTTAGTGTATATAACTTTGCTCTATTTCATACTGTTTGCTAAAAAAGTTCTGAAAGTAACATTCTTGAATTAAAAAGTAAGAATATTTTTAATATATCCCAAAGCCTTCCTCAGTGATCAATGCAAAGAAATAGAGGAAAACAACAGAATAGGAAAAACAAAAGATCTCTTCAAGAAAATTAGAGATTCCGAGGGAACATTTCATGCAAAGATGGGCTCGATAAACAACAGAAATGGTATGGACCTAACAGAAGCAGAAGATATTAAGAAGAGGTGGCAAGAATACACAGAAGAACTGTACAAAAAAGATCTTCACGACCAAGATAATCACGATAACGTGATCACTGACCTACAGCCAGACATCTTGGAATGTGAAGTCAAGTGGGCCTTAGAAAGCATCACTACGAACAAAGCTAGTGGAGGTGATGGAATTCCAGTTGAGCTATTTCAAATCCTGAAAGATGATGCTGTGAAAGTGCTGCACTCAATATGCCAGCAAATTTGGAAAACTCAGCAGTGGCCACAGGACTGGAAAAGGTCAGTCTTCATTCCAATCCCAAAGAAAGGCAATGCCAAAGAATGCTCAAACTACCGCACAATTGCACTCATCTCCCACGCTAGTGAAGTCATGCTCAAAATTCTCCAAGCCAGGCTTCAGCAATATGTGAATCATGAACTTCCAGATGTTCAAGCTGGTTTTAGAAAAGGCAGAGGCACCAGAGATCAAATTGCCAACATCTGCTGGATCATGGAGAAAGCAAGAGAGTTCCAGAAAAGCATCTATTTCTGTTTCATTGACTATGCCAAAGCCTTTGACTGTGTGGATCACAATAGACTGTGGAAAATTCTGAAAGAGATGGGAATACCAGAACACCTGACCTGCCTCTTGAGAAACCTGTAGGCAGGTCAGGAAGCAACAGTTAGAACTGGTCATGGAACAACAGACTGGTTCCAAATAGGAAAAGGAGTGCTTCAAGGTTGTATAATGTCACCCTGCTTATTTAACTTATATGCAGAGTACATCATGAGGAACGCTGGGCTGGAAGAAGCACAAGCTGGAATCAAGATTGCTGGGAGAAATATCAATAACCTCAGATATGCAGATGACACTACCCTTATGGCAGAAAGTGAAGAGGAACTAAAAAGCCTCTTGATGAAAGTAAAAGAGGAGAGTGAAAAGGTTGGCTTGAAGCTCAACATTCAGAAAACAAAGATCATGGCATCTGGTCTCATCACTTCATGGGAAATAGATGGGAAAACAGTGGAAACAGTGTCAGACTTTATTTTTTTGGGCTCCAAAATCACTGCAGATGCTGATTGCAGCCATGAAATTAAAAGATGCTTACTCCTTGGAAGGAAAGTTATGATCAACCTAGATAGTATATTAAAAAGCATAGACATTACTTTGCCAACCAAGGTCCGTCTAGTCAAGGCTATGGTTTTTCCCGTGGTCACGTATGGATGTGAGAGTTGGACTGTGAAGAAAGCTGATTACCAAAGAATTGATGCTTTTGAACTGTGGTGCTGGAGAAGACTCTTGAGAGTCCCTTGGACTGCAAGGAGATCCAACCAGTCCATTCTAAAGGAGATCAGTCCTGGGTGTCCATTGGAAGGACTGATGCTAAAGCTGACACTCCAATATTTTGGCCACCTCATGCGACGAATTGACTCACTGGAAAAGACTCTGATGCTGGGAAGGATTGGGGGCAGGAGGAGAAGGGGACGACAGAGAGTGAGATGGCTGGATGGCATCACCGACTCGATGGACATGAGTTTGAGTGAACTCCAGGAGTTGGTGATGGACAGGGAGGCCTGGCATGCTGTGATTCATGGGGTCGCAAAGAGTCGGACACGACTGAGCGACTGAACTGAACTGAGGCAGAGGATACCTATATCGCCAGCTCCAACCAAAACCCTGACGACTGAGTCACCAGTGAATATACCTGCTAGACAGCATTTCACGTGTGTTTTCATATGTATTAATTCTTGGAGTAATTTATCACATCTTTTGTGACTCCACTGGAAGAGGAAGAATTCTTAACACCTTATACCTGGTTTCCTCCAGTCTTCATCTCATGCACCTTTTTCCTTTGCTGGTTTTACTTTGTATCATTTTGGTGTAATAAACCATACCTGTGAGTTCAGCTATATGCTGAGTCCTGTGTATCCTCCTAACAAATCATCAAACCTGGGAGTGATCTTAGGAACCCCAACACTGTCTTTTTCTGATTTTTTATTGTCTATTTCCCATCCACTCCTGCTCCCTCCTTAGGAATCTAATCAAGGTCCTCTGCAAGGCATGCGTCTTCAATTTCTTTTTTTTTTTTTATGAGGCGTTTTGGTTTATTACTCAAAAATGGTTCATTTTTTATTTAGCTTTCTGACTCTGTGCTTGTGCTTTCAATACTTTCACAACGATCTTCTGCTCTTCAATAAGGAAAGCGCGCTTGATCCTGTCGCGGACACATTTAGCACACATGGAACCACCATAGGCTCGACTGACGTGTTTCTTCATTTTAGACAACCTCATGAGAACTTTAGGTCTCACAGCACGAACGCCTCTAAGTTGGCCTGGGCACACACCACATGCGGATTTTGGTGCTTTCCCAACCTTCTTGGTATAAAGGTAAACAATTCTATTACCAGGGGTTCGGGACAGCCTGGTTTTGTTAGAGGCTGTATTGTAGGACAGCCTACGACGGTATGTCAGACGCTGCACCATCCTGAATGCCTCTAGATGCCGTCCCCGGAAAAGGAAAAAGTTCATTTTCTATTGCTATTGAAATGGGGAACAGCAGACTTCTTCCCTATTTTCAGAGGTTCTGCTCATGTTAGCTCAATTGCAGTCTCAGGAGTTTGTTGTTTATTTAGTCACTAAATCATGTCCAGCTCTTTTGGGACCCCATGGACTGTAGCTTGTCAGGCTTCTCTGTCCATGGGATTTCCCAGACGAGAATACTGGAGTGGGTCACCAGTTCCTTCTTCGGGGATCTTCGCAACCCAGGGATCAAATTCATGTCTCCTGAGTTGCAGGCGGATTCTTTACCATTGAGCCACTAGGGAAGCTGAGAGAGGGTTTTAAAGAGTATCAACTGATTTTAACACTATCGCTGAAATAGTAAAGATCCATTCTGGGTTTTTTTCTAAACACATTGTATTTTCAGTAGATTATTGTTTTATGAGGAATATCATTGTTTTGTGGGGCAAGATAACTTCTGTCCACTTACTTGTTTTATTTTTATGTTTATCTTTTTTTGACTCTTGTGCAACTTTCAAGTAAAACATGGAAATAAGCTATTTCAATCCACTAGGAAGTTGTTCGTTATCTCTTATTTGCAAAAGCCTTATGCCACCATCTAATATATAATAAAGAGATAAACAAGCTTAAGTTTTCGCCATTGAAAACCATAACAGGAGGAAAATGTGAACAAAAATTTTATCTGTTTGGGAAAAATCAGGAAAAATATTAAGATCATGATACTTTAGGCAAGCTTTTAAGTACCTTTCATATTTATCCACATAGTTAATGTCTACAATGCTTTTCATTTCTTTATGTTGACCCCCATTTCCATGTGGTATTTTTTTTTCTTCCTAGAAGATGTATTTTAACATTACTTATAGTGCAGGCCTGCTAGTGATTAATTCTTTGTTTTTTGTGTCTGAAAAAGTCTACTTCAACACTGCTTTTGAAAGATATGTTCATTGGATACAGAATTCAAGATTGACAATTTTTTTTCTTTCAGTGTTTTAAAGGTATTGCTTCATTATCTTTTCACTTATATTGTTTCCAAAGCTGCTGTTATCTTTGTTCTTCTGTACATAACATGTGTAAATTTCTCTGGCTGTTTTTCTGATTTTCTTTTTACCACTGGTTTTGAGCAATTGGATTATGATGCCTTGTGTCATTTTTCTTTTTATTTTCATGTTTCTTGTGTCTGTGGTCCTTTGAGCTTCTTGGCTCTGGTGACTTTATTTTTTTTAATCAAATTTTGAAAATTTTTGGTCATTTTATCTTAAAATATTTTTTGTTCTTTCTTTCTTTCTCCTCTATCACAGGGACTCCAGCTACATGAGTAATAGACTGCTTGAAGTTATCACAGAGTCCACTACGCTGTATTCTTTTTTTGTTCCCCTGTAATTTTCTTTTTGTGTTTCATTTTAGATAATTTCTGTTGTTATGCATTCAAGTTCACCAGTTTATATCCTCCATGCTTCTGCTTAACATACTCAGTATTTGCTATAGCTCCCAGACCACATGGAAAATATTTTACTATCCCTATCTACTAACTGTATCATCTGTGTCATTTTAAGTTGATTTCAATTGACTTATTTTATTCTTCATTATTTGTTGCTATTTTCCTGCCCATGTTTTTTCTTGCATGCTTGGTTATTTTTGATTGGCTGCCAGACACTGTGAATTTTATTGTGTTTGATGCTAGACATTTTTGTCTCTCTATGAATAATCCTGAACTTTCTTCTGGAATGCAGTTAAGTTACTGGAAGCAGGTTGATACTTTCAGGTCCTACCTTTAAGCTTTTAGAGGATCAGAGTAACATTTAGTCTGAACAATTTTCCCATTACTAAGGCAAACCCTTCAGAGTACCCTACTGATACCCTGTGAATTATTTTCCCACTCCAGCTGATGGGAGCAGGAGCTATTCCCAGCCCTTTAAATTATTCACCACATACCTTCTGAATGATTTTTCTCCCCACACTTTGTAGTTTCTTTACACCCATTGGCAATACTCAGCTTGTTACTCAGTTGCTCAGTCATGTCCAACTCTTTATGACCCCATGGACTGCAGCACGCCAGGCTTCCCTGTCCTTCATCATTTCCTGGAACTTACTCAAACTCATGTCCATTGAGTCAGTGATGTGATCCAACCATCTCGTCCATTGTCATCCCCTTTTCCTCCTACCTTCAGTCTTTCCCAGCATCAGGGTCTTTTCCATTGAGTCAGCTCTTCTCATCAGGTGGTCAAAGTATTGGAGTTTCAGCTTCAGCATCAGTCCTTCCAATGAATATTCAGGACTTCTTTCCTTTAGGATGGACTGGTTGGATCTCCTTATAGTCCAAGGGACTCTCAAGAGTCTTCTCCAACACCACAGTTTGAAAGCATAAATTCTTTGGTGGTCAGCCTTCTTTATGGTCCAGCTCTCACATCCATACATGACTATTGGAAAAACCATAGTTTTGACTCTACAAACCTTTGTTGGCAAAGTAAAATCTCTGCTTTTTAATGTGTTGTCTAGTTTGATCATAGCTTTTCTTCCAAGGAGCAAGCATCTTTTAATTTAATGGCTGGAGTCACCATCTGCAGTGATCTTGGAGCCCAAGAAAATAAAGTCTGTCACTATTTCCACTGTTACCCCATCTGTTTGCCATGAAGTGATGGGACTGGATGCCATGATCTTAGTTTTTGAATGTTGAGTTCTAAGCCAGCTTTTTCACTCTCCTCTTCCACCTTCATTAAGACGATCTTTATTTCCTCTTTGCTTTCTGCCATAAGGGTGATATCATCTGCATATCTGAAGTTATTGATATTTCTCCCAGCAATCTTGATTCCAGCTTGTGCTTCATCCAGCCCAGCATATCCCATGATGTACTCTGCATAGAAGTTAAATAAACAGTATACAGTCTTAATGTGCTCCTTTCCCAATTTAGAACCACTCCGATGTTCTGTCCCCAGTTGTATGTTGCTATTGAGCTGTATACAAGTTTCTCAGGAGGCAGGTAAGGTGGTCTGGTATTCCCATCTCTTGAAGAATTTTTCCACAGTTTGTAGTGATCCATACAGTCAAAGGCTTTAGCACAGTCAATAAAACAGAAGTAGATATCCTTCTGGATTCTCTTACTTTTCCTATGATCCAACAGATGTTGGAAATTTGTCTCTGGTTCCTCTGCCTTTTCTAACTCCAACTTGAACATAAGGAAGTTAGGTCTCAGTTCATGTATTGCAGAAGCCTAGATTGGAGAATTTTGGGCATTACTTTGCTAACATGTGAAATGAGTGCAATTGTGTGGTAGTTTGAACATTTTTTGGCATTGCCTTTCTTTGGGTTTGGAATGAAAACTGACCTTTTTCAGTCCCATGGTCACTGCTGAGTTTTCCAAATTTGCTGGTATATTGAGTGCAGCACTTTAACAGCATCATCTTTTAGGATGTGAAATAGCTCAACTGGAATTTTGTCACTCCACTAGCTTTGTTTGTAGTGATGCTTTCTCAGGCCCAACTGACTTTGCATTCCATAATGTCTGACTCTAGATCAGTGATCACACCATTGTGGTTATCTGGGTCATGAAGATCTTTTTTATATAGTTGTTCTGTGTATTCTTGCCACTTCTTCTTAATATCTTCTGCTTCTTTCAGGCCCATACCGTTTCTGTCCTTTATTGTGCCCATCCTTACATGAAATGTTCCCTTAGTATCTCTAATTTTCTTGAAGAGATCTCTAGTCTTTTACTGTTTGCTTCTATTTCTTTGCATTGATCATTGAGGAAGGCTTTCTTATCTCTCCGTGCTGTTCTTTGGAACTCTGCATTCAGATGAGTATATCTTTTCTCTTCTCCTTTGCTTTCCCTTCTCTTCTTTTCTCAGCTATTTGTAGGGCCTCCTCAGACAACCATTTTGCCTTTTTGCATTTCTTTTTCTTGGGGGTGGTTTTGGTCACCACCTCCTATATAATGTCATGAACCTCTGTTCATAGTTCTTCAGGCACTCTATCAGAGCTAATTTCTTGAATCTATTTGTCTCTTTCATTGTATAATCATAAGGGATATGATTTAGGTCATATCTGAATGGTCTAGTGGTTTTCCCTACACTTTCTTCAAGTTATGTCTGAATTTGGCAATAAGGAGTTCATGATCAGAGCCACAGTCAGTTCCCAGTCTTGTTTTTGCTGGCTGTATAGAGCTTCTCCATCTTGGCTGCAAAGAATATAATCAGTCTGATTTTGGTATTGACCATCTGGTGATGTCCACGTTTAACATCTTCTCTTGTGTTGTTGTAAGAGTGTGTTTGCTATGACCAGTGCATTCTTTTGGCAGAACTCTGTTAGCCTTTGCCCTGCTTCATTTTGTACTCCAAGGCCAAGCTTGCCTGTTCCTTCAGCTATCTCTTGACTTCCTGCTTTTGCATTCCAGTCTCCTATGATGAAAAGGGCACCTTTTTTGCTGTTTGTTCTAAAAGGTCATGTAAGTCTTCACAGAACTGTTCAACTTCAGCTTCTTCAGCATTAGTGATTGGGGCACAGACTTGGATTACTGTGATATTGAATGGTTTGCCTTGGAAATGAACAGAGATCATTCTGTTGTTTTTAAGATTGCACCCAAGTACTGCAGTTTGGGCTCTTCTGTTGACTATGAGGCTACTCTATTTCTTCTAAGGGATTCTTTTCCACAGTAGTAGATATAATGGTCTTCTGAATTAAATTTGCCCATTCCAGTCCATTTTAGTTCACTGATTCCTAAAATGTTGATGTTCACTCTTGCCATCTCCTGTTTGACCACTTTCTGTTTACCTTGATTCATGGACCTAATCTTCTAGGTTCCTATGCTGTATTGTTCTTTACAACATCAGGCTTTACTTTTACCACCAGACACATCCACACCTGAGCATTGTTTCCACTTTGGCTCAGCTTCTTCATTCCTTCTGGAACTGTTTCTCTGCTCTTCTACAGTAGCATATTGGGCACCTACCAACCTGGGGAGTTCATCTTTCAGTGTCATATCGCTTTGTCTTTTTGTACTGTTCATGGGATTCTCAAGGGAAGAATGTTGAAATTATTTGCCATTCCCTTCTCCACTGGACTACATTTTGTCAGAACTCTCCACCATGACCTGTCCGTCTTGGGTGGGCCTGCATGGAATGGCTCATCTTGACTTAGCTAAGGCTATGATCCATGCAATCATTTTGTTTCATTTTCTGTGGCTGTGGTTTTCCTTCTCTCTGCCCTCTGATGGATGAGGTTAAGAGGATTGTGGAAGCTTCCTGATGGGAGGGACTGGCTGTGGGGTAAACTGTGTCTTGCTCTGGTGGGCAGGGCCATGCTCAAGAAATCATTATTCCAATTTTCTGTTGACGGGTGGAGCTGTCTTCCCTCCCTGTAGTTTGGCCTGAGGTCAAACTGTGGTAGGGTTAATGGAGGTAATGGCGACCTCCTTCAAAAGGACTTAGGCCAGCACACTGTGGCTCCCAGGACTGTTGTATTCAGTGCCCCTGACAGTCAACCTACGCGTCTGCCAGAAACTCCTGGACACTCATAGACAAGTCTGGCTCAGTCTCTTGTAGGGTCACTGCTCCTTTGTCCTGGGTCCTGGTGTGGTCAAGGTTTTGTTTGTACCCTCCAAAAGTCTGTTTCCCCAGTCCTGTGGAAGTTCTTTAGTCAAATCCCACTGCCCTTGAAAGTCAAATTCCCTGGAGGTTCTCAGTCCCTTTGCTAGATCCCAAGGTTGGGAAATCTGTTGTGGGCCGTAGAACTTTTGCAAAAGTGTGAGAACTTCTTTTGTATAATTGTTCTCCACTTTGTGGGTCATCTGCTCAGCAGCTCTTCAATGGGGCTAATGGCAACCTCCTCCAAGAGGACTTAGGCCACACGCTATGCCTCTCAGGTCTGCTACAGCCAGAGCCCCTGTGTCTGCAGCAGGCCAGTGCTGACCTGTGCCTCTGCAGGAGACACTCAAACACTCAAAGGCAGGTGTGGCTCAGTTTCTCATAGGTGTCACTGCTCCTGTCCCTGGGTCCTGTGCGCGCAAGGGTTTTGTTTGTGCCCTCTGAGCATCTCTGGTGGGTATGAGGTTTGTTTCCAAACGCAATTTCTCCCCTCCTACCGTCTTTTTGGGGCTTCACCTTTGCTCTTGGACACAGGATATCTTTTTTTGGTGGGATCCAATATTCTCCTTGACATACTCCTTTTCCTATTTGGAACCAGTCTGTTGTTCCATGTACAGTTCTGATGCTGGGAAAGGTTGGGGGCGGGAGGAGCAGGGGACGACAGAGAATGAGATGGCTGGATGGTATCACCAACTCTGTGGACATGAGTTTGAGTGAACTCCGGGAGTTGGTGATGGACAGGGAGGCCTGGTGTGCTGTGATTCATGGGGTCGTGGAGAGTCAGACACAACTGAGCGACTGAAGTGAACTGAACTGAACTGAATATTCTCCTGTTGATGCTTCAGCAGCTAGTTGTGATTTTGGTGTTCTTGCAGGAGAAGATGAGCACACATCCTTTCACTCCACCATCTTGGTTAAATGCTTGGCTGAAGAACTGTATTAGGCCATTTTGAGGAAGTGCATATTAGTAAACTTCAATTGCTATTATGTCGACAGGAGCACACTGAGTGCTACTAGAACACTCAAAACAAAACTACCACAAAAACACACAGATGCTCTTGAGGGTCTGATGATACATGTGTGTGTATGTTAGTCACTCGTGTCCAACTCTTTGCAACCCCATGGACTGTAGCCTGCCAGACTCCTCTGTCTGTGGAATTCTCCAGGCAAGAATACTGGAATGGGTAACCATTCCTTCTCCAGGAGATCTTCCCATCCCAGGGATTGAACCCAGGTCTCCTGCATTGCATGCAGATTCTTTACCATCTGAACCACCAGGAAAGGCCTGCTTGAATTGCAGCTATATCTACAACAGCACACTGAGTGCCACCAGAACACTCAAAGCTATAACAGAAGGGGACATATGCTCTTGGGGATCTGATGATACATATAGATCAGAGAAGAAACATGTGCATAGAACCACTAGAGAGCAATTTACCCATAAGACCACACGTCAAATTATATGATACAGGCTAAACATTTAGGTGAATGTACAACATTAGGAATGAAGAGTATTTCAGGGGAAGCTTCCTGGAGGAACTAATTTTCTTTTAACTAGAGTCTTAGGAGGTATAGTAGAAATGAATTAAGAGAAGTTGTTGAGGTTTGTTGGGATCAGAGCATTATCTGGGAGATTGAAAATAAACATTATTTGTTTATTCATTCATTTAACATCATCTTTGAGCATCTGCCAGATGGGCAGCCATTAGCAATATAAGTGCTCAGTGAATAAGACATCTTTGTTCTCATGCAGCGTACATCTTTGTAGAAAGGCCAACTATAAACAATCACATAAATAAGTCAACAAGAGAAATAGCTGATACTGCACAGCATAGAACTAAAAAGAGAGATGCGATAGTTAAGGATTGAGGGAGTTACTTTAAAGTGAATGTTCATGGAAGTCCTCTCTGAGGAAATAATTTTAAACTGAGATCTGAATGACAAAAAGCAGCAAGCTGAATGAAAAAAAAAACAAAAAACAGGGAAAAGTATTCCAAGAAGAGGAACCAACTTAGGAAAAGGCCTGAGAGAGGAACGAGCTTAATGTATCCAGAAAATAGAAAGAAGGCCCACTCAGCTGAAACATGGTGGATGAACAGAAGGGTGGTTGGAGGTAAGTTTAGAGAGGCAGACAGGTATTATGCCAATATATGTGACTCAATTATGAAGGTACTTTGAACACAGATTCAGAAGAACTGAGAAGAGAAAGTTATAATTTTGTTTTAGGTTACCTAGTTATTTTCAAAGTCTGCTCATTCAGCAAATGCATAATGAGTACCCATTATTCACTAGCAGCTGTGCTGGACAAATCAGATGCTTGTGTTTTGAAAGCTGAGATGGAGACAAAGCTATTGTCAGAGCTGGAGCCAAGGCATTTGCTAGGGATGGCTGATAGTTTTAAGAGGAATCAATGGATGGATCCTGAACATGTGTATTGGGGAGTTTGGATTTAAAATAGTAAACAGAAGGAAAGTATCATAGGATCTTACACAAAAGAAGATCTTTGATAAAGATTATTGTAGGAGACTTCCCTCGTGGTCCAGTGGCTCTGACTCTGCACTCCAATGCAGTGGGCTCTGGTTGGATCCTTGGTCAGGGAACTAGAGCCTACATACCACAACTAAAAGTTCACATCTCTCAAATAAAAAAAAAGATCTGCATGCTGAATAAAATTTGAAGATCCCGGGTGCCATAATTAAGACCTGGCATAGCCACATAAATAAATTAATAAAAAAATAAATATTAAGAAAATAAGCTACAGTTTTTTATAAAAAGATTATTTAGAAGCTGTGAATAAGGTAAATTGGAAGCCAGAGCAATCAGAAGCAGAGATACCATCTGGAAGAGTGTTGAAATAACACAGGTATGAAGCAAAAGACAAGATTGTTGGCTATACAAACAAGCATAGGGCAAGGGCCCAGGAATTCTGCAGGTATCCTATCTCTCAATTTATAAAGTGATTTGCAATTTATGTCTCCTGTTTTATTATTCCCTTGCTATGTATTTTGTGGAATTGAGTTAATATTCACCATCTTTAAGCCTATTCTTTAAAGATCACAGTCCTTATTTTGCTGCTAAAAACTCTCTAAACAGCATTTTCCCATAAAATGTATTGCATTGCACAAAAATATGTTTTAGTAAATAATAGACAATAATTAGAAATATAGGGTATTTGTACAGGAGTCTCTTTGTCTACAAAATAGAGCATTTTTAGTCTTTCATGAGAAGCCCCATGCTGCCACCCAGCTGAGCCATTCCTGACCACAGACCTTCTGAAACATAATGTGTTCGTTATTGTTTTAAGCCACTAAGTTTGAGATAATTTATTATGCAGCAATAGGTAACTAATATATGCATTCAGACTAGAGATCTCTTAAGAGATACCAAGGGAAAATTTCATGCAATGTTGGGGACAACAAAGGACAGAAACGGCAAGGTCCTCACAGAAGCAGAAGAGATGAAGAAGAAGTGGCAAGAATACACAGAAGAACTGTACAAAAAAGGTCTTAATGACCTGGATAACCACAGTGGTGTGGTCACTCAACTCGAACTAGACATCCTGGAGTGTGAGGTTAAGTGGACCTTAGGAAGCATTACTACAAACAAAGCTAGTAGAGCTGATGGAGTTCAGCTGAGCTATTTTAAATCCCAAAAGATGATGTTGTTAAAGTGCTACACTCAGTATGCCAGCAAATTTGGAAAACTCAGGAATGGCCACAGGATTGGAAAAGATCAGTTTTCATTCCAATCTCAAAGAAGGGCAATGACAAAGAATGTTCCAACTACCGTACTATTGTGCTTATATCACATACTAGTAAGGTAATGTTAAAAATCCTTCAAGCTAGGCTTCAACAGTATGTGAACTGGGAATTTCCAGATGTACAAGCTGGATTTAGAAAAGGCAGACAAACCAGAGATCAAACTGTCACCATCTGTTTTATCATAGAAAAAGCAAGAGAAATCCAGAAAAGCATCTACTTCAGCTTCATTGACTGCTCTAAAGTCTTTGACTGTGTGGATCACAACAAACTGGAAAATGTTTATGGGAATACCAAACCACCTTACCTGCCTCCTGTGAAACCTGTATGCAGGTCAAGAAGCAACAGTTAGAACTGAGCATGGAACAATGGACTGGTACAAATTGAGAAAGGAGTACATCAAGGCTGTATATTGTCACCCTGGTTATTTAACTTCTATGCAGAGTACATCATGTGAAATGCTGGGCTAGATGACTCACAAGCTGGAATCAAGATTGCCTGGAGAAATATCAACAACCTCAGATATGCAAATGATACCACCCTAATGGCCGAAACTGAAGAGGATCTAAAGAGCCTCTTGATGAAAGTGAAAGAGGAGAGTGAAAAAGCTGGCTTAAAACAGCATTCAAAAAACTAAGATCATGGCGTCTGGTCCCGTCATTTCATGGGAAGTAGATGAGAAAAATGGAATCAGTGACAGACTTTTTTTCTTGGTCTCCAAAATCACTGCAGATGGTGACTGCAGCCATGAAATTAAAAGGTGCTTGCTCCTTGAAGGAAAAGGTATGACCAACCTAGATAGCATATTAAAAAGCAAAGACATTATTTTGCTGACAAAGGTCCATAAAGTCAAAGCCATGGTATTTTCCAGTATTAAATGTCCTGATGTGAGAATTGGACCATAAAGAAGGCTGAGCACCAAAGAATTTATACTTTCAAACTGTGGTGCTGGGGAAGAGTCCTTTGGACAGCAAGACGATCAAACCAGTCAACCCTAAAGGAAATCAACCCCGAATATCATTGGAGGGACTGATGCTGAAACTGAAGCTTCAATACTTAGGTCACCTGATGCAAAGAGCCCACTATTGGAAAAGACCTTGATGCTGGGAAAGATTGAAGGCAGGATGAGAAGGTAAAGGCACCAGAGGATGAATGGTTGGATGGCATCACTGACTCAATGAACACGAGTTTGAGCAAACTCTGGGAGATAATGAAGAACAGGGAAGCCTGCCTTGCTGCAGTTCACAGGGTCACAAAGAGTTGGACACAACTTAAGTGACTGAACAGCAATATATACATCTATGTCTTTGCTATGTAACTGTGATGCATTTGGATAGGGTGTTCTTATACTTAGCCCTTTAACTCTGATTTGCTTGGCCAATAGGAGGCTCTCTTGGGCCTCTGCCATTGCCATGAGAAAAACATATCCTGGCTAGACTGCTGGTCCAAGAAGAATGAGAAACATTTGGAGCAGACCAGATGTCTCCAGCCAGTCCAGAGACATGCAGTGAGAAGCAGGGCCACCAGTCTAAATTAACTGAATCCCAGATGATCCACAGACACATGAGCAGTAATAAATGATTATTGTTTGAAACCACTGAGTCTGGGGTACCTTTTCTAATAGTGAACTGGAGTCAGTCAGAGGAGCCATGAGAACCTGAAGGTCTAGGCTAAGTCGGTGAGAAGGCTTCTAGCCTGAGGACCAAAGCCTTACTTTCTAGGGGCTAGGACTCACTTAGTAACGGGAAAGCCAACATCCCCCTGGCTAGAAAGAGGAGAGGCTTGGTATTTGGAGTTTCAGGAAATTCATATCAAGACTGTTCATGAAACACCTATAGTGGGATTTTTTCTGTGTTCTTTTCCTGAAGTTTCCCTAGTATATTCTCTTATTAAAAAAATTTGCACAATCACCACAGATAGTCATTGCAAAATCTGCACCTTCTTTTTGTCAGCACCAACTCTCTTCAGTCTGTTTTTATGTTTTCAGTTTTCTTGAGATCTTTTTCTTCTCATTAAGACCATGTCTTACAAGTCTGTGTTTGGCTTCCTGAATTTTAAATCAGACTGAAGCCAGGTGTCTTGCCACTACCAAAAAGGGTTTTTTTAATCCAAATTCAAAGATGACATCAAGTGTGGTATATTTGGGCAAGCTTTCCCCAAATTTCTATCTAAGGCACTGAGGATGAAGGTCATCAGTGATCATTTGTTGCAGCTGAAGTAGTTTGTTGGTCATGTACTTCCTGGTTGGGACATTTACTGTGTTGTTCATGATGATAATTAATCCTCAGGGAGTCAGAAAGGACTACAGTGTCTTGTATGGAGACATTATTGTGCCATGTGCAAACAAGTACAGAATAATGATAGGAAATTCAGGGCCTTGCAGACTATTCCCATAAAAATGGGTGAAAGTGGCCTGGGGAGGTTGGTTAGAGGAAATCAGTGAGTTTGAGTTCAAGGATGCTAATTAACATCATCAAAGTGGAATGGAATTCATATTGAAGGTTTTCTTTTGTAGATTAGAAATAGGAAATTTTTATTTATCTTTCTTTGAAGTAAGAAATATCCCAAGTATATGTACATGTAAAAACTACCTTTAAAAGAAAATGTATTTTAAGAGGCTTAAAAGTGAAACAGTGAGTAGAATATAAAAGCATTAATATACTCTGGGGTATATTTCATTGGTACATTTACTCACAACCTGTCCTTCATATTGTACCCAAGGCATGTGTTAATGAACTAATAAAACAGGCCATGTCATGTTTTATTGTTTGCTGGGCATCTGTTCAAGCTTATATCACTCACATATCCAAGACTTTGAAGATGCTAGTGGTGGTGATAATAAATACCTATAGTTTTAATAACATCCTTTTTTCATAAAATAGACACAGTCTTAAATCATTTGTTGCAAATAAAAATTTAAGGCTATTGAATATAGTTTAAATGTTTTTTGTTATGAAATGTATCAAGCATACAAAAGAGTGTATATGGCAGATACGTACAGTTTAAAGAATGAAAATAAAACACCTAGATGCCCATACCACATTTAAGAAATAATAGTCTATATTTTTTAATCCACAAAATGTTTTTATTTAAAGGAAAAAATAGCACATGTATCATGAAGTAAGCATGTTAGAAATCAAATACAGGAGTATTAGGTTAGATAGGCAAAGGTGAAAAAGCAAAAGTTGATACAGAGAAGGCAGCAAAGCTGTTAGTGACTAAGAAAGCTACATGTATATAATGGCCTTTTGATTAAGCAGGCCCTCAAGTTTAGAGTGGGTATGGTTTGTGAATGTTTTTATTGTTTAAATTGAATTTGTGTACCATTTAGAGGTACTCCAGGTCACTCACTGACAGCTATTGCAGCAAAACATCTTAAAAGGCAGTTTATTTGCCTGAGAGATGAAACATCACTATTAAGCTTGTAAATTGTTTAATAGAATACCATTTTGATCACAGGACAAGAACAGACCTTTTAAAAAATGAAGCTCAAGCCTTCAATTACCATCTGTCTATATGTCAGTAAGTCCCAAAGTAATCTCCATCTCAGTTCACTCCTGAGCTCTGGAGCTGAATATTTTGTTGCTTATTCAATATTTCCATCTGGTGGTATCCCACTCGTCTCAGACTCAGTACTTATAAGACCAGATATATGATCTTTCTCCCCAAACCCAGTCCATTATCCTCTGTCTTCATGAAGAGCACCACCATTCATCCAGATTTTCAAGTCAGAAACTTATGAGTCATCCTTAATACTTGTTTCCCTCACCACGCTTATCCCCATGACTACCTTACTCCATCTCCTGTATCATCAGCTTAGCCAGAAATATAACTGGGAGAGAGCAGAGAAAGCAAGTTGATTTCCTTAGCGCCCTCTTTAGCAATAGACTATGGTAGTTAAGAACAAACAATAAAAGGCCTCAAATTCTTTATCTTTCCTCCCATCACTTCTCATCAAATGGTACGAATCTATGACTCTTGCCCTTGAACCTAAGTAGGATTGTGAGCCCCTCAATCGATAAGAGTACAGTAGAAGTGACGCTACCTAAATTCTCAGTCTGTGCCAGGAAAGGGTCTCTTAGAATACTCACTCTCTTGAAACACTCCCTCTCACCACTCCCCACCTCAGAACCTGAGCACCATGAGTGAGAGACTGTGAATAAGTGCTCCAGTCATCCATCCCAGGTGTGCCTGATTGATGTATGGGTGAATCAGCCATTTTATTGGAAGTAGATCCCGGGTAGTTCAGCTGTTTTAGCCCCAGCTCTCTGGGGCTAGTTTCATCCCCAGCTTTTTTAGGTCTCCCTAACTGAGACCCCAGACATCATGAAGCAGAGTCAGATCTTCTCTGTTCTCTTCCTGAATTCCTGACCCACAGAATCTGTGATCATAGTAAAATGGTTGTTAGTTTTAGCCACTAAATTTTGGGGTGGTTTGTTATACAGAAATAGATAACTAGACTATAGATCTTTTCAACGTGCTTGTTGTTAAGACCATGCTGAAAAGATGTTGGGAGGAACAGTATAAATATTAAAACATCAATCAGTGATGAGAGAAGTCAGTTGCTCTTGTCAGCTCTGGCTGCCATACCAAAATATCATGACCTGAGTTGACTTAAATGACAGAAAGTTATTTACTAACAGTTCTGGAGATGAGAAGTCCAAGATGGAGGTTCTAGCAATTTGGTTTCTGATGAGAACTGTCTTCCTGGTTTGCAGATGACTCCTTTTCACTGTGTGCTCACGTGGTAGAGAGAGAGCCCAGCAAGCTCTGTGGTATCTCTCCTTATAAGAACATTAATCCACACTCTTCATTTAACCTTAATTACTTGCTTACCCTAAATACACTGGCAGTTAGGACTTCAACTTGTGAATTTTGCAGGGACACATACATTTGGTCCATAAGTAGTCAAGAGCAGTACCTGGGAGGGGGTTTGGGGAAGAATAGATACATGTATATGTAAGGCTGAGTCCCTTTGCTGTTCACCTGAAACTACCACAACATTGACAATTAAAAGTTTAAAGTTTGAAAAAAACAAAAAAGGCAGTACCTTGTTGATGCCTTCACTGGCCCACTGTCGATGGCACAAGCTGCAGTCTAGCTTTACCCCATGCCTCCCGCTTTTGCGTGGTCCACAATGTCATCCTCTCTGGCCTGAGCAATTCCTATAACCTCTTCCTTCACCTCCATGGTTACAATTCTCCCATCCTCTAGTCTTTCTCCATACCACCAGAGATCTCAAAATGCGATCTGATACTGCAGTGCCTTCGTCTCAACCTCCAGTAACATCCCATCACTCTGTGGATAAAGACTGAAATCCTGAACGTGACCCAGAAGACCCTGCATAATCTGACCCAGTCTATCCCTCCAGCCTCTCCTCTTACCATTTGAACCCTCACTGTCTACATATCAGCCCTAAGAGCCTCTCTCCTATCTCAGACATACCATTCTCTTTTGTATGTGCAATCCTTGCAACCTACTATGCAATCCTTGCATAGCCCTTTACTTTTACTAAATTATCACTTATTCATCCTTCCTGTGTCAGCTCAAGTGTCACTTCCTCACGGAAACAATTCCCAAAATCCTCAGTCTCAGTCAGGTATTCTTACTGCTGATGTCATAAAAGTATGTTCATTTTCCCCATTGAAAGTGTCTCAGTTTGGAGTTACATGTTTGTCTGTGTGGTTATGATTGTCTGACTTCCCTTCTAGACTATAAACCATGAATGCAAGGATGCTCTGGTTTTCTCACTGGTATAAACACCTAAAACAGTGCCTTATATGTAGAAGATACTCAGTAAATAAATGAATAAATGGAGGAAGTACAACTGGTTAATCAATGAAATTGCTTCCCATTTACAATGAAATGCCACTTTTCACCTGTTAAATTCACAAGTTAAACAATTCTACTCAGTGACAAGACAGTCTCAAACTTAGCCAGTCAAGGTACATATCAGAAGAAACTTTCTGTAAAATAATTTGCAGAATCTTTAAGAAATTTTAAAATGTTCAGATCTGTTTACCTAGTGATTCTAATCATAGACTCTATCTGTAGTAGTCAGCTTCCAAGATGGCCCCCAGTGAGCTACACCTCCTAGTATTCCTTGTCTCATTCCTTTTCATACTGTGCTGCTGCTGCTAAGTCGCTTCAGTCGTGTCCGACTCTGTGCGACCCCATAGACGGCAGCCCACCAGGCCCCCCCGTCCCTGGGATTCTCCAGGCAAGAACACTGGAGTGGGGTGTCATTGCCTTCCCCAATACATGAAAGTGAAAAGTGAAAATGAAGTTGCTCAGTCGTATCTGACTCTTAGCGACCTTATGGACTGCAGCCTACCAGGCTTCTGCATCCATGGGACTTTCCAGACAAGAGTACTGGAGTGGGGTGCCATTGCCTTCTCCGCATACTGTGCTAGGTTGGTCTGTATGACGAACAGCAGACCACAGAGAAGATAGTGTGTCTCTTCCAGGATAGGGTGTGAACGATTCTGAAACTTCCCTCCTGGGTGTGCTCTTACTCTACCAGATCATTTGCTCTGGGGAAACCAACTACTGTGTCAGGTGAGCCACCCTACAGAGCGGCCCAGGTGGAAAGGAGCTAACACCAACTGTCAACAACCACCTGAATGAGCTTGAGAGTGGATTATCCAGCCCCTTTACGTGACTGCACCCAAGTAGCAGCTTAACTGCAATCTCCTGAGAAATCCTGAGCCACAACCAGCCATCTAAGCCATTCCTAGATTCCTGACCCTCGGAAACTCTGAGATAATAAGTGTTTGTTGTTTTAAGGTGCTGTGTTTGTGGGTCATTTGTCATGTGACAATAGAATACTCCATCCTAAGGAAAATCTTAAAATGTTTTAGTAGTTTGCTAATGTTAGCATATGCAGACTTTATATAGTGTAAACATTTTTCATCTTAAGGAAAGAATTAATTCATGGAAATGCTTTCAGTTGTCAAAGAATGGGAAATCCAATTAAATAGATATAAAAGTAAGGAAACACATTTTACTCTAACTGAGCATGGAGAGGCAATCAGGCATCAAGGGACAGTTAACATGAAAACTCCAGATATCAAAGTTTTTCCTCTCTGTTCTGCTTCCTAGTGTCCTTTTCAGCAGTTTGGCTACAGTAGTCCTGAGTGTGGCTCATCATGACAGAGCACCTTCCACAGGTGCCACTTCTGTCTGGATCTCTTTCTAGGAGTTCTGCAGTAGACTTTCCTTATGTCTTATTCCCTAAAATTGGACCACATGCCCATTCCTAAATTAATTGTTGGCAACAGCAGTGACTGCCTGAACAAAATTAGGGTGCGTTAGTAAGGAGGGAGAGTAAAGTAGATCCTTGATGAATGACGGTCAGGCCTCTCAGTTCCCACTGGCTACCACTTTATGTCATCCCTGCTCACCTGGAGTGTAACTTCACCCTCTAATGGATATCCCAGTTGTTGCCCCTCCAGTCCAAACTGCCTCTGAAGCAGCCCATGTGATTGCACATTCAGTCATATAATTTCCTGCTGAAGTCAGTCTCCTAGCACCTAAATAATATACAACCCTCTGGACCTCTTACCTGCCTACCTAGTCTTGTCCTTCACCTCCTTTTCCCACTGTCTGCTTCAGCAATATGGAACTAATACTGATGCCCTAAAGTCATCTCATACCTTATTTTCCTGGCTAATTTCAGGTTATTATTCAGAACCAGATTCAGCTAATAGTTCTCACACTGAAGCCTTCCTTGGTAAAACTAGTCACTCCCTTCTCTATACTGTAAACATAGCTTTCTTTTCATAAAACCAAACTGTTTCCTAAGTACTGTCTTTCTCCCTTGCTGAACTTCTACTAAAGGTCAAGATGGAATACCTAAGTCTCAAATCTATGATGCCTGGCATAGTAAGCACAACACAAAAAATTAATTTAACTGCATCTGCTGCACATTTACATGGTATGTCAAACACCAACATACACTGTACATCTCAAAGCAAGCTAAGTTCCCCTTTGGTGCTGTTTGTTCATCGCAAAGAATTAATCAATCAGCATTCCCTACTGACCCTTCTGAGCAACCCCTCTGAAGACTATCTGCTGCCCTCTAGCTGTTCAAAGCTTTCCCCATCTGAAGGATATACCCCTTGCTGGAGAATTTGAGCTGTCAAGTCTTCCTTCTCCATCCTGACCCTTCTTCATCAGGATCATTCCCATTCATCTCAGCAAGAACTGACTGGTGGGGAGTACAGGAAGGGGCTGGCTAGCCCTCGACCAAAGAAATCCTGACATTTAAATTCCCGACATTTAAATTCCCTGACATCCCTGCTCTCTAATGTGTGAGGAAAAGCTTAACAGCTTTATTATATAGAAGCACTTCTTAAAACAGACTTTAGTTATACACTTATCACATCTTATCAGTTTCTCTCCCATGGTTTACATAGATACCTACTTTACTACCTCCAGTGTGACCGGATTGTAAATCAAAGCAAATTATTACATTCTATTAGATGATGCTGTTAAAATATTATACTTTTTCCCTCTTCCTTAAGATTCCTGAAAAAAAATACTATGATGTGTACTTTTTCTAATCTTGTTATTTATATGCTTTGGATTCTTGGAACTTTTATATTATTAAAAGACTTAATTACAGGTTTAAAATACTTTGTTGATACATCAATGAAACATGTCATTTACTCATATATAAACCTACTTTTTAAACTATCGAAGATATTTTAAAGTATTTCTATTATATAGTAAACGAGATAGAATCTAAGTGCTAATATAATAATGAACATGGAAGTATCATCACATATTGTTGGCTCCCAGGAAATAGAAGATTCTGTTTTCCCCCTTGCTTCCTTCTTATCCCTAAATTTAGAGAGTCTTTATTAAAATTTTCCTTGCCTTTTTTTATTTTTAAATTAAGGCTAGTAGGGACTTTCCTGTTGGTGCAGTGACTAAGACTCTGCACTCGCAATGCAGGGGGCCCAGGTTCAATCCTTGGTCAGGAACTAGGTTCAGCATGCTGCAACTAAGAGATCACCTGCTGTCACTAAAACCAGTGCAGCCAAATTTTTTTTTTTTTAATTAGGCTGATAAACATTTTGGCTCTTGTTTAGCTTCTTAAAATAGGTGAAGAGGCTAATTCAAACCAAACATTTAAGATGGTAAAATGTGACATTAGAGAATGTGATCTCTCACCAAACCCAAATTTATGCTGCATAAATATATTTTAAAGTTAAATTATAAAAGTAGCAGCTTAGTATATGAATCTGAAGTAGGAAGCATAAAACAGCAAATATTTCCATGCTTTCTTTAAAGTACCCTTAACACTCTTCTGATAATATGGAAGGTAAAAGTTTGACTTGGCAGGTTCTGGTTAGGGCTTGGACATCTTCCTGGGTCAGTTAGCTTACCTTTGTTCTGTGACCACAGACTAGACCTTTAATCCCAAGCAGGAGCCACTTTACAAATATACTTTGATCTCATGTAAGTAGGTATATTCAAATGCATTACTACCATTAGGAAAGCAATTTAAAGTGCACGTCCCCTGGACAGCTCAGCAGCAGAACAGAACATCTTTTCTGAGGAAAACAATCAGTGCCACTATCTTGGCAAACACCTTACAAGCTTCAGGTTATTTTTTCCTGTGTGTTTTTGAAACTAGCCTTACTTGAGCAAAAAGGACAGGTTACAGTGAATAAGAGACCCACATTTTTAAAATTAATATACTTCAGTCTGACAGACATTCAGTAGGTATGTTGGTATATATTATCTTTCTGAAAAAGAGAAAATCCCATCAAAAGTGAATATCAACTGTATGTATCTTCCTTCTGTAAATTGCACAAATGTAAGTTGATGCTGTAAGTATATCTGAATCTCATTTACTCTGCATTCACTCATTTCATATCAATTCTATATATCTGATATCTGAAGATAATAATTTGGATATGGTTATTAAACCCCATCCAAAATTGTGTGTTAACTTTTCCTTTGTAATAAAGCATGCTCTCTTAATGTACATGGCAGGCTGACAGAAATGGATGGAGGGGCTTTGTTTCATTTGTAATAACCAAGTTCATGATAGGTAGTAATTTAATATTCAGGGAATAAATTTTCTGATTAATTTAGAATGGAATTACTGATTTATGACATGATTAACTTATAATAGCAGATTTCAAGAGACTATACATTAATTATTTCTTGGTTATCTGAATTTGCTGAGTATTTTCAGTGACTGTATTATTGCATTAAAAATGTAAAAGTGATGAATAATAAAATATCAATCCCAATAAGGAAAATATAAAACTGAATCTTTTATTGGAGATCTTCCAAGAATTATTCTGAGATAGAACTCTATCAGATAATTTATCTATTATATTAATATCCACATAGAGATAGATATATAGATGCCATACCTGGATTGTGAGTTTCTTGAGAACAGGCTATTTATTAATAAATATATTCATATTTATATTACTTTACAAAGAATCTAACTCATAATAGAAACTAAATAAATGTTATATGAATAAATGAGGATGGTATACAAGCCACAAAAAGTTAATTTCTTAAATGATAATTTAAGCATTTGAGACCAAGAAATGTAAAATTCATTACCCTTTTTTCTTTTTTAGCAGCTTTTTGAGATATATCTTACATATCATAAAATTGTTGTTCAGTCCCTTAGTTGTGTTCGCCTCTTTGGGATGCTATGGACTACAGTACACCAGGTTTCCCTGTCCTTCACCATCTCCTGGAGTTTGCCCAAACTCATGTCCATTCAGTTGGTGATACTATCCAACCATTTAGTCTTCTGTCGTCCGCTTTTCCTCCTCCCTTCAATCTTTCCCAGCATGAGGGTCTTTTCTAATGAGTTGGCTCTTCGCATCTGGTTGCCAAAGTATTAGAGCTTCAGCTTCAGCATCAGTCCTTCCAATGAATATTCAGGATTGATTTCCTTTAGGATTGACTGGTTTGATCTCCTTGCTGTCCAGGGGGCTCTCAAGAGTCTTCTCCAACACCACAATTCAAAATATCAATTCTTCTGCACTCAGCCTTCTTTATGGTTCAACTCTCACATCCATACATGACTGCTGGAAAAACCATAGCTTTGACTATACAGACTATACAGCTTTGACATATTTTGACTATATGTCAGCAGAGTGATGTCTCTGGTTTTTAATATGCTATCTAGGCTCGTCATAGCTTTTCTTCCAAGGAGCAAGCGTCTTTAAATTTCATGGCTGCAGTCACCATCCACAGTGATTTTGGAGCCCAAGAAAAAATTTTAACCCATTTCAAAATTACCGTTAGTAATTTTTAGTAACTTTAGCAAGTGATAGAATCATCACCATAAATCAATTTTAGAAATTTTCACACACACCTCATTAGCTCCCTCATGGCCATTTACAGTTCGCACCCCAGGCCAGGCAACCACTAATCTCCATTTCATAAGAATAG
Source organism: Moschus berezovskii (assembly GCF_049115385.1). Lineage (NCBI taxonomy): Eukaryota > Metazoa > Chordata > Mammalia > Artiodactyla > Moschidae > Moschus > Moschus berezovskii. The sequence continues at coordinate 48,465,447 of NC_142469.1, forward strand.
AATCATACCGTATGTGGTCTCATGGATGGCTTCTCTCACTGAGCGTCGTGCTTTTGAGGTTCATCCATGGTGTAGCGGGTGTCAGCACTTCTTTCTCTTTTTTTTGCACAGTAGCATTCCATTGAATAGATATATCTGCTCATTAACTTTTAAATTGTTTAAAAGAACACACAATTACTTAATGTAACAGATAAACACATTTCTGTTCATTTAACAAGCATTTGTTGAAAGTTAAATATGGCCTAAATGATTAAAAATGTGAAGATGACCAACAACTATATCCAGTCCTTAAGGAAACAAGCAAATAAGCAGGCATACAATTCATAGAGAATTAAGAACTGTTTTGAAATATACATAAGGTTATGTTAGTTTCAAGAGGAAAGTATATGTTGGGGGTATTTGCAAATGCTTCTTAAAGAAGTGATATTTGAACTGGATATGCTCTATTTACTGGGCACAGAGGCCTGAGGAGGAACAGGCCTGGAGTGTTTGAAAAACAGCACAAATACCAGTATGCTTCTGTCTGGCTTATGTTTTAAAAGGATCACCCAGGCAGCTAGATGAACATTAGACCATAACCTTGTATGTATTTAATTTCACAAGTGTGGGGGCTTATATGAAGGATTAATTCCTGGAAGTAGGACTGACAGGTCACAGGGCAAATACATTTGTAATTGTGAAAGAAATTACAAAATTTCTATCCAGTTTCCACTCCTACCAGTCATATTTGATAGGTCTGTTTCTGTACAGCCTCTGCAACACTGAGTGAAGACTTAAGGTGGAAATTGTGGGTGTTTTTGATCAGAAGCCCCCAAATCAAGATGTTGTCAGGGTTGCATTCCTTCTGAAGGCTCTAGGGGAGAATCCCTTTCCTTACCCTTTCTAGCCTCCACTTCATTTTTTTGGTTTGTGGCTTCATTCTCCATTTTTGATCCTTGCTACTTCCCTTTTATGAGGATTCTTTTGATTGCATTAGGCTCATCCATTTATGGGATAATTCCTCCATCTCCAGTAGTTGGTGATGGACAGTGAAGCCTGGCATGCTGCAGTCCATAAGGATGCAAAGAGCCAGACATGAGTGAGCAACTGAACCGAACTGAACTGAAGATCCTGAATTTAATCAGAACTGCAAAGTCCCCTTTACCATGTAAGGTGATGTTCACAGACTCCAGGGATTAGGACGTGGCTGTCTTTGTGGGAGACCATGATTAGCCAACCATAGGAAGATTTGTCATTCATCTGTGATAGGAAATGCAAATACTTGGTTGGCCAAATAAGTTGTTCGGGTTTTCCTGTTAAGATGTTATGGGAAAACCCAAATGACCTTTTTTGGCCAATCCAATACTTTTCCTTATTGTCTTTTGTCTTCAATTATTGTCTGTGGTTCTTTTGTTTTTATTTTTACTATGTGGAGTTTATCCTGATAAATTGTGTGAAATGCAGATCAGTGTTAATGTTTTTCCCAGAAGATTGTTCAGTTATTCCAGCGCCATTTACTAAAAAGTCCAACTTTTCCCTAAAATATATTAAATTCCTGTGTTTAGTTTGATTCCTGGACTTCCTATTTTGTTTTATTGTTTGTCTGTCTAAAGGTGCACATTTTTTAAAAATTACTGAGGTTTTATGATTTAATATCTGCTACCTTACTGAATTGGAGAGGGAAATGGCAACCCACTCCAGTATTCTTGCCTGGAGAATGCTGTGGACGGAGGAGCCTGGTGGGCTGCTGTCCATAGGGTCGCACAGAGTCAGACATGACTGAAGCGACTTAGCATGCATGCACCTTACTGAATTATCTTTTTGCTTTAGTAGTTTTTCAGTTGGGCCTCTTGGTTTTCCCCAATATGCAGTTATATTATCTTCAAATAGTGATAAACCCTTCATTTCTAATTTTTATACTTCTATCCTTTTTTCACCACTTCTATTACATTGTTAAATAGCCATGGTATTGTGTTCACCTCTGTCCTGTTCCTAATTTTAGGAAGAAAGGGTCATATGTTTCCCCATAAAGTGTTTGCTAACTTTTGGGTGATCATGTGTGTGCATGTGCATGCACACACACACACTTGTCATATTAAAGAAATACACATCTGAAATGAGGGCATGTTTTCCCCCTTATTAAAATAGTTCCTGGGCTTCCCTGGTGGTCCAGTGGTAAGAATCCACCTTGCAAGGTAAGGGAATCTGGTTCAATCCCTAGTCCAGGAAGATCCCACATGCTGTGGAGCAACTGAGCCCATGAGCCACTAGTACTGAGCTTGTGCTCTGGAGCCCACTCACTGCAACTACTGAAGCTCTTACACCCTAGAGCCTTTGCTCCACAAGAATGGAGAAGCCACCACAATGAGAAGCCTGCCCACAGCAGTGAAAGGTAGCCCCTGCTCCCTGCAACTAGAGAAAACCCTCGTGCAATAACAAAGACCCACCACAGCCCAAAAAATTAAATAAATAAATACATCTTTCAAAAAATAGTTCCTGTTTCTGTAGCGACTTCATTTATTTATTTATTTGGCTGTCCCAGGTCTTACTTGGGATCTTTAGTTGCCGCATGCACATTCTTAGTGCAGCATTTGGGACCGAGTTCCCTGACCAGGGATCAGACCAGGGCCCCATTCCTTGGGAGCACAGAGTCTTAGCCACTGGACCACCAGGGAAACCCCTAAAAGCTTCATTTTTAGATTAATTTGTGATGGATTCAGTTCAGTTCAGTTGCTCAGTTGTGTCCGACTCTTTGCGACCCCATGAATCACATCACACCAGGCCTCCCTGTCCATCACCAACTCCCAGAGTTCACTCAGACTCATGTCTATCGAGTCGGTGATGCCATCCAGCCATCTCATTCTAAGCTATCATAATTCAAGTATATATTTCTTTTTTTCTGTCCACTATTCATTGTCATGCAATAGTAAAGGCAATAAAAATGCAGCAAGCTTATGAAGTACTATTTTTCTAAAAGGAACAGGAGGCATTTTCATTTTTATTATTGTACTTTTGGTTATGCAGACACTTTAATGATATAAATGTTTATGTCCCCCATAAATCTCACCGGAAATTACTTTTGATTCTGTTGACTAAGTTAAACAGTCTATAGTAGGATAGAGAACTGGGTACAAGTGGTCCAAAGTAAGATAAAAGACTGTGATAAAAATGCTAGGTCTTAAAAGAGAAACTGGTTTATGCACTAAACGTTTTGTGCTTTGGTCTAATATTAATGTGATGTCTGTGTTAAATGATAAAAAGATCCAGTGCTAAATCACATTATATTTCCCAGCACTGCATACTTTCTGTCCTACGTGACAGTTTTGTCATTGTCAGAGATTTTAGAAATTAAAATGGGAAGTAGGATCTTAGGTTATTTTCCTGACCAAAATTGTCTTTCTTGGAATCACAATATTATGATGGTTTTTATGCTCTTGTACATTGGATGTCGTAAGCTGTGTGCAGTTTAGGGGATCCTCTCTCATTACGGGAAGATTCTTCTTTCCTTTAACACTGTGATCTGTCCTGTGACACATCTGTACTGCACACTGTGTGAATGGCTGATGAGTCAACTGCAAACCAACCAAACATGCAAGTCTTAGTGCTGGTGCTGAAATCTCTTCAGAATGGTCATTGTGATATCAGAGTTTGTCTCCAAATGTGCAACCGTCAAGTGTCAGTCAAAACCCAAAGATGAAGCTTTGATGAATTCTCATGCTTTAGGTATGCTGCCTTTTTAGATTTTTTGGTTCTCTGCTCTTTTGACTGTACTGTTTCATTTAAATTTTCTACATGCTAACTTCGTTTATGGATTTGAAATAGGATTGCAGTATATACATTAAGAAAAATACATGTCTTAGTAAGTGCTTTTTTTTCCCATCAAGAGTAGAATTTTGTCAAATTCATCTTTAGTATATCTGGAGAGATAATATGGTTTTTATCTAGGCTTATTAATATGATTGGAGAAGGCAATGGCACCCCACTCCAGTACTCTTGCCTGGAAAATCCCATGGATGGAGGAGCCTGGTGGGCTGCAGTCCATGGGGTCGCTAAGAGTCGGACACAACTGAGCGACTTCACTTTCACTTTTCCCTTTCATGCATTGGAGAAGGAAATGGCAACCCACTACAGTATTCTTGCCTGGAGAATCCCAGGGACGGGACAGCCTGGTGGGCTTCCGTCTATGGGGTTGCACAGAGTCGGACACGACTGAAGTGACTCAGCAGCAGCAGCAACATTAATATGATATATTAACTTTGCACATTTTAAGATCCATTCTCAAATTTCTAAAATTAAATGCTGTTATTTATCTGTAATGTTTTAGGAAGCACTCTATGCACTGTTTCTCCCTGTGTGGCTTTTTTGATTATTACACAATAGTAGGTTGCATATTTGTAACTGTGGCTATAAGTGGAACTCTCTTTTTGTTTAAAAGCATACAGAATTGAGAATTTGATCTGACCAATGGGTTGAAGATTCCCTTCAGCATAGTGAAAGAGGTGGGGCTAAATCTGAGGTCATTTTTTAATGACCTCTCTGTTTAAGTTTTCTTACTGTTTTTTATTTTGTCACCACATAATGGTGGAAGCGGAGAAGGCAATGGCAAGCCACTCCAGTACTATTGCCTAGAAAATCCCATGGATGGAGGAGCCTGGTAGGTTGCAGTCCGTGGGGTCGCTCAGGGTCGGACACGACTGAGCGACTTCACTTTCACTTTTCACTTTCACACATTGGAGAAGGAAATGGCAACCCACTCCAGTGTTCTTGCCTGGAGAATCCCAGGGACAGGAGAGCCTGGTGGGCTTTCGTCTATGGGGTCACACAGAGTCGGATACAACTGACGTGACTTAGCAGCAGCAGCAGCAATGGTGGAAGAAGGATTGCAGTGTGAGCAGCGGGAAGTAAACTGTTTAGGTTCATTAATCTTTCTGGATTAATGGATGCTTTCTAGTTAGTTTGAGGTTTCAAAGAAACACTGTGAAATGAGCTTTGTTCTACATATGGCTTCATCATTCTTCTCCTCAGGGAGCTCACTGCCTAAAGTAGAGCTGTCCACTAGGATAGCCACCAATTCCTTGTACCTGTTGAGTACTCCAAATGTCACTGGTGATATGCTGTAAGTGGAAAATACTGATTTTGAAAACAGTATAAAAAATAATATAAAATATTTTAATAGTTATGATTGTATATGATTATTAATATTGATTCTGTTTTAGTAATATTTTAGATATATTAGGAGATAAAATGTCATTAAGATTAATGCCACGTGTTTGTTTTCACTTTTTTAATGTAGCTACTAGCAACTTTTTAATTGCATATGAGGTATACATTGTATTTTTGTTTGACATCACTGGTCTAGAGTCAGTAGGTTTGTGTATGCTTATTTAAAGACACTACTGTAATTTTTGTAATGTAAAAAGATGAAATTAAATAAACTACAAATTATATCTTCCCTTATACCATTTTTCTTCTTATGGGAATAAACTTTGTTGAATAGTGTGATTTAATAATACTCCATTATAATAATGGGTACCTCCTCTCTGATTTTTCTGTCTAGCTGGTTTTAAGAGAATGCAGTTCCTTCATTATGCCCTTGACATTTTAACATAAGTTAAAGACAATAGGATTATTGTATCTTGGAATACTAGCACTTAATTAAGAACTGATACAAATAAAGAGTTAGTTTGAAGGTTTAAGCTTCTATTAATATTTTTGCCTTATCCTGTAAGTGTATATATATAGAGATAGAGATCTACAGATATATACTTTTTATATCATTTTAAAAATTTGTTTTGTTTGTTTTTGCCATGTAGCTTGTGGAACCTTAGTTTTCTGACCAGGGATCTGTCCTGAGTCCCCAGCACTGGAAGCACAGAGTCCTAACCACTGGACTGCCAGGAAATTCCCCTAAAGTATATTTTAATAGAAATTCCTTAGTTCAAAGTAAAATTTGCTTCAACATTTCTTTCATTTTTCTCAATTACCCTAAAAAAAGTTCCCACCTCCTTAGTTCCCTTCAGGTGGAGGTAAGAGTCAACATCCTTTAGTTCTGTCTTATGATAACCTGAGTGTTTTAAATAGTTCATTTCTTTTTTTAAAAAAAGAAATTATTATTTGACCGTGCCGGGTCTTAGTTGCGACTCATAGGATCCTTAGTTGCAACGTGCAGACTCTTGGTTGGGGCATGTGGGATCTATTTCCCTGACCAGTGATAGAACCTCAGTCCCCTGCATTGGGAGCACAGAGTCCTAGCCACTGGATCACTAGGGACGTCCCAATAGTTCATTTCTTAACACTTGTTCTTCAAAAATCGAAACACTTAAATATACTCCTAAAATCTTTTTCATCTTGGCTTTTGTTGCATTTTTTTAGGAAAATCGTATCACAGATGATATTGGAATATCGACTTGGAAGGAGCAGACTTTTCTCTCCCATGGTGCCTTACTAGCAAAGAGCTGCCAAGCAGCAATGGAATTAGCAAAGCATGATGCTGAGGTTCAGGATATGGCATTTCAGTATGGGAAGCACATGGCTATGAGTCATAAGGTATTTGCACACCCTTTCTGTTTCTTCAGTATTTAAATAGCTAAAATGATACACAAGAAGCCTTTTATCATTTAATAAACTGCTTTTATATATCAGAAACTGTTTATTGAGTACATAAAATCTATTGTTCATGGTGATTATTATGTAATATAAACAGTATGATTAGTGAGTACTGCATAATTTTGATAGAAAGCTGGAGCTTACTTAAGCCATATTTGAGATGTTTGTCTTTTCTTACCACCCGTAAGGTTCTTAAAAGAATTGTTGCAAATTATTAAATAAAATATAATGTTGCTAGTAACAAAATGCAAGAATATTTGGGTTTTTATTACAGTTTCTGTATAGTTCCTATGTAAAACATATTGTGGAAAGTTAATGAAATTTAGAAATATATGGAGTAAAATTGAAAGCTTTAATTCCAATAACTGAAATATAAAATGTCTTAAGGGAGGGAAGTTGAAGAGAGAGGGGATATAAGTATATTTGTGCCCCATTCACATTGTGCAGCAGAAACCACACACTGAAAAGCAGTTATCCTCCAATTAAAAATAAATTTTTAAAAATGTCTCAAGATTATTGTTATGTCTATGTATGTTATTTTAAATTCCATTTCTGCTTAAATAGCTCATAAAAAGGGGGAAATATGTACAGAAATATGTAATATTTCCAGATGAGTTTTATGTACTTTATTAAATCATTGATTAGTTTATTAATATATTAATATAATTTCTAAATTCTTAGCTTAAACTTAAAAAGGAAAATAAATTTAAATAAAAAAGGAATATGTTAGGGAAAAACTGTTTACAATTTTTTTTAAGATTACTGTTAATCATATGAGCTATTCTTTTGCTTATTACAGTACATCTAAAAACTGTTCCTTAAGCTTTATTTTTCACTCTATAACTGGTGCTTTCTGAATATGATTGAAACATGCCAATGTATATGCATTTACTAATTTAACTCTTTGACTAATCTTTCTAGATAAATTCTGATCTCCAGCCTTTTATTAAAGAAAAGACCAGTGACTCCTTGACTTTTAATCTAAACTCAGCTCCTGTAGTCTTACACCAGGAGTTTCTTGGAAGAGATTTGTGGATAAAGCAGATCAGAGAGGTAAAATGAAATTGCTTTTATTTTAGATACCAATAGTATTTAGTTAATTTTAAAACATAGCTCATATTTTATGATGATCTAAGAGCAATAGTCATATAGAGCATATAGATCAGTCATATAAGAGCTTACTCATGTAACAGGTAAAATTCTTCCTTTATAATGTACACTTATTGAGAGTTAAATGTTATTTAAAAGTTAGAGACTAAATACTGTATTTTCTTGTTATTTGAGTTTATAGGATACTGTAATACAAAACTAGTGCCTGTGGTGAATGCTAATTAACTCAGATGATTTTTTTTCCTAAAGGCTTTCAAAAATTGGGCTATGGTAATAGCACCACCCTTTAACTGACGGCAATTTCCCATCTGTAGACTCTAGCACAAGCTGCAAAATTCCAGGAGCTCCGTCTGTCAGCTCATTGGGTTATTTTAAAACAAACTTGGACCCTGAATACTCAAGTTCTGAGGCATTATCAAAGAAGAAAGAAAAAACAAAAGTATAGTTAAGTAGGAGGAGTTAGGGACTTGAACTGGGTAAATTTTCTACTTTTTTGTGGGAGAGAGAAGGTATGGAAGATGAGAGGAAACTTTTTTGGATTTTTTTTAATCCAGAAACTCTGGATTAAAAAGTTCTTGGCCTTTTATCCAGAGCTTCATGGAATTTATTTAACTTGGTGGTTCTAATTGACTGGGTTAATCTGAGACACAGATTAACCTGGGAACCAGGCACAGTTGAGGTGGAGGTAGATAACATACTTAAAGCAGAGGGAGCAGAGATACCTGCTTTTAGAAAAATAGGATTTTCCCTCTCCCACCTCTCCTCTGTAATAGATCTCAAAATGCCAACAGCCAGCTTAAAATTCCTCATATTCACCAGGTAGAAAATGAGAGGATTTCTTTCTGGGGAAACTGTCAAATTCAGAGGAAAAGCCCTGCAGATGTGAATATTTGGGGCTCCCTCAGTAAACATGCCTGTCCCTGACCAGCTGCTTTACAGTGAGGTCCAACCGTTGACAAGCCTCAGAGTGTCCAAGGGCACAGAAATATCCAACTGAAGTAGAATAGCTAATAAAGGACCCTTGGGCATTTCAGAGCAGCCTCTGCCGTGAAAGAATGAGTCAAAAGCTAACTGATTTAAAAAAATAAAAAGGAAAAAAAATTCAAATGTACTGTAATCAATATATTCAGTGAGATAAGATAATAAATCCAAGAAATAAGAACAAGTGATATGGTGAGCTTTCCTGGTGGCTCAGTGGTAAAGAATCTGGCTGCCAGTGCAGGAGACACAGGTTCAATCCCTGATCCAGGAAGATCCCACATGCCACAGAGCAACTAAGCCCAGGGGCCACAACTATGAGCCTGTGCTCTGGAGCCTGGGAACTGCAACTGCTGAGCCCGCATGCCGCAACTGCTGAAGCCCGCATGCCGCAACTGCTGAAGCCCGTGTGCTCTAGAGCCTGTGCTCCACAGCAAGAGAAGCCACTGCACTGAGAAGCCCATGTGTGGCAACTTGAGAGTAGCCCCTGCTTGCTGCAACTAGAGAAAAGCCTTCACAGCAATGAACACCCAGCACAGCCAAAAATAAAGAAATAAATAAAATCATTTAAAATAAAAGGAACAGGTGGTATGTAAAATGGGACAATTCAAAAAAAAGAAATGAGAATTATAAAGTATAAAAATATGAAAGTAGATTAAAAAAAAATCAGAAGAATAGAATAAATAAATAAGAAAATCCCCAGAAAACTGACTAAAAATACAATAGAAAAATAGAAAAGAAAATTAGAGGAACAAATGAAAGATCTTGCATCTATGATGAGTCCCAGAAAGAGAAAACTGAAAATAGAGATGAAAAAATTAACAAAGAATTAAAAGAAAAATTCTAAGAATTGAGGGACCTGAAGGTGTCTCCAAATTGAAATGGTACTCAAAATTATGAATTTTAAAAGACCAACACCAAGTACTGTCATTATCAAATTGTGAAACAGTGGGGATCAAGAAGAGATCCTATTACCTCCAGAGAGAAAAAGAAATACCAGTGTACAAAGGATCAAGAGTTAGTATTGCCTTAGTGTTGACACTGAAAGCTTCAAGGCAATGAAGTAATAACTTCAACATTCAAAGAGAAATTGTTTCCAACTTAGAATTTTATGCCAGTCGTACTAGCAAATGTGATATTAAATAAAGACAACTTAAAACAGCATTTCAAAAAACCTCCTAAGCATATTTTTTTTTTAGGGAACTGGTTATATATTCTATCAAGGGAGTAACCAAGAAAGAAGAAGGCATGGAGTTTAGGAACTAGGGCATCAGCCGTAGGTGTGAAGTGCTAGGAATTCCCAGGACACTGTGAAAGGAAGAGTAATAAACAACAAGAAAGAAGAATGCCAACAATAAGAGCACTTCCTGTGTGCCACCCACTGTTCTAATGAGAAACCTGAGGCAAAGAGAGATTAACTTGAGCACAGTCACACAGCACCGGCAAGTGATGGAGCCAGTATGCAAACTCAGGACCATATCCTGAAATACAGTAACATGCTATACTATCTCTTATCCAAGCCACATTGGAACAAGAGGACAGAGATCTCCAGAAGAAATATCTCTAAGGAAAACATGGAACTGATGATCCCCTAATGTGCTTGGCCGTATTGAGAATTTAGGAACTGTTAATGACAGGAACATAGAAACTAAGTGTACTAGTTACTGTACTGTTGCCTGACACATTACCCCAAAACTTAACTGCTTAAAATAGCCATTTTAGGGGACTTCCCTGGTGGTCCAGTGGTTAAGACTCTGAGCTTCCAATGCAAGGGGTGTGGGGTTGATCTCTGGTTAGGGAACTAAGATCCCACATGCTGCACGGCCTGGCCAAAAAAATATAATAATAATAATAATCATTGTATTATGTTCATGGATGGAATTTGGATAGTGCACAGAGGGGATGACTGCGCCATGATGTCTGGGGCCTCAGGCAGAAAGACTCAGAAGCTGGAGGTGATTCAGTGATGCTGGAGACTGGAATCATCTGGAGGCTCTAGTCACATCTGGCACTTGGGCTGGGCTGTCAAGAAAACGAGGTTTCTTACCAACCCAAGTATCATACATGCCCCTCCCCCAGCTTAGCTTGGCTTCTCACAAAATGGCAGCCTCAGAGTAGTCAGACTACTTACTTGCCACCTCAGAACTCCAAACACAGAGCGTTCCTTCCAGCAAACAAGGCAGAAGCTGCATTTTCTTTTATGGTATAACCTCTCATTTTCATGGTCTCCTTTGAAAATAATCACAAGCCCACCCGGAATCAAGGGGAGGCACCTGTGTACCTCATCTATCACTAGTAACACAATTTCAATCAATTTGGGGTCCACTTCTTTAAACAGCCACATTAAACATGTGAAATTAAATGAGGCGATTTTTAGCTATAGTGAAAAAATTTTAATGTATAAGAAAGGAAATGTAATCATAATACTTTACATGGCTTGCTGCTACTGCTGCTAAGTCACTTCAGTCGTGTCCGACTCTGTGTGACCCCATAGATGGCAGCCCACCAGGCTCCCCCGTCCCTGGGATTCTCCAGGCAAGAACACTAGAGTGGGTTGCCATTTCCTTCTCCTTACATGGCTTAGAGAATAATATTTATATAGCATAAAAATGGGAATACCAAATACTAATTTAAACCAAAAAATACAATCACTGAGGAGAGGGTAAGGGAAAGGAATATGTTTGGTCATATAAGAAATGTAATTATTCCTGTTATCATAATAGGATCAATAGATAATGTCTAAAACTTAAAAATCAAGAAAGAACAGTACTTGAAGATAGGAGAAGTAACCAAAGAGAGGACAGATGAGACAGACAAGGTCTGAAGCATGCTAGGGTATTTTGTTAGAAGCCTTGCGCTATTCAAGTCTTTAATTACTATACATAGGTTTGTTTTTATTTTTAAACCTTTAGTTTAAGATTTTATATACTTTGCTATAGTAATTGCACTTCTAATAATGTATCCCAGGAAAAATATCAGAGATGTGGGCAAAGATTTATGTATTAAAATATGTAGTAAGATACTAATTATAAAAGGAAGAAAATGAAAATTGATCCACTTGAAAACAGAAAAAAGTTAAATGTAGTCAAAGAAACATTATACAACTATTGAATATTGTATTACAAGGATTGTATTTGTGTGCTTTTTTACAGCTGAACCAAAAATATATATACAGATGGCGTTAGTAACTCTAATTGGGTTACATTAGAATACATTGCAGATTTATATACTTTGGTTGAAAAGATCCAGCTAAATATGTTAAATGAAGGCTATGAAGTCTCAGTTGGCTATTCACATATATAATATATATATGAGTAACACAGATAAGAATTTTAAAGAAGCTTCACAGAAAAGGGACATATTTAACTCTTAGTTACAAGCTTACAAAGTTGTAAATACAGACTCCATGAGAGTCCAGGATTTCCTAAACAGCTGGTGAAATATCCCCAAATTATCTTCAACTTGATTTTCAGTTAAAAGAGATATCCTTTCCAACTAGCCTATGCCTTAGGCATTAACTCAGGTAACTTCCCTCATAGCTTAGTTGGTAAAGAATCTTCCTGCAATGCAGGAGACCTGGGTTCGATTCCTGGGTCAGGAAGATCCTCTGGAGAAGGAAATGGCAACCCACTCCAGTATTCTCACCTGGAGAATCCCATGGATAGAGGTGCCTGGCAGACTGCATCCGTGAGGTTGCAAGAGTCAGACACAACTTAGCAACTAAACCACCATCTAGGCATTAACTCTAGTAAATTAACTTCTGGACTCTTGTCCAGAGGTCAGTAAACTCTGCTGAAATGAAACCCATAAGCAAACAGGGTTATGTCCATCAACCTAGGTCTCCTGTGATCATCTCTAAATCCTCATCCTTCAGGAAAAACTAGCAATTTATTCCTCACCTCAGGGCCTTTAGCCCCTTCTTATATCTACATGTCTGAGTCATGAACAGGGTCACAGAAGAAAAAAAGATGAATTCATCTGAAGCAAATAAGAAATGTAAGAAGTTAGTTTCTGTCATGCAAGGAGCAACATTCTTCAGGTTAAAAAACTCCTTACTTGAGTTTATTTTAATTTTCTAAATTATATTCATGTTTATACAAAGCTGTCTGCAATAATGATCTTGCTCTGTGCATATCCCCTAGTCAGAGTTAGGGAACACAGTTTGCCTAACACTTGAGAGGGACATTCTATCCTCAATCTCAAGGAGGCTGCTTATTAATCCTGAAATTACTTCCAGTGCTCTCTTTCTAACTTCCTGTGATATTTTTCTTCTCTGCATTTTTATGATACTTTCTTCCCCCAGGTTTTGAATTTTATTGTAAGATTCTTAAGGATAACAGTGAATTTACTTTTGAATTACCAATGGTACTTGCATAATGACTCACTTGGAGTAGTCATCCAATTGTGCGTGTGTGCTAAGTCGCTTCAGTCGTGTCCAACTCTTTGTGGACCCTATGGATGGTAGCCCTCCAGACTCCTCTGTCTATGGGATTCTCCAGGCAAGAATACTGGAGGGGGTTACCACACCCTCCTCCAAGGGATCTTCCAGACCCAGGGATCAAACCTGTGTCCCTTATGTCTCCTGCATTGGCAGATGGGTTCTTTAGCACTAGTGCCACCTGGGAAGCCCCAGTCATCCATTCAGTTCAGTTCAGTTCAGTTCAGTCGCTCAGTCGTGTCCAACTCTTTGCAACCCCATGAATCACAGCCAGGCCTCCCTGTCCATCACCAACTCCCGGAGTTCACTCAAACTCATGTCCATCGAGTCGGTGATGCCATCCAGCCATCTCATTCTCTGTCGTCCCCTTCTCCTCCCGCCCCCAATCCTTCCCAGCATCAGAGTCTTTTCCAGTGAGTCAAAAAGTGTGTGTGGTGTAGTCTTCTGGGGACAAAACTGGTGGCAGCTTGTTTTGTTAAATAGAAATAGTCAAGGTGGTATTAACAGAAATGGCCCATAGAGGACCAGGATTTGGGAGACCTAGATTCTGGTTTGGGCTCTGCTAATATCTGTTTCAGAGAAGGTGATGGCACCCCACTCTAGTACTCTTGCCTGAAAAATCCCATGGACGGAGGAGCCTGGTAGGCTGCGGTCCATGGGGTCGCTAAGAGTTGGACATGACTGAGCGACTTCACTTTCACTTTTCCCTTTCATGCATTGGAGAAGGAAATGGCAACCCACTCCAGTGTTCTTGCCTGGAGAATCCCAGGGACGGGGCAGCCTGGTGGGCTGCCATCTATGGGGTCACACAGAGTCAGACACAGCTGAACTGACTTAGCAGCAGCAGCATCTGTTTACCTTAATCACTTTCTTTAACATCTTTTTTATTATTTTTTTGTAAAATGATGGCATTGAATTAGATCATTTCTAAGGTCCCTTTCAGCTCTCAAATCTAAGAAATTTCTTTTTTAAAAAACTCTTAATCAAGAGATGCGTTGTAAGAAAAAATATTAATCTATTAGAAGCTAAATACTACCTTTGACTCCTTTGAGAAATAGAAACATCTTGCTCCCAGTGATGAAAGACAATTATGATTTCTTATTGTCACATATAAAATTATTTCCCTGCTCTGCTCAGGTAGGTTTGAGTGCCATCTACCTTTTCAATTTCCTGCTTAGGGAGAGGGAGAATTAATGACTAGACAAGGAAGGGAAGAGGGGATTACATACCCTTAGTGCCCATTCAACATCACTGCAAAGCCAAGAAGCAGAGCACATCTGAAATTTTTCATAGCACTCTGTCCAACTTCCCCCTTCTCCCCTAGTCTTAGGATTGGACAGCACTCCCATTGCACCCGCAGTACACACACTATGCACTTCTATAAGAGGCAGTTTAGAGCCTGAAACCAGATCAGAAACAGCTGAAAGATATTTGTTGAGCAATGTCTCCATACTAAATTCTACAGATCCCTCCCTACCTTAATTTTAAATTTAAATTTGTAGCTGCTGAAAAATAATGATCAGGTAGAAATACTGATAGTGAATGGGTGATTCAGCCTAGGGAAGTGAAGTCATTACTCAGCTATCATTTTGATTCCTAATAAAAGAAAGTTAGACTCTTTCAGAGAACCACAGAGCTCTGACTCTCTCAAGGAGTCCAGGGGCTATTGCAGGTCAGCATGCTTTATTTTTAATGATCCTTCTAGTTTCCTGCTGCCATTACAACAAGAAATAAGAATTATGATAATTTTTTTCTTGGCTGTGTCTGAAAGTACTGAAATGTCACTTAGGTTTGTGACATTCTGACACTGTCATAGCCATCCACAAAATGCCTTAAGAGAATACATACTACCAGTACTAAACTATAACTCACTTGTCCCTAGCTATCCTACTTGTCCCTAGCTTTTTATTCAAAAAATAAAACATTCAGAAAAAAATTGCTAGAAAAGGCCGGTGTGCACAAACATAACACATGTATATTCTTAAACAAAAGAGAAGGTACACATTCAGAGAGTCCTCATTAATGCCATATGATATTTTTCTAATTATTTATGTTATTTTTTAGTAGTTTCAAAAGGAATAACACTGACAACATCCTCTACCATGTAGAGTATAGGCGTTTGAAAGGAGACCACAAAGACTATGAAATGGCTCTAACTATCTCCTAAATTAAAATACTTCTTAAGGTTTTCTGATGCGCTTAAGGAAACAAAGTGCTTGAATATAGGAGATACAGCAGTAAGTTGTCTGAAGGTTGTCTGTGGCCTTGTTAAGAGAAGCACAAATGTAAGGAATACTGTAATTGATGCCATTTGGGCAGCTCAGAGGAAAGAGAGTTTGAATCTGGTTGAAAAGGTCAAGAAAGGGTTTGTAAAGTAAGTGATATCTGAGATAGTCCTTGAAGAAAAGCTTGACAATGAAGATGGGAGTGAGGGCTTCCTACACAACAGAAGCCATGAAGAACAGCTGCAGATGGGCAAGCATGCCATGTATTCAAAGGGGAAAAAAACATAAGTTGGATGGAAGACAAAAAACATAGGGCAGTATAGAGATAGATGAAGAATTGCCAAAATAGTACATAATGACTATATTTAAAGACTCTGGTTCAAACAAAAACATGTATTCAGTTCAATTCAGTTCAGTCGCTCAGTCGTGTCCGACTCTTTGCGACCCCATGAACCACAGCACGCCAGGCCTCCCTGTCCATCACCAACTCCCGGAGTGCACTCAAACTCATGTCCATCGAGTCGGTGATGCCATCCAGCCATCTCATTCTCTGCCGTCCCTGTCTCCTCCTACCCCCAATCCCTCCCAGCATCCGACTCTTTTCCAGTGAGTCAACTCCTCGCATGAGGTGGCCAAAGTATTGGAGTTTCAGCTTCAGCCTAAGTCCTTCCAATGAACACCCAGGATTGATCTCTTTTAGAATGGACTGGTTGGATTTCCTTGCAGTCCAAGGGACTCTCAAGAGTCTTCTCCAGCACCACAGTTCAAAAGCATCAATTCTTCGGTGCTCAGCTTTCTTCACAGTCCAACTCACATCCATACATGACCATGGGAAAAACCATTGCCTTGACTAGACGGACCTTGGTAGGCAAAGTAATGTCTGTTCTTTTTAATATGCTATCTAGGCTGGTCATAACTTTCCTTCCAAGGATCAAGCGTCTTTTAATTTCATGGCTGCAGTCAGCATCTGAAGTGATTTTGGAGCCCAAAAAAATAAAGTCTGACACAGTTTCCACTGTTTCCCCATCTATTTCCCATGAAGTGATGGGACCAGATGCCATGATCTTTGTTTTCTGAATGTTGAGCTTCAAGCCAACCTTTTCACTCTCCTCTTTCACTTTCATCAAGAGGCCTTTGAGTTCCTCTTCACTTTCTGCCATAAGGGTGGTGTCATCTGCATATCTGAGGTTATTGATATTTCTCCTGGCAATCTTGATTCCAGCTTGTGCTTCTTCCAGCCCAGCGTTCCTCATGATGTACTCTGCATATAAGTTAAATAAGCAGGGTGTAGCAATAGCCAAAAAATGGAAGTGACTCAGTGCCCATTGAATGATGAATGGATAATGTATTCATACAGTGGATTATTATTTAGCCATTAAAAGGAATGAAGTATTGATACGTATTCCAGCATGACAAAAATGTTCTGGAACTGGATAGTGGTAATGGTTGCACAATATTGTGAATGTCCTAAATGTCATTGAGTAAAATGGTGAATTTTTCGTGATGTGAATTTTGCCCCAACTGAAAAAATAAGACTTTGGAATGTTTGTAGAAAATGAACTTGATTAAGAAGTCATGGAGCAGAAACTGAACATTTTTGAGCCAGGTAATGTCAAGGTTTGAAATGTGTTTTAGAGGGTTGTATCTAACTACATTATGTAGAATCAGAAGAGCAAGAAGATACTATAGATACTGTAGTCAGAGTTGTGGGGAATCTGTTGATAAGTGCAGGGGAAAAGTCCTAATCAGAGTGTTGGCAATGAAAATGGAAAAGTTACAAGGTTAGTTGTAAAATTCACTTTAGAGAGGAAATGTATTGGATCTGAAAACTGATATGACAGGATGAAGCTGGCAGATGTATACTACTAAGGGGTGTTCAGAGGCCAAAACCAGGATATAGAACTTGGATACCAGGAAGAATTGTGCCATTAATAAAAATAGGGAAGTTAAGTGGGAACATTGGTATAAGTTTGGTTTTTGTCATGGTGAGCTTGGAGTACACCATCAGGGTTGGTGAACATCACCTTGGGACCTGGCCATCACCTTGGGACATAGCTACTGGAGGAAGCAACTCAGTTCTGTCAGCCTCATTTCCTTGCTCGTGGCCTTTCTGAGATCCAGGTAGATTTTTTTTTCTTCTTAGTCAAACTGTAATTTTATATTTCACATCTCTTCTGGATTCCAAGAAGCATGGTAAGAAAAATGGCTTAAAAGCGATAACAGGACTTCTGAACAGAGAAAGATTTATCATGTAGGTAATAAAAGCCTCTGCTCTTTTTTAATGGGGTACCATGTGTTATGTCACTGCAGTCGGGTCTGACTCTTTGCAACCCTGCAGACTTTAGCTTATCACAATTCTCTGTCCATGGGATTCTCCAGGCAAGAATACTGGAGTGGGTTGCTATTTCCTCCTCCAGGGGATCTTCCCAACCCAGGAATCCAACCTGTGTCTGTTATGTCAACCTGCGTCTGTTATGTCTATCTGCATTGGCAAGCAGGTACCTGGGAAGCCCCAGTGGGGTACCATAACCTTCCTCATCTGTGTATTTCTTTTGCTTACACTGAAGAGGAAGGAAGAGAATACAAGAAAGTTAATTCCATGGACATTGACATTTGCCTCCAAAAGATAACTTTCTCTGGAAAGGGATGGTAAAATCAGGTACCTACGCAGTCCAGTTCTGAAGGATGTTCACTTCCTTGCAGATGCCTTCTGTGCTTTCTTATTATTAATATTGGGTAAGAATGGTCAAGATAGCAAAGAGAAGGGCTGCCCTGTTCCTTTATATTCTGAC
The DNA here is from genome assembly GCF_049115385.1 of Moschus berezovskii. Taxonomy (NCBI): domain Eukaryota; kingdom Metazoa; phylum Chordata; class Mammalia; order Artiodactyla; family Moschidae; genus Moschus; species Moschus berezovskii. Next base: position 48,483,575 of record NC_142469.1, read on the forward strand.
ACCTTTCCAGATTCATAACTGGAGAGCCCAGCAAGATTGCTTCCCCTCCCAAACCAAACTCATCTAGCTGACTGCTTCAACATGGGGGCTGACAGATCTAGTAGATGTCTGATTTGTTACCTTTTGAAATCCTCATACATTGTACCCAAACCATTCTGGGATGAGATATCCTTCCTCCCTTCCTCTGTCCACCAATAGATCTTACTATATACATACTGAATTATACATCTTCATACCAATGCAAATGCAAAGCGAATTTGTTTTCAGTAAGACCTGAAATTCCTTTTCTCTAAAGGAGTCAGTGATATTTCTGGCAGTACCAAAGCAGACCTTTAAAATATCATTATTATCTTTTTTATTTTTGCAGCCATCAATGTAATCTTTTATTCAAACAAGAATCATTAGTGATTGGTTAAAACAATTGGATGAATAGTTTGTAAGGGAACCAAATAGTCACAGGGACTCAAAGCACCCTTACAGATTACTTATTGAAGACAAAGGGGAAAAGTGAACAAGCTTAGTCTCACCAATAATAAGACAGCTGATACTGTATGACTCCTAATGTAATGGAGAAGTGTACAACATCATCTATGTAGCTGTCTTTCAAAACTATCTTCACCTGAATCTAATCATGTGAAAACAAGTCCAGGGTAAGGGATATTCTGCAGGGCAACTAACATGGATTCCTTTTTAAAATGACATATTATAAAAGACAGAAAAGGTGGTGGTGTGGAGACTGTTGTAGATGAGAAGAGATTAAAAAGCTATGACATCCAAAGGGAATGTATGATTTTTAACTTGATCTTGGATTGGGATAAACATACCTCTAAAGGACTCCATTGGTTGGACTTGAAATTTTGAATATGGAAATTATATTAAATATAATAAATGTGAAAATTATTAGATGTGGTCATGGGTTTGTAATTGTGTAGGAGAAAATGTTGTTCTTATGAGATAAATGCTGAGGGACATGTTTAGAAATGAGACATCGTTATGTCTATAACTTAATCCCATATAGTAAGCAAATGATCATTTAGAGAGAAAACAAAGATGGCAGTATATTAGCAACTAACCAGTCGAGTTGGAGAGCAAATGGGTGTTCTTTATGGGTTTAAGATAAGAATCTTATTTTTTAAATTGTAATTCTAAAACATTACTGGTAGCATTGGGGAAGAATAACATGATAAATAGAGGGGATCCGTCTCTAGCAATTTCTGCACTCCCTGCTGAGGAATATTATTTTTCTGCTTTTAGAAAAAGGTTTCTCCATATCCAGTTTTCAAGTCCAGATAATAGTAGTTAGAAACTGGAAGCAGTTCATTTATATCATCCAATCCTTCTTTGTTACCTGACTTATAAAAAAGCATTTGTTTCTTAAAGTAAAAGACCACATTGTACATCCATTACTTACCAACAGGGAATCTATCTGCCTTTGATCTGCAGAGGCTGGTATATAAACGTTTTGGAATTAATCCCTCTGTGCATCCTCTCAATCAGAGCACTGGCTTTGTTTTCTCTGGTGTGGAATATTGTTTTGCAGCGCTCACTGTAGCTGTCAGAGGATGCCTTCCGTGTCATGAGTACTGGCACACAACTTGTCTGTTTTCACATTTTTTTTTTAAGATAAAACAAGGTTCAAACCACACATTCTCTGTGAACTGCTAAAGACCAGGAAAAATTACTTTCTTTGCTCATGACCTGGATTGACAAGAAGCACACCTCCAGGAGCCAAAGGATGAGTGAATCCCTTTTAAAGACCCAAGTAATGAAGCCCTCAGGGAATTGGCGTGCGTGGCAGAATTTACAGTGGCTTCTGGAGATGAACAGTGTGGCAGGAAGAGGTTCAGGACTGCCGGCTGTTGAAATACAGTCGGCATTTATTTTATATCAGCCTATTTTGGGCCCCAGTGAGAAAGTTATTTTAATATCTTGCTCTGCTAGAAATATACATGGTAAGTGGCAGATGTCAAAAAGAGGGGGGGATAAAGTTACAGCACTCCATTCTCCTTGAGACTTACAGAGTTTATATAGTTGTTCTCTTTTTAGCCTTTGAAATAAACCCTGATGTATACAGAAGCAGGATGTTAGGCATAGTCCACATCAGTTCAGTTCAGTTCAGTTGCTCAGTCATGTCCGACTCTTTGCGACCCCATGAATCACAGCACGCCAGGCCTCCCTGTCCATCATCAGTGACCCTCAAATGACTCAGAATTCAGGGCTAGGGTAGTAAGGACCTGCATTTTCAACAGGCTGCCTAGGTGATTCTGATAGAGCCAGGCCAGTACTTGGGAACACCTGGTCTGACCCAGTACGCTTATTTTACAAATAAGAAAATGAAGATCCATGTAAAAATTTAAAATTTCTTGAGGTGCTATCCTATTATGGACTTGAAACCATATTTTCTGGCTCCCAGCATATCCGTTTCCCAGGAGGTCACGGTGCCTCTTAATGTGGTCACAGTTAAGAGCTTAGGCCACCAGTTTCCCTCCATAGACAGGGCCTACTTACCACCTGAGGTTTGGAGGTGCGCGTTTGAAATCCGAGGTCTCATGACCTCCATTCAGGCTCTTTTCTTTTCAGTTACTGTTATCAAGGTTGAGACTCTAAACCACTGCATCTATGAGAAGCTTGGTAGATTGTTTTTCTCTGTTCTTTTGTTGAGTTTCACAAATTTCTTGAATTTATTTTTTATAGATTCCCATCTTCAGCTTACTTCTAAATAGAAGTTGATTAATAAAATCAAAATACTGTACTGTTCAACATGAGTAAAAATTATTTTTAAGACACTAGGTATTGACTCCCCATTAACTGCATACTGACTGAATCTAAACACCCAGATTTCCTAGAACTAGGAATGATATGAACTTTGCTCTGTAAGTCTCCTGAATAAACAGTATATAACCAGCACTTATTAAGAAAAAGCATTTATCCATTTATTCACTCTTTTCACCAGATACTGACCATCTCCTATCTATAGATCGCCTATAGGCACTGATCTAGATGTGGAATACTGTCATGATCAGGAGAGAAAATGTGTATATTCTCATGGAGCTTAAGTTCTAGAGGGAGATTGTATGTGAAAACAAGATTATGCAACCCCCTAGAGGAAGAGATATTTATTTGTTCTGTTCCTTGCTGTGTCTCCAGTGGCAGAGCAATATCTAACACCCATCAGGTACACAGGGAGCAAGTATTGAATGAATGAGCACCGTCAGATGAAACAAACTGTGGCCCTTCCCAAATTAGCTGTTTTATAAGCAGAAACAATTGGTAACATTCAATAAGATGTTATTTATGTAGGGGATTAACCATGTGCATTTTTTTTTATAATTTGCTGTATTTTATAAGCTCTAAAAGCTTTTTGTGGAAAAAAAAATTTTTTTCTATCAGAGTGTACTTTCAGGTGTGTGTCTGGCACACATGGATATTAACTCACATAGCAACTGAAAATATATACCTATAAAGATCTAATTATTTACAGTATTTTATAAAATAAATGATACTTTTATGTACAAGCTAAAGCAGTCAAGGATGAAATGGTCTTTACAAGACTGGAATGTTTGTTGTGACAAAATAAAAAGGACATTCAGGTGAGCAGCATGTCAACAGTTACAGTTTGTTCAAGTTGTATTGGCTGTGGCTGTCATGCTGTCATTGTATGTAGGGTTCTAGTCTCTCAGCTTTCAAAACATTTAAGAGCTGATGTTAAACAAATAGGGATTTACATACATGGTGTTTCTTTGCCATCATCCCCAGCAAAGGGTATCTCCACCATGTAAAAAGTGGTAGCTAAGCTAGGAATACAAAATAAAATGAGAAGATTTGAAAATAGCTGTGATTCTATTAAATAAGAAAGAAAAGGTGGGGTTTAGCTTCCCCAGTGGCTCAGCAGTAAAGAATCCACCTGCAACACAAGAGCCGCGGGAGAAACGGGTTTTATCCCTGGATCAGGAAGATCCCCCTGGACAAGGGCATGGCAACCCACTCCAGTGTTCTTGCCTGGAGAATCCCATGAACAGAGGAGCCCAGCGGGCTACAGTCCTTAAGGCTGCAGAGTTGGACACCACTGAACCGACTTAGCTGGTAGGATGGAGGGGGGGGGAACTAGCACGCATATGATTCTATAAAAATATTGAATCCTGTACACTTGAAACTAAAATAATATTGTAAATCAACTCTTCAATTAAAAAAAAAAAGGGAAAATAGCTTGTGACTGATTAAAGCACAAATACTTCAAAATAATAGAATTCTTAAGCTAAGAATAGAAATCTTAAACTAAGATGATTAGTTTATAAGCAAGGTACATGATGAGACTACTCTAGATGTTTTTATCTGTAAGTAGCATTATAGTCACTGTTACTATATGAAGAAACTGATTTTTTTTTTCTGAGACTATTGGGGAAATGGCTCAGTACCTCCAAAAGGATAAGTCCACCTCCATTGTTGTAAATTATAGTTTCTCTGCACTTTACCCTGCAACATTAAGATATGAAAGGTACTCAACTTTCTAGCTTTCAACAGATACCACTTTAAACACTTCTCACACGTCCTTTATGTTAAACACTATAAGATGAGAATGTTGAAAGTGCTAGAATGAAGAGGAAGTAGTTAGAACAGAAACATGACTAAAAGTAGTGAGGAAATGGCTGACACATTACAGAAATGAGTTGTTTGATAGTATAATTCCATAGGGTTCCCAGTTTGTGCATCACTGGAAAAGTGCTGTGCCTGAGAAACCCATGCAAGAGACCACCCTTGCCTGAGAAATCCAGCAGGAGACAAGGGAAAAGATGAACAATTGAAAAGGTGGAAAACTGGTGACCACAGAATCAACCTCCATGTCATATATCCCTTAACCCAAAATGAATTTGAGAGACAGGTGAGAATTTGAGAACTTGAAGACTAAGCATATTGTGAAATGCTGCTACTGAAGTTTTGGTCACAAGCCATGGATTATTCATGAGATCAAAGCCAGTTCATATTTGCATGATATCAAAGTGAGTAGCTAGGTCATGAGTGTACCATGCAGATGTTCTCGGACCTCACACCACACCTGCAAAAGTTACAGTGTTGGGAGAGAGATTTGAGTGTAGACAGAATTGTTTTAACTTGGAGAAAAGACAAGTCTGTCCCTGGACAGTAGATATAAAATACCTGAGCAGAGAGAAGAATGAGCCTCATTTTAAAATATCTGCAAGAACCGACTCTTATTCCTGCTGGTATATTACGTCTCAGGACTAAATTCAAACCCTTCTTGGTTCACTGAAAATCTTAGATCCCAAAAACATCTTTGAAGAACAGATTGAAAACCACGAATTCTTTTTTACAGTACATAGGTTGCAGAGGCCTTTTGTTTCATTGAAATCTTTCAAGTCCCAGTTTTAACTAAGTCGTTTGTGATGGTGTCAAAAGCTATACATGAGCAGTATCTTATTAGAAGTTGCTTTTTATTAAAATAAGAAAAACAAAATTAGGCCTCAGGATAAATTTTTTTAAGATTATAAAGAAGCAAAAGATTTTAAACTATTGTTATAAAGATCTCATTTTCTCTCATGAAAGTAATCTGCCCACATTTAGTGTCATTATGTGTATAGTGTCATTTTGGACTCAGAAACAAAATGGTCTCAAGACTTAACCTATTTGTAAGTTGAAGGGCTCTCGTTCTGTGCAGAGGTGGCAGGAGCTTTGTTCTCAAGTCCACAGAAGATGAGCTGACCTGCCAGCAAAGACTAACATGTTGGTTGTCTCTATCATGTTCAGATTTGAGAAATAATGCTTTTGAGTATATGTTTTAATTTCAAATTGTTTTTTAATAACTAAAAATATTAAAATTTGACCTTATATAGGATGTCTCCTCTCCTCTAGCTTTCTTCCCTCTCCTCATCCCTGGTGACGTTGGGATGGAGGTGGGGGTCTTTTGCACAATACAGCATATTAAAAATTATGCCAAAGGGAGTGGGAAAAAAATGAACCCACAGATTACTTACTAATTGTACAGAAGGAAATAGGTCATTACAGTGAAACCATCTGAAAGTCACCACTTAAACCCAGTGATAAATTATAGCATTACCGAGATACAGGAGAGCCTGACATTTGGTGCCTCCTGAATTGATGCAGTTGAAGTATATAATACTCCATAGAAGATATTCTTGCAAAAAATGTTTAACCTAAGTCTGCAGCAGCAGCAGCAGCAGCAAGCAAGCTTCTCAGACCCAGCTTTCAGTTTGTAAGCAATCAGGGACAAGTTAAATGACACAATGAAAAAGTGATAATAATAAAAGAGAGACATTTTATACAACAGCTGCCCTGGGCTCCTCAAAAAGTCAGTTATTTCCATGAAAAAAGTTAATGATTTTTATTTTCATTTCTTAAAAAACGGGGAAGGGCTAGTCTAGATTTAAAAGGCAAAACAGAGATAAAAGCCAAATGCAGTGTGTGAATCTTGATTAATTCTAGTTTGAGAAGAAAAGCTAAAATAAAATATATTCTTGGGACAACTAGAGAAATGTGAGTATGGATTGTATATCAGATGGTATGGCATTATTGTTTTGTTTTTTTTTTAATTTGAAAGTGATCATGTATGAGGTGTCCTGTGCTCACGAGATGTTTGCTGAAGCATGAAGGAGTGAGGAGTCACGGTGTCTGCCACTATCAAACCTGGAGCATATATATGTGCTTGTGGTACTGATCCTTCAACCCTTCAATACATTTGAGAATTCTGTGTATATATACACACATATATGTGTATGTTTCACTACACCCTTTGTAGAGATAGAAGAGGAAGTGAAGAGGGGGAAGAAAGTTGGCTTATTCCTTGAGAAGCAAAAGTTATAGAAATACTAAGTGACTTTTAAAGAACTAATTGATTTTCCCCTCTTTTCTATTTCAGGCTCAAGAGAAAGGAAGACTAGACTATGCTAAGGTAGGTAGATTTTGTACATTCTACACAGTTTTATGCATTGCTATTTGGTTTTTGTTTATATTTGGAAAGTAACAAGAAAAGTATCACATTCAAAACTAAGGGGCCTTCCCTGTGAAGTAACGGGCATTAACAGGTGAAATAGGATTCATTTAATGGTACGTTTATTTATTGAATGCCTACTTCTTTCCAGACACTGTGTTAGGCCTCAGGAATATGAGAGTGAACCAGATCAGTTCTTTCATTCATGACATTTACAAGCTAGTTGAGGAGGTGATTAATAAACAACTAAATGGATACATAATATAATGTCAACTGGCGGTAAGTGCCCTGAGGAAAAATTCACTGGGTAAGATCACTAGCCATTGCTGGAAAGATGTCTCTGGACTATGGAAAAGAGCTTTTAGCATCATCAGGTAATACCTGGGAAGCACCATACAGGGCAGGTTTGGATTCCTAGAGGTGGTAGTTTTCACATAACCTGTGGAGCTTTTGAAAACATACGTGCCTGGGTTACCACACCATCATACCTCTTTCACCAACATCAGAATTCCCTGGTAGGCAGAGCTGGCCAGGGACAGGATGGAAGGGTTTGAAAAAAGGCTCCACAGATCATTTTGACACATAGCCTTGTTCAATAACTGCTGTGGGATTTTGGATTTCAGTGCACCTGTGCAAGCCTTTGAACACACTTGGTTTTCTCCTGAGGAACAAATGGAGTATTTTTGCAGGTGTGTGAGATGTATACAGCTGCTTGACTAAAGGAACATACTAACCATCTGGTTTTTATAACAGTCAAGAATAGCCAGAGCGTGAGCACACCTGTATTCCAAAGACAAGGAGGAAGAAATGGGACCTGTAAGAGCTCTGCTTGCACTGGGACAGCTGGAATCCCCCCAGTGACCTCTCCAGGGCTGATCCAGAACCTTGTGCTCTCTCAGCAGCCCTGAAGTGCACACCCATGGTTCCATGCCTTTTCTTTGCCTGAAGTGCGGTTCTTTCCTTCTCTGTCTCACAAACTTACTTCAAGAAAAATTAGATTGAGTAGTATCTCTATACTGAAGACTTCTCTGTCTGTCACTCTATCTTTGATGTCTGTGCTAAGTCATTTCAGTCATGTCCAACTGTTTGTGACCCCATGGACGTTAGCCCGGCAGGCTCCTCTGTCCATCGGATTCTCCAGGCAAGAGTGTTGGAGTGGGTTGCCATCTCCTTCTTAGATGTCTACTTGAGCCTTATACCTAAATGGTCTCCCACAGGCAGAGATGCTCAAAGCGTCTTAATCTGAACTCAACATCTTCCCAACATCTCTGGTCACCTTTTTTTTTTTAGTAGACTTTATTTTTTAGAGCAGTTTTTAAGTTCACAGCAAAACTGAGCAAAAAGTGTAGAGAGTTTGCATTACCCCCTGACACCACACAAGCACAGCCTTCCCCACTGTTAGCGTCCTGCAGCAGATTGGAACATCTGTTGTGATCAATAAACCTGCATTAATACATCTTTATAACCCAAGTCCATCATTGACATTAGGGTCTTAGTGTTGTATCTCTGGTTCTTATTGCTTGTTCTGTCTCCTGATGTTGTCTGTCATCCCACCAGTGAACCATGTGAGAAAATTAGAAGTCACTCTCAAATGCTCTTACCCCCTCGCCCCTATGTTCCATGACCAAGTCATACCAGTTTTATAGCCTGCATTTTCTTAAATCCAGTCCCTCCTCTTGATGCCTCTTTCATTGCTCACATTGTATCCTGCTCTGAACCACTAGAAAGCCTGTGTCTGGTCTCTATGCCTCTCTTTTGTTCCCAGAGATCCAGCACCAGCCAGAATGTCTAAACCACAAGTCTGGCAGTTTCACACTGCATCTTAAAACCCTTCCTTGGCTCCATGTTTTCTATAAGGCACATTCAAAGCTTACTAGAGTGGCATATAAAGCACTGTGATCTCGCTTCTTGGAGGGACGCTCCAGCTTCATGTCCTCCACCCTGTGCTCCCCTGGCACCAAATTACATAAAACATACTGTTTCTGTTCTCTGTGCCTTGACCCGAGATGTCCCCTCTGCTTGGAATGCAGGAGTGTCCCCCTTTATCTGGCTTCCCCTGCCTCTTCTATAAGGCTTAATGTAGGATCGTCTCCAGGAGAAAGTCTGCCTGGTTCCCTGGGCTGGATGAGGTTCTTCCCTCCGTTCTCTAGTATATCGTGCATCTCTCAGTCATTATGCGTCACTCCATTATTTATCATGACCATTTGTGAGGAAGATCATAGACTGTGAGCTCTTTGAGGGCAGAGATGGTAACTTATTTGTACACTTGGTGCCTAACACAGTGATTGGCGCTTAGTAAATGGTGAGTGAGTGAGGTTATAAGAAAATAGAAGACCCATGCAATTAGTTGCAGGAGAAATTCTGGTATATGGTTTTTTATTTCAATCACAGAGGAAAGGAAAGCTTTTGACAAAAGTTGCAGGTATCAGCAGGGATAAGGAGATTGCTTGAGAAGGTTAATGAACTAACTTGTAGATAAATGCTGGGATTTTACTATGATAAAGGAAATAACTCATAAACAAAAAATTAAGGGCAGTGACATCATGATTTGACAATAGAGTGATTATTTATCATTGGTGCTTATTTATGACTCAGAAAACTCTATTAGGATTTCTTATTGCCGAAGTACCTGCCAGTGGAAGAGACTGAAAGAAAAGGAAAAAATGAAAATGGAGACAGAGATAGAACACTCTGAACCAAGCAATGGCTCTGTCACCAACTCACTGCAACATCTGTTATCAGTCACTTAATCTTTTTGGTTTCCCCTTAGTTTCCTTAGTATGAGAGGAGCAGGTTACAATATTTTCCAGTATTCTTGCCTGGAAAATCCCATAGACAGAGGAACCTACAGTCCATGGGGTCACAAAGAGTTGGACACGACTGAGTGACTTCACTTTCTTTCAGTTTCCTTAGTATGAGGGGAGCAGGTTATAATAGTGCTGTTCTACTCTCCAGGCCCAAATTTGAAAGGAGACATTCTTTTTTGGGGGGGGCAGGTGGAGGGAACATTCTTATCTTATATACTATTAAGGTCCAGATTCATTCCTTCATCTACTTCATCCACCCAAGCATGGTGGATCTGATATTTAATATATGCAACCAGACCTAACCTAGACCTCCCTATCAAAAGTCCCCCTTTGCTCTGTTTTTTTCCTCGTTAACATTTATCATAATCTACAGTTATCATTTTTATTTAGCTCCCTGTGTTTTGTTTCTTTTTCCAGTAGACTGTAAGGCAAGACCTGAAGACAGGGCCTTCAATGGCCTTGTCCATCATAGCATCGTCTGCGCCCAGCACAGGCTTATATACAGGAGTGCTTGACAAATGTATATGGACGAGAGCAGCATTAGTGAGATGCTAGAAGTGCAGGCAGCTCAGAGGTCTGGAATTGGGGATCATAGACTCAAATTAGCCATTGTTTAGTCAGTATACTACAGGACACTGTCCATCCCTATGTTCAGTAGCCCCAAGATTGCCTTCCCAAGCACCCAGTAACAATAGTTCTCATGCCAACTAACAGAAACCCACCCTACTGGAGTATGTGGTGCTGTGCTGATTTTTAAGGGCATAACTTGATCTCAGCAGTTAACCCAGACCTGTTATCCATATGTAGACCCAAATCCAAGCACCGCAGGTAGAATGATTGTATCCATCTCTGCCAAGCGTCCGGGAGATGTCTGCAGTACTATCTCTTACACTGCGTATCACGGGCCCATGGTGAAGTCCTGGTCTCATGCTGACTGATGCAGGCATTGTGTTTTGGCAGCATAGGGCTCCCTTGGTGGGTTTACCTGTAAATCTACATTTTAAAAACTCAGTGGCCATTTCTGTAGAGTGTTGTGAAATTTATTTATTGCTGGATGTTTCTTTATTTCCAAGTGATGAACATTTTCTCAAAAGCCAAGTTTTATCTGAAAAATCAGATTTTAAATACAAATTATTTTGGCCATGTGCTCTGTGGCTTTGTATGCCATCTCTCCAATTTTGTCAGTCTCAGAATGGCAAGGAAGTAAAGGAGAGGGTAGAAGTGGTGATCAAAATAGGTCTAGGCTATATCTCGATAATAGAGTGTCAGTCACATTCAACAAAACAGTAGTGCGTCCTCAAACCCTCTGAAAAGAAATTGAATTACTTCTTAATTGACTTCCTGTTGCGATGGAGCCTGGATTGCGAATGCTTTACACTGCTGCAGTGCCTTTCATCTACAGATATTAAAGCACTCAGCGACTATACGTTCATTAAGTCTCTCCCGCCTCTGGAAGGTGGTTAACACCAGTCCCGGTACACTGTACCCACTCCTGAAGCTCATTCACCTGAGGCTGGCCTGGGGTGGAAGCTGGTAACTGGAAGGTGATTCTACCCAGCTTCTAAAATGAAAAAACAAGAAAATGACTTACCCAGTTAAAACTGCAGGAGAAATTTTATTGGACAGAATGTATTTACCAGAAGTGAATTGTGACCAAAAATCTGGTGCCAACAGTTTTTCTCACATACGCAGTACAAAGAGGATCTTCTTTATGTGACTGGTGTTCAGCCCTGAGTGTGCCTCTCTTAGGGAGTAGGGAACTATCCCGTGTTCCCAAGGTTTCTGGCCCCAAGCAGATTGAGTTCAGTGTTAGAGGGAAGAGTGCCACCTATTGAATTGTAGAAATTCATGGACATGTGTGGGGACCCATGGAGAAGTGTCTCAGGCCACATTCACTCTTGGTTTGCTATGGTAACTTAGTATATGTGTCTGAAGGAAAACAAGTATGTTGGCTACTCTTAGAAAAACATCTACAAACGTCTGTGTATTTTCCCCAGCTGGAGCTGAGCGTATGCCTGTAGTTTAGCCTACTGCTCCTTGAAAGAAGCATGCTGCTCAAAGACTGAGGCAGATGGTATTTTTACCACTTCAGGCAAAACATGGCACCTATGGTTCGGGTTTCTACAATTTTAATTTTTTAACACTTTCGAGATGGCTGGCTTAAAAATATCTCCATCACAGGGATACAGAACATT